>NC_081553.1:66101904-66420250 GCF_963082655.1 Stomoxys calcitrans | reverse complement strand
AAAGCCTCATCGCGGTATAATCGAGGCAATGATAGGAAACCTGGAAGGAATGCAAGAGGTTTCCAATTGGATACCTGAGACGACACTTGATTTCGAGTGCGATTTTCCGAACTTTCATATTGCTATCTGGAAGTTTATGCTACACAGATGGATGAAGGCTAAATCTTCACATTCAAAACATTTCCCCACTTTTTCCACTGTGCAAGCCCTAATCGCCAGTCTAAGGTGTGAAACATGTGTGACAAATAACGCGAGCAGCCGGGTAATGTCATTAGTGAGAGGAGGAAAGACGGGGTGTTGAATAAATGGATGCTGGCTAAATAAGAGCATGCATGTGTCATGGCTTTAAAGGGGGATATTATTGTGAATAGAAAAAAACATGTAGGGATATTTCGCAAAAGTTTTTACTGACCTTTTTAATATTTCGTAATGTTGTTTTGATTGTGTTCTGCTACTGCTGATGCTGCTGCGGACGATGGTTACTTTATACGGCCTGTTTCTTTCTTTTTCTTTTGTTTTGTTTTGTTTTGTTCTCTACACATACACTAACTTTTATTTGTTTTTTTCCAATATTTGTTTTTATTTTTTTGTTTTGTTTACTTACGGCGTATTTGGTACGTATTTATTTAAGCGCACCAATACCAACACTCAACGATACACTTACACAATATACAATATAAGAATGAACTTTTCTTTTTTATTTAGTGTAAAATTATGGTGTTTCTTTATATTCTGGGGGTATTTATTTATTTATTCACTTTGTGTATGTTTTGTTTGAATGTTGTATTTCATTTTATGTACTTTTTTCGTTTTGTTTTGTTTTTTTTTTTTGTATTATTCCATGTGAGTAGGAGTATGGATATATGGTTGGCTGGCCGGCAATGCTTACGATGATGATAACACTATACAACACTGAGCCACACCATTAAAATATGCATATAACACATAATAAAACACTTTGTATTTTAATTTATTTCACTTTTTTTGTTTTTAATGGTTTTCAGCTTGCTGCCCATGCACTTTAAGATTTCACAAATTTTAGAATTTCTTTTATTTTCTTGTATATATATTTTTTGATTTTTCACAAAATGTTCTTGCTTTTCACAATGTTTTTACTCTTTGTTTTTGTTTTCTATAGAGAATTTAAGAGGGGAAGTATTAAAGTTTTTTTTTCTTATCCCTCCATTGATTATGCAAAAAATGTGTAAGAGTATGTCTGACCGTAAGTGTGTGTATGTGTGTGTCTGTATGTTTGTTAAATACCGGCGGCTATGACTAGTCATTCAAAAAGCTTGCCAGCCTATAATATCTCCATCAACACACACATATCCTTTAAGTACACCAACAATACACAACCGTTTGGATGGCGACAACAAATACGACTAGACTACTATACTAACGTTAGATGTCCTCTCAACCGTCGGGAGTATGCCGTTTTGGCTGCCGCGAATTGAGAACATGTCAACCGTATGACTTTACAACGTATACTAAGTAAGCGACTCAATGTTATGCTTCCATTAAGAGAGTGAGAATACAAGAGTGTGGTAGATAACTGTAATATAGACAGAGTTGCCACTTTTAAGCTTTCTCGCGGTAAGTGAGAAAAGTGGGTAACTGGTTAGTTATTAGAAAAGGGGGCTAAAAAAGAAATGGATATGTAACAAGTAAGAGCGTGCTAAGTTCGGTAGTGTCAAATCTTGGCAACGCACCACCATAGAATCTGCTAAAAATTTTTACAAAAAAAATAAAAAAAAATTAGTGGAAGGGCATAAGGGTATTCTACATACCAAACCTCTGTCAAACCAGCAAAAAGTAAAGCTTCTACGAACCGAACAAGAATAATCGAGAGACCGGTTTATAGGGGAGCTATATCAGGTTTTGGAATGATATTGGACCGTACTTGGCACAGTTGTTGGAAGTCGTAACAGAACACCGCATGCAAAATTTCAGCCAAATCGGAAAAAATTGCGGCCCGTAGGGCTCAAGAAATCAAATCGACAGATCGGTTTATATGGAAGTTATATCAGGTTATAGACCGATTTGGACTGTACTTGGCACAGTTGTTGGAAGTCGTAAGAGAACACCGCATGCAAAATTTCAGCCAAATTGGACAAAAATTGCGGCCTATAGGGGCTCAAGAAGTCAAATCGACAGATCGGTTTATATGTAAGCTATATCAGGTTATAGACCGATTTGGACCGAACTTGGCACAGTTGTTGGAAGTTATAACAAAACACCACATGCCAAATTTCAGCCAAATCGGACAAAAATTGCGGAATGAAAGGGCTCAAGAACTCAAATCCAGAGATCGGTTTATATGGGTGTTATACCAGGTTATAGAATGATTTGGACCATACTCGGCACAGTTGTTGGAATTCATAAAAGAACATTATATGCAAAATTTCGGACAAATTTCGGGTGCAAATTGAGGCTTCCAGGGGCTCGAGAAGTCAAATCGGCAGATCGGTTTATATAGGAGCTATATCAAGTTATAGACCGATTCAGACCGTACTTGGCACAGTTGTTGGACCTCATAACGATACACCGCATGCAAAATTTCCGCTAAATCGAACAAAAATTGCGGCTTCCATTGGTTGAAGAAATCAAATCGGAAGATCGGTTTATATCGGACCTATATCTAAATCTAACCCCATATGGCCCATTTGCAATCCCCAACGACCTACATCAATAGTAAGTATCTGTACAAATTTTCGAAAGGCTTTCTCTACGGTGATTTTGACACACGTTAAATTGACGGACATACATGGTCAATATGCCAAATTTCAGCGAAATCTGATATTAAATGCGCCTTATATGGGCCCATGGTCTGTTTCGCAGCTATATCCAAATATAGACCAATGGGAACCATATTGTATGGGGATGTCGAAGGGCCTGACACAGCTCACTGGGCGAAATTTTAGCGAAATCGGGTAATACTTTTATGGGCCCAAGAACTAAAATCGGGAGATCGGTATATATGCCACCTATATCCAAATATAGCCCGATATTGACCATACTCGATACAAATTTGGAAAAGCCTTACGCAACCCACTGTGCTACATTTCAACGAAATCGGATAGTAAATGTGGCTTTATTGGTCTATATGGGGATTATGTCAAAATATTCCTAACATTTTTTGGGTATTCATGCCGATTACTTAAAAAGTGAAAGATTTTACCGGTTCAATGATGCACTACGTGTCAGTCACTTCAACCTTGTGTTCGGCAATGGAATGAAACTATGGGAATAGCAACCAAGAACTGACGGGATTGACATGTCGCCGGTTGGTAGTTTAGCCCCAGATGATAGTCCAGACATCAAATTTGCGATACTCCCTGAAATTGTGGCAACATTATAAGGGAGAAATGTGCTTAGAGAAAAGACTATTGAAACGGACATTTAAAAAAAAGAACTTAATCAAAACGCCAGCCGCGGCGGTTTTGCAGCCTTCCCATATAAAATTCATTGGGTGACTTGGCGATGTTAGAAACCAAGAAACGGTTCCGACTGGTTTTGACTTGGCAAAATCCAGGCTTATCTTAGTCTTCCTTCATCTCTAATGTGGACACAAACCTCTCCGCGGTGTCACCTGGGTAGCTACATCATAGTGCTTAAATATGCCACCAGTTCACCTATAGAACTATAAAAAGACAGGTTGGGGCGTCGGTTTAGCCCATCACCCGGAAAACCTAAAGATATCAATCAGAGAAAACGAAGAACCATATACCATACCACCATATACCTATTCTGAACGCAACTCATCCAAGTTGTAGAGCTCCTAGCAAATTAGGGAGAAAGACTCAACAAACGGCAAAGAAGCAAAGACATGATCTAGGTCGTTGGAGATTGCAAACGGTCCAGATGGATTGATATTTGGATTGACTTTTTCATGGCCTAGTAGCCCAAGGCTCGAACTAACTGAGCTACTGATGTATAAATGAAACCAACATGACGCTAAACGCCTGTATCCGAATGCTGGCAATGTTTAGCGTGCTTCCCTCTCTATAAGAGAGAGTATTTACAGGTACATGGAAGTCTGATTTTGATCAGTAAGGAAAGCTACTTCAAAATCTTCATCTTGTTAAAGGCTACTGTGTATGCCGTCCACAACGGGTAAGCTGTTGGAGCGCTCACTAAAGCCCAGACTCGAGGATACAATAGCCACAGGAGGAGGACTCCCTAAACGGCAAAGCCCAGGGAAATCGATAATAGGTGCCCTAAAGGTGGACTTTAAAGTGCGGCAGTATCTGAAGAGCATTATGAGAAGTTAACTGAGAGACCAGATGCTCTTCTACACATCCCCCTAGGGTATGGGGAGGTATGAGTAGCCTCGGATTTCAAGTTTGGGCCCGAATTCTAGAACATCAGCTACGACGGAATGCTGAGAATGGAGATGCCAGAAATCACATTTCTGATCGAATATGCAGACGACACACAAGAAATACGAACGAGGCCCAACGAAGACTACAGGAGGTCATGATTAGGGGAAGTCGGCAATAGGTGCCCTAAAGATGAACTTTAAAGTGCCGGAGAATCGAAAGAGCATCATGAGAAGTTAACTAAGAGACCAGATGCTCTTCTGGACATCCCCCTAGGGTATGGGGAAGGTATGGGTAGCCTCGAATTTTATGCTTGGGCCCGAATTCTGGAACATCAGCTACGATGGAATGCTAAGAATGGAGATGCCAGAAATCACGTTTTTGATCGAACACGCAGACGACACAGCAAGAAATACGAACGAGGCCCACCGAAGACTTCAGGAGGTCATGATTAGAACTAGACACTGGTTGGAATTCCGCGGTCCACAGCTAACAATGCAAAAGACTGAGCTACTCTTGCTCTCATCGAAGATATGCGAATCGAGGACATCGTGGACGACAAGTGAAATATCTAGGGGCCACCGTAGTGCAGAGGTTAATATGTCCGTCTATGACTTAAAAAAAAATTTTAAGCGGTGGTTATCCTATCCTAGTGCTGACGACATTTGTGAGGAACTACGCCATTTGAAAAAACAAAAACAAGTAAGAGCGCGCTAAGTTCACATTTGGATCGCATTTGTCGAGTTCTTTGCACGGTATCTCTTTTTAGGCAAACATAGAATATTGAATAAGAACTGTTATGCTATTGGAGCTATACTAGGTTATAGTCCGATTCGGACCATAAATGAATGCTGAATATTGTAGAAGTCACTGTGTAATATTTCAGTACATTCGGATAAGAATTTCGCCTTGTAGGGGCTCAAGAATCAAAATCGGGAGATTGGTTTATATGGCAGATGTATCAAGCTATAGATTGATTCAGACCATATTAGACACGTAGGTCAAATTTCAGCGAACTCGGATGAGTATTGCGCCCTCCAGAGGTTCAAGAAGTCAAAATCCCAGATCGGTTTCTATACTATACTTCTATCTATACCTATTCTATATAAAAAAGTGTAATCGGGACATCGGTTAGCATGACAGCTATATCAGGTTATAAATAAATGTAGATCATACTTGACACAGTTATCGGAAGTCATACCAAAATGATAGGTGCAAAAATTCAGCCAAATCAGATAATAATTGCGCCCTCTAGAGGCCAAAGAAGTCTAAAGGGAAGTTCGGTTTATATGGCAGATTATCACGTTATGGACTGCTTTAGACTGTACTTGGCACAGTTATTAGGAATCATACAAGAACACTTCATGCAAAATTTCAGCCAAATCGGATAATAATTGCGTCCTCTAGAAGCTCAAGAAGTCAAGACCCAAGATCGGTTAATGTGGCTGCTATATCAAAACCTGGAGCGATTTGACCCATTTAAAATTTCAACCAACCTACACTAATAAGAAGTATTTCAAGCGCCTAGCTTTACTCCTTCGAAAGCTAGGATGCCTTTGACAGACAGGCAGACGGATGGACATGGCTACATCGTCTTAATATGTCATGACGATCAAGAATATATATAATTTATGGGGTCTTGGATGAATATCTCAAGGTTTACAAACGGAATGAGGAAATTAGTATACACCGCTCCTATGGAGGAGGGCATAAAAATGGTATGGCAGCTATGTAAAAACTTCTCCCCCAAAGAGGAGGCGCACTGTGGCACGCCTCTCGGACTCGGCTTTAAAGAGGAGGGGCCTTATCATTGAGCTTAAACTTGAAACGGACAACACTCATTGATATGTGACAAAACGGACCCTGTCCTTTAATGTTCATGTTCATGGGCAAGTTTGCATTTATCCCTCGACACGAAAGCGATGACGTAGCACGCGGCAACAAAAATGCCGAAGTTAAGTGCCGATTTAGGGCGATTAATGACAAACATTCGAGGATCTCCATCAAACCAGGCCAAAGCTCGTGAGTGAAGCATCCAATAGTATAGTTTTAATTTTACCGAGATGTGGGGTAAACCTCTACAGGTCATATGCAAGGCAAAGGCGCTGCTTTCGCTACAAAGGATGGCCGCTATAAGAGTTAGTTTATCTTACAGAACAGTGTATGAAACCGCAGTTCTCGCAGCAAACTGCAGTAATGTTACCAATAAACCTGCAAGCCTTGGAGCGGAGGAAAATATATGACGCTAGAGTAAAATACCAAATGAAGGATATTTGACAGGGTGCCCTGAGCATTTGAATGACACCCCAGGTCCTCTTAACATCTAGTGACTACCTATATTTCTTCTTCAAATAAGTATTTAAATTTTCCTTTTGATAATTAATTTAAAATACCTTAAAGTATAACCCAATGGTTGCTTGTGGCAACTCTACAGGCAGCTGCTCACAGGGTTTCGGCGCCACTTTCTCTCATATTCTATTGATGGTATTAGGGCTCTCGTGCTCTTTTTTGCTTTAACGCTGATATGTTATTCTTTTTCCAATGTTTTGAGTTTCGTCATGACGACCCAGTGGGAGTTGAGTTGGGGTTATAAATATAACGGTATTTAGCACCTTGTGTATGTTTTCCCAAAAAAAAAAACTCTTCGAAGCTTAGCCAGCATACATTTAACAAACACACATGTACACACACACACACTCACTAGCTTTGCTTACTCACTTACTACAGAACACAAATGCTACTACATAGATTTGCAAAAATATTTATTTAATTTGTTTTTTTCTTATATTGTTTTATTTAACGTAAATTTTGTTTTTTCTTTCTTTTGTTTTGGGTTATTCACAAAAAAAAACTGTTATACACCTCATAAACTCAGTGGTAGTTTTTTTACTTGTTTTGATTTTTGTTTAGAACTGTGTTCATTTTTTGCAAAGCACAACACTTTATTTTATTTTTATTATTTATTTTCTAATCACTGCAATGTGTCCAAAAGTTTCAGTTTTAATTTTACTTTGTTGCTCCACTTATTGTTGCTGGCGCCACTTTGCGCCACAGCCGAACTGTTTTAGTCTGGAGTCCCGTGAATAATGCCAAGTCTGCTGTTTCCTGTTATATTTTTACAACTGCCTTGTAAGCGAATATTTTCACCTTAAAATATTTTTTTTTTTTTGGGCCGTTATGTGTCTGTTATTGTTGTTGTTCTTTGTATTGTTGCCGCTCTGGTTCAACTGTTACTGTTAGTTATTGTGCGTAACAGAATAGAGCTCTCGCGCTTACTCTCTTTTTATTTTGACACTCTCCTCTCTCTTGTTGGGTGTTTTTACGCTCTTGCATTTGCATTTGTTTGGTTTGTTTGCAAAATGTTTTGGCTCTGTTTATTACAATTAACTCAACTCAACAGCTAGTGGGTGTCCTAATAAAGGTTGCCATACCGATGGCTTAATGGAAAAAGGGGTGGATTGCGAATTGGAGGTTTATTCGAGAAAAAATTCTAGGTGCCGTTGAAGGCAAATCGGGAGATTGGATATGGGATATGAGTGCTTTATCGGATTATAGATTGATTTGAACAAAATTTACCATGTATGTTGGAAGTCATAACACAACACTACGTGAAATAATTTCAGCGAATATCGGACAAAGGCTGGAGACATCAAATCGGGAGATGGGTTTTATATAGGAGCTGTATTTGGTCAGTACGTTATGAGTTTGCTGGGAGTCAAAACAGAACATTGCGTGCATTGTTTCAGCCCATACGGATAACAATTGCGGCTTCTAAGTGCTCAAGAAGTCAAGTCGAGGGACCACTTTATAAGGGAGCTATTTTCAAATCTGAACCGCTATAGCCCATTTACAATCCTGAACGATCTGCGTCAATCGAAATTTTGCACAAATACTTCTTCTGTTCAAAATTTCGAGATACTAGCATCGTAAACCTCTATCGCGATTTTCACCGGTGGACGGGCGGACATAGTTAGATCATGAAGAGTAGCAACTTCCGCCTTTGAAAAGTTCACTAAAAAGTAAGTTAAATGGGGACTGGCAATGATTTCTAGCAAAGAACAAATGTAGAGAACATCAATTTTTATTTACCTCGGCACCGCCGTAATCTAAACGTACGACATGCAGTGGAATAGAATAAAAAAAACAAGTAAGAGCGCGCTAAGTTTGGCCGGGCCGAATCCTATATACCCTCCGCCATGGATCGCATTGGTCGAGTTCTATGCACGGTATCTCTTTTTAGGCAAATAAAGAATATTGAATAAGAATTGCGCCTTGTTGGGGCTCAGAAAGCAAAATCGGGAGATCGCTTTATATGGGAGCTGTATCAAGCTATTGATCGATTTAGACCATATTAGACACGCATATTGAAGGTCATGAGAGGTGTTGTACAAAATTTCTTCCAAATCGGATGAGAATTGCGCCCTCTAGAGGCTCAAGAAGTCAAGATCCTAGATCGGTTTATATGGCAGCTATATACAGTTGTTGGAAGTCATAACAAAACTCCTCATGGAAAAATTCAGTCAAATCGGACGAGAATTGCTCCCTCTAAAGGCTCAAGAAGTCAAGACACAAGATCGGTTTATATGGCAGCTATCGTTGCAGCTTAGTTGCAAAAATGATACACTTCCCTGCACTAGCCTGGCAATATTGGGGCTGTGATGCTGCCGTTGCGTATATTACCGCACGGGAGAGGTCGGGGGGTCACATAGTCGACGACGAGAACGCAGAGGGCGACGACGACGCTTGTGACCCATTGCTGGCTTTGTTCGCACAGCACATTGCAACATATCCATTATGACTATACTCCTGAAGTGAAGTGAGGCCAGAGCAAGATCGGAAATGTACCCACTCCATGCACCGGTTGAACCTCACCGACACCGACCGATGATGGAGGCGGTTCTGGCAAACCGAACAGAACCAGGGTCCGGGGTTCTTTTTAATCCGGGCGTGCGGAGAAGGCACTCCTGAATGTGCCTCTCCCATGACGAAAAAAAGACGACCCATACACTGAGGCGGCAGCCTTTGCCGATGAGGGTTCCATCGGGTCAATCCGGTGTGTACAACCGGCTGCCATGGGTTTGGCTAAAATTTGGGACAGCGAGTTGTGTTGGGCTCTTCGACAGCTTTTTGCAATTTGGCCCAGATCGATTCAGATTCCAAGTCTTGGCCCCATGAAAGGCGTATTTATAGTCCGATTTCGCTGAAATTTGATACATTTATGTAAGGATTTCCGACATCCGTATCGTTTATGGTTCAGATCGGGTTTTATTTGGATTTAGCTACCAAAAAGGCCGATATTTTATTCTATAAAATTGAACAATGACTTGTACTTATTTAGACCATTCAATGTCTATACCGAATTTGGTCCATATCGAACCATATTTCTATATAGCCGCTATGGGGGCATAAATTTTGGAAAATTTCGTACAAATTTTATTTTCATAGAAAATTTAGTAAAAATTATATTTTCATGGAAAATTTCGTAAAAATTATATTTTCATGAACATTTGCAAAGGAAGTAAATTTTCATAGAAAACTCCTTCGAGTTTGGTTTTCCATAAAAAATCTTCTTGAAATTTGATTTTCATATAAATTTTTGCCAAAAATATTAAATTTGAGTTTTAGACGTATACTTTTGTTTATAAATGTTTTGTCTAATGTGGCAACACCACAGAGATTAGTTCTCTGTTTCCTCACGTTAACCCCATTTATCTGCTGGGGGTAAGTGTTTGTTAAATGCATTTCATATTAGTGCTCGTCATAAACAGTAGATCTAAAAGCTAACAAAGAAAATGAAAAAAAAAATATACGTAATCGAGTGTGGGCATTTTTGGGAACGGTAGAAACAATGACAAAAAAAAAAACAAAAAAATTTTTGGAGAATTTTTTGGAAATATTTTTGTAATTCTCTTTAAATTTTATTCACATACTCAATTAGAAGTTTAACAATTTTTAAAAACTACCCTCATCATATTTATTTATGTACTAATATATATTTATTATTAAATATTTATTAATTTATTGTAATATTTATTAATTATTATCTATTTTACAATTATTTATCTATTTTATAACCAATTTTTATTATTTCTTAACATCTTTATCGAATTATTATTATATTCATTATTTTTTTGCAATTTTTCTATTTTTCCATTTCCTGCCACTGTGCCTCGTTGACAAGTGCTTAACATGTGTCACCCAAAACCGGAACAAAACATTTAACAGTCGCATACTCCATGATTATGCGCAATGCGTAGGCAATGATTTACTTGCAGCTCGCACGGTCACATAACATTAGAAACAAAGCCCACTGATTCAACTTTACATTGTGGTATTAACAGTCTCTCTGTATTAACATTAACAGAGAAATGGGGTTTTCACAACAAAATTAAAAGAAGACTGAGAACATTTCATGTGTGAGTAAGCAGGGGCAAATGAATGCTAATAATGATGAGCCATAACAGCGTTATAGCATAATGGGGAAGAAGGCAAATTTGTGGGGTTTGTATCAATGTGTCTCCGCTAGCAGAACGGTCTGGAGCCACTCGAATGGGGGGAACAGCGTGAGAATGAAACTAAAAGTAACAGTCAATAGGTTGATGGCATGGATAGCATTGCCAATCAATAAAAAAAATGAGAAGGCAATGAAAATGAAATCTGATGCTTGTATACAAACTTTTTTGGTACACAAAATCTCATACTCAACACCTAAAACAGAGTAGAGTTTTTAAATAAAAAATTAATCTATTTTTTCGTGATTTTTCAAACATCTTTCAGCTCGAGATCATATTCAATGCTTTCAATGAAAAAGAAATTAAAAAGGTTGAGCAAATGTGTGTGTTGTTATTATTGGAGGCCACGGTAGCACAGAGGTTAGCATGTCCGCCTATGACGTTAAAAGCCTGTGTTCTAGCGAGACCTTCAGAAAAATATTTCCACCGGTGGTTTTCCCCTCCTAATGCTGGCAATATTTGTGAGGTACTATGCCATCTAAAACTTCTCTCCAAAGAAGTGTCGCACTGCGGCCGCACGCCGTTCGGACTCGGCTATAAAAAGGAGGAAGCCCCTTATCATTGAGCTTAATTTTGAATCGGACTGCACTCATTGATATGTGAGAATTTTGCCCCTGTTCCTTAGTGGAATGTTCATGGGCAAAATTTTTATTTGTTTTGTTGTTATTCAAAACACTTTGACTGACTAGTGTATCATGATTTCGGTTACGCCATGTAACTTCATCAGCACTTTTTTCAAATTGATTAAAGTGCCCTGCATACCCAAAGACTATTGAGTATGGTGTACAGGGCGCCTTTGTTTTAAAACAGGGCTCCATAAGTCCCCTAACTCTCCTTAGCGCAGAAAGTGAGAAGAAAGCCTTACTTTTCACTATTCCCATACAAACTAATAGATAATGCCAAGAACAACTGGGTATAGAGGTCTTCCAGAACTCAATGTGCCAAATTTCATCGAAATCGGATGAAAAATACTCCTTTTATAGGCGAATTACACTATATCGGTAGATCGGTCTATATGGCGGCTATATCCAAATATGGTGCGATTTGGACCACACTTCACAGAGATGGGTAGGGGTCCACCAGAACTCAATGTGACAATTTTCATCGAAATCGGGTAATACATGGATCTTTTATGACCTTAATACCCTATATCGGAAGATCGGGCGGTCGGTCTATAGGGCAGCTATATCCAAATATGGTTCGATCTGGACCACACTTCACAGAGATGGGTAGGAGTCGCCCAAAACTCACAGTGCCAAATTTCATTGAAATCGGATGAAAAATTACCAATTTATTGCCTCACGGCTTTAAGTTTGAAGATCGGTATATATATCAAGATCTAAGTTCCGATTTTATGAGATCAGAAGGTCGGTTTTATTTATATACAGAGAATACGAAATCATCAAACATTTTTTGAAAAATGATTTCATTACTAAAATATCTGAAACTTTATAATTACCTAAATAATTACCCAAAAAAAAAGGTATTTGTTGGGTATTTACCCTATAAATACCCAAGCATTGGGTATTTACCCAGTAGAAACCCAACTATATTAATGGTGTCTCAGAGCATTATTTCGATGTGTTACAAACGAAATGACTAGCTTAGTCCTATGTGGTGGATATAATTATGATCACTTACCTTAGAAAATTACGGGTTGAAACTTCTCATTGCTGGATTTCACGGCATAACAGTGCATACCAATATATTTCCGTTTATTTATAACAACAGCTTCCTTTTATTCGCCACCTGCAGGCACAGGCTAGCAAAACATCTATTCTGTTGAATAAAGCTCACTCTGTAATTTTAAAATTGTCCACACTCATTTGTGTTATACACACACACACACTGACTAACATCGTTCTCTCAAACCATCTCTTTTTTTCGCCACACTGTCAAATTTGTATGCAAGTCAAACAACAACAATACAACATGGTAACCAAGCAAAAAAGAAGCGATTAATTGATGAAAAAACATAATTTGCCAACAAAAAAGCACTTGGTTATACTAAATTATACCACCAAACAACAAATTCACTAATGCTTTATGATTTCAGACATTATTTTAGGACTTCTAACGCGTTTTCTTTAGCACTTCACAAAGACGACCGATCACTTTTACAACACGATACAAACTAAAGAAAAAACCCTAAGCCCTAACAAAAACAATGTTTGCTAATTCGTGTGTGGGGTGAGTAACAAGGAGATGAGACATTGTATATGAAAAACAACAACATAAGTGACAGCAACATAATGAGGGCAACTTAGGGAAGTGTATGAAAGAGCACAAGGAAAGGTAAACAATTGGTAAGGTGAATTATATAAATAAAGCAATTTTAGAAATGCAAAGGCCGTTTGTTTGCCAAACTTCTTTTAATTAGAGCAAATATATGTTAGGAAGTTTGAAGTAGTGAACACATGCATAAAAAGAGAAATAGGTAAATTTATTACAAAAGCCAGATATAAAATATATAGCTGATATTTGATGAACGTTGTGCAAAATGTTGCCTATTTCACAAGCTTTGGTAGGTATTTAAAAACGGCATTGTCTTGTTTGTATGCTTGTTTATCTGCTACGTAAGACAAACTTCTGTCAAACTAGAAACAATTAAAGCTTCTTAAAACCGAACAGGGATCGAGAGGCCGATTTATATGGGAGTTATATCAGGTTGTAGACTGATTTGTACCGTAATTGGCACAGTTGTTGGAAGTTATATCGAACACAAATCGGACAAAAAATGTGGCTTCCAGGGGTTTAAGAAGTCAAATTGGGAGATTGGTTTATATGGGAGCTATATCGGGTTATATACCGCTTTGGACTGTACTTGACACAGTTATTGGAAGTTGTAACAGAACATAGCTTGCCAAAATTCAGCCAAATCTCACGAAAATTTCGGCTTCCAGGGGCTCAAGGAGTCAAATCGAGCGATCGGTTTATATGGGAGCTATATCAGGTTATAGACTATTTCGGACCGTAGATGGCACAGTTGTTGAAAACCATAACAGAACACCACATTCAAAATTTCAGCCCAATCGGACCAAAGTTGTGGCTTGTAAGGGCTCAAGAAATCAAATCGGGAGATCGGTTTATATGGGAGCTATATCAGGTTATAGGATTTGGACTTTACTTGGCACAGTTGTTGGAAGTCATAGCATAACACTATATGCAAAATTTCATCCAAATCGGATAAGAATTGCGTCCTATAGTGGCTCAAGAAGTCAAATCGGGAGATCGGTTTATATGGGAGCTATATCAGGTTATAGACCGATTTGGACTTTACTTGGCACAGTTGTTGGAAATCATAACGGAACACTAAGTGCCAAATTTCAGCCATTTTGGGTGAAAATTGAGTCTGCATGGGCTCAAGAAGTCAAATCGGTAGATCGGTTTATATTAGAGTTATATCAACTTATAGACTGATTTGGGCCGTACTTAACACAGTTGTTGAAAGTCATAACAGATCATCGCATGCCAAAATTCAGCCAAATCGCACGAAAATTGCGGCTTCCAGGGGCTCAAGAAGTCAAATCGGGAGATCGGTTTATATGGGAGCTATATCAGGTTATAAACCGCTTTAGGCCATACTTGGCACAGTTGTTGGAAGTCATAACGGAACACTATGTGCAAAGTTTCAGCCTATTCGGGTGAAAATTGAGGCTTCCAATGGCTCAAGAAGTCAAATCGTGAGATCGGTTCATATGGGATCTATATTAGGGTATTGACCGATTTGGACTTTACTTGGCACAGTTGTTAAAAGTCATAGCATATTAGATAAGAATTGCGCCCTCTAGTGGCTCAAGAAGTCAAATCGGGAGATCGGTTTATATGGGAGCTATATCCGAATTTGAGCCTATGTGGGCCGTTCTTAGTATATCTAGCTTGTTCGTCCGTCCGCGTGTTGGAAATCACCATAACGGTCGAACGCGTACAGATAGCAGCTCGAAATTTTGTACAGAGATAATTTTTTAATGTAGGTCATTGCAGATGGACCATATCGGTTCAGATTTGGACATAGCTCCCATGTAAAGTGGTCCTTCGACATGACTTCTTGAGCCCCTAGAATCGGCAATTATTTCCGATTGAGCCTAAATTTCCCATGTAATGTTCTATAATGACTTCCAACAATAGTGCGAAGTATTGTTCGAATCGGTATATAACCTCCCTTTTAAACCAATATGCCGATTTAATGTTTTTCCATTTTAAGCCGCTAGAAGCCATAATTGTTATTCATTTTCAATCCCAACGACCTACGTTAAAAAGGAAGTATGCACAGACATGTCTAGATCGGCTTAGAACGTCAAGACGTTCAATGGAGTCACACATCAATATATTGAGACGTTAAAAACGGAATGACGAAACTAACGTAATCCCCATCCTAATTTGTACAAAAATCTGTCTTTCTAGGAGCATTAATACAAAAATTAATTTTCGTTGAAATTTCAATGACATTTTCAAAAGCAAATTCTCTCATACATAATACCAATTCAAAAAATATTGTACAAAAAATAAAATTTTTACGCTATTCTTTTTACTTTAAAAACACCCAGTGTACCAAACGTTCCGAATTCGGTCAGAAGTCTGTAGGAAAGTTGGAAAATTTATCCGAGTTCGGATCCGAAGTCTGTCCGAATTCTTAATGAAAAATAAATGGAGTGGTCGACACGACTTCGGAACGACAGAATGCTTACAGAATTCAGAACAAAAATTATGGGAAATTCAGAAGGGAATTTGGACTTGTCGTTAAGACTTCTGACCAAATGATGAGTCTTAATGAATACGGATGTGTTTTCGGACTTGTCTTCGATTTCTGACCGAATTCAATAGTAAAATTTTATAAAATTCGGATGTATATTCCGAATTGTCCTATCGAATTCCAATCGAATTTTGAAAGAATTCTTATAAAATTTGAATGCGTCTGCTGACGGTTCAAATTGCAAATTTGCTCCTAAACATTTCATTAAGCATCTCCTTTTTATAGTCGAGTCCTAACGGTGCGCCGACGCCTCTTTGGGAAGAAATTTTAGCATGGCATAGTACCTTACAAATGTCGCGAGAAATAGGAGGGGATAACCACGACTGACAAGTTTTTCTGAAGATCTCGTCAGGATTCGAACCCAGCCACTTAGGGTCATAGGCGAACATGCTTACCTCTGAGCTATGGTGGTCTCAAACAAATATATGCAAACAAGCCAGCACAAAACAAGTAAAAGCGTTCTAAGTTCGTCCGGGCCGAATCTTATATACCCTCCACCATGGATCGCATTTGTCGAGTTCTTTTCCCGGCATTTCTTCTTAGGCAAAAGAGGATAAAAGAAAAAATTTGCTCTGCTATTAGAGCGATATCAAGATATGGTCCGGTTCGGACCTTACATTACTTTAATTGGCTATGACAGAACATTTGTTCCACTAGCAGAACGAAGAACAGCGTTCCAAGCGCCTTGATCTTCTGCGCTCATTCTAAAATCTCTGACACCAAGTTTCGAGGTGTCTCCCACCACTTGATCTTTCCATCTGGCTTTTGGTCTTCTCAGTTTGCGTGTATCACCGTGTTTGCCTTTAAAAGAATTCTTTGCTGAAGCTTCTTCATCCATTCTGATAACATGACCTAGCCAACGCAGCCGTTGTATTTTGATGCGTGTAACTGTGCTATCGTCGTCATACAGCTCGTGGTTCATATTTTGCCTATATTCTCCATTATCGCAAACTGGTCCATATTTTTTACGAAGAATTTTGCTTTCAAATACTCCAAGCACTGCCTCAACTGCTTTCACAAGCACCCATGCCTCAGAACCATACAACAACACGGGTAGTATCAGTGTCTGGTATAGTGTAATCTTCGTCTGTCGTGAGGTGGCCTTGTTTCTAAACTGCTTACTTAGTCCAAAGTAGCATCTGTTTGCAAGTATTATTCTTCGCTTAATCTCAAAACTGGTGTTAATCGTTTCGGTTACGACAGTGCCGAGGTAGATAAAGTTACCGACTGTCTTAAAGTTGTGGTTCCCAACTTTCTCCATTTTCTTTATCTGCTCGGTTGTACAAGGCTTTTTGGGAGTTGAAACCATCCATTTCGTCTTATCTCCATTTACTGCCAGACCCATTTTCACTGACTATGTTTCGATTCTTTCGGTTCGGACCACAATTAAATTATTTGTTGGAGACCTGTGTAAAATGTTAGCCAATTCGAATAAGAATTGCGCCCTTTGGGGGCTTAAGAAGTAAAATAGATCATTGTTGATGGTCATGAGAGGATCTGTCGTACAGAATTTCAGACAAATTGGATAATAATTGCGTCCTCTTAGGGCCCCAAATCCAAGATCGGTTTATATGACAGCTATATCAGGTTATATACAAATCTGAACCACATTTGGCACAGTTGTTGGAAATCATGACAAAACACGTCATTCTAAATTTCAGCCAAATTGGATGATAATTGCGCGCTTCAATGGCTCAAGAAGTCAAGATTCAAAATCGGTTTATATGGCAGCTACATCAAGTTATGGACCGTTTTGAACCATACTTAGCACAGTGGTTGGATGTCAGAGTGAAACACGTCGTTATAAGTCATAGTGAAACACGTCGTCGTGTTAAGTTTCAGCAAAATCGGATAGGAATTGCGCCATCTAGCAGCTCCAGAAGTCAAAACCCCAGATCTGTTTTATGACAGCTGTATCAGGTTATAGACTTATTTGAACCATTCTTAGCACAGTTGTTGAAAATCATAACAAACCACGTCGTGCGAAATTTCAGTCAAATCGGATAAGAATTTGGCCCTCTAGTGGCTCAAGAAGTCAAGATCCAAGATCGGTTTATATGGCAGCTATATCAAAACATGGCCCATTTACTATCCAAAACGAACTACACCAATAAGAAATATTTGTACAAAATTTCAAGCGCCTAGCTAGACTCCTTCGAAAGTTAGTGTGCATTTGACAGACGGGCGGATATGGATAGATCGACTTAAAATGTCATGACGATCTAGAATATATATACTTTATTCGTCTAAGACTAATATTTCGAATAGTTAAAAACAGAATGACGAAATTAGTATACCCCCATCCTATTGAGGAGGGTATAAATATGCAAAAACATTCCACAACAAGTTCAAACAGAATTCGGAGCGACCTCTTTAAATGTTGCCGAAAGTCTTTAGAATTTCTTTAGATTCGTCCGACATTAGACATTTGATTCTCTGGGCAACCATACAAATACTGGTTTGCCCAAAAAGTAATTGCGGATTTTTTAAAAGAAAGTAAATGCATTTTTAATAAAACTTAGAATGAACTTTAATCAAATATACTTTTTTTCTAAAGCAAGCTAAAAGTAACAGCCGATAACTGACAGAAGAAAGAATGCAATTACAGAGTCACAAGCTGTGAAAAAATTTGTCAACGCCGACTATATGAAAAATCCGCAATTACTTTTAGGGCAACCCAATACATAAGGGAGACCAATTTATACCATTTGCATTAGGAAAACAGTTTTCATTCTCTAAAAGTTTACAGAAAATCTGTTTATCCAATTTTAAGTTTAACGTAGCAAATATTCAAGCACACAAGCAAACACAAAATCATTTTCATATGCCTACCACAGGTTATGAAATAAGTAAAATTTTGTACAATGTTCACCAAATATCAACTAGATATGTAAACCTAACTTTTTTAATCAATTATTAATATTTGCTCCTGTTAAAAGAAATTCGGCAAACAAACGGCTCCTTAGTATTTTTTATACCCTCCACCATAAGATGGGGGGTATACTAATTTCGTCATTCTGTTTGTAACTACTCGAAATATTCGTCTAAAACCCCATAAAGTATATATATTCTTGATCGTCGCGACATTTTATGTCGATCTAGCCATGTCCGTCCGTCTGTCCGTCCGTCCGTCCGTCCGTCCGTCCGTCCGTCCGTCCGTCCGTCAGTCTGTCTGTCGAAAGCACGCTAACTTCCGAAGGAGTAAAGCTAGCCGCTTGAAATTTTGCACAAATACTTCTTATTAGTGTAGGTCAGTTGGTATTGTAAATGGGCCATATCGGTCCATGTTTTGATATAGCTGCCATATAAACCGATCTTGGGTCTTGACTTCTTGAGCCTCTAGTGTGCGCAATTCTTATCCGATTGGGATGAAATTTTGCACGACGTGTTTCGTTATTATATCCAACAACTGTGCCAAGTATGGTTCAAATCGGTCCATAACCTGATATAGCTGCCATATAAACCGATCTTGGGTCTTGACTTCTTGAGCCTCTAGTGCGCAATTCTTATCCGATTGGGATGAAATTTTGCACGACGTGTTTTGTTATGATATCCAACAACTTTACTTCTTGAGCCCCCAAAGGGCGCAATTCTTACTCGAATTGGCTGACATTCTATACAGGTCTCCAACATATAATTTAATTGTGGTCTAAACCGGATCATATCTTTATATCGCTCTAATAGCAGAGCAAATCTTTTCTTATATCTTTTTTTGCCTAAGAAGAGATGTCGGGAATAGAACTTGACAAATGCGCTCCATGGTGGAGGGTATATAAGATTCGGCCCGGCCGAACTTAGCACGTTTTTACTTGTTTTTATTTAATCATTGACCCTATATAAAACAAATTTATATATACAATTCACCTTACCAATTGTTTACCTTTCCTTGAGCTCTTTCTAACATTTTCCTAAGTTGCCCTCATTATGTTACTGTTGTTGTTACTGTAGTGGTGTTGTTGTTTTTTTTCATGTACAATGTCTCATCTCCTTGTTACTCACCCCATACACGAATTAGCAAACATTGTTTTTGTCAGGGCTTTGGTTTTTTCTTTAGTTTGTGTCGTGTTGTAAAAGTGATCGGTCGTCTTTATGAAGTGCTAAAGAAAAAGCCTTAGAAGTCCTAAACAACGTCTGAAATCATAAAGTGAAGTAGTGAATTTGATGTTTTTTAACATAATTTAGTTGAACCAAGTGCGTTTTTGTTGGCAAAATGTGTTTATTTCAACAATTAATCGTTTCTTAGTTGTTGTTGGACTTGCATAAAAATTTGACAAGTGAAAAGTGGTGAAAACGTGATAAGTGTGAGAGAACAATGTTAATTAGTGCGTGTGTGTGTATAACATAGATGAGTGTGGAGAATTTTAAAATTACAGAGGGAGCTTAACTCCACAGAAGAATTGCCTGAAACTGCAGGTTGCTAACAGAAGGAAGCTGTTGTTGTAAATGAGAGAAATATTTTGTATGTACTGTTATGCAGTAAATTTCAACAGTTAGAATTTTCAACCAGTAATGATCTAAGGTAAGTAAACATTATTTCTAATTAGCATTTGGTTTAAGGTTAATAAGTACAGGGTGCGCCAGAAAAACTTAATTATTTGAAAGGTCAAAAAACAAAAGTAGGTACTTAAGTTATTGTTTTAATTCTTTTTTATTTGAGAATACCGTATCCCAATTTTTGTTTTTCATGGCGTCTTGAATATGAAATCGGTTAGAAGGGGAAACCCATTCATAAGAGTAATGAGGCGGTGGGTTAAGTACATTCCAGAAAAGATTATAGAACTAGGACCCCATAAAGTATATATATTCTTGATCATCTCGACATTCTGTGTCGATATAGCCATGTCCGTCCGTCAGTCGAAATCACGATAGCGGTAGAACGCGTAAAGCTAGCCGCTTAAAATTTTGCACAGATACCTAATATTGATGACCTACATTGCAAATGGGCCATATCGGTTCAAATTTGGATATAGCTCCCATATAAACCGATCTCCCGATTTGACTTCTTGAGCCACTTGAGCAATTCTTATCCAATTTGGCTGAATTTTTGCACTTTGTGTACTTGAGCCATACTTGGCTCGAGTGTTGGAAGTCGTAACAAAACACTTCTTGCTAAATTTCATCCTATTAGGATAACATTATCACAGAGACTAGACTGTTATTTGACATTTCAGGATTTCATTAGATAAAAAAAAAACACTTTTTCAAGAAATTAGCAATATAGACCACTTACTAACATATGAATACACTATTACTCAGCCCTTGGGTAGAAATTGGCTTATAGCCAAACATTGGATAATTATCGGAAATTTACCAAGCAAATACCCAAATTCCAATTTAAACTTTCTTGTCACTTTCTAATGAACCCCTCGAATTATGGACATTACTTGTTAGTGAGTTACAGCATTTTCATAAATAATTGCTTTTTTATTATATTTTTCATTCTTATTGTAATTTAATAAACGTTACATAAAAGTGTCCTTCATCACAAATTTTCTTTGACAGAGAAATCTGTTGAACCAACATCCAACCATCCATTCAGCCAGTCACTCCACGTTGTAGCCCATCTGTTGATGTTGAAGCACTTTATCACTGCACATTTATGCGATTTGATTGTCTAACGCTTTTGCTGTCCATCAGCGTCAGCATCAACAACTACCTGTTCAGCATCCGTGGTTGTCATGGTGCTGCTCTCTTCCGTATCCTCCTCAATGTCCTCTTTCTCAATCAGTTGCACATCACTGCCATCATTGCAAATACGCAAATCGCTGCGTTCCAACAGTGGACGAGGTGTAATCGGTAGAAATGTGTTGCAAATCGTCCTGATGAGTTCGCATTCACTTTCTCGACGGTAGAGAGCGAAAACACAATTTTGAATAATGTCATGCTGTGTATTGTCAATGTACTTGAAGTGAATGTTGATTTCTTCCTCGGCATCGCCGCGTGACACACGCAGTCCGTAAATGCTGGCAAGAGAAAGAGAAAATACAGTCTAAATAAAAAAGAGTTAAGATAAAAAGTTGATGCGGATGTGGATGCTTTATTATCGTATATTTACAGAGGCCTTCAGGGTGTGAACAATGGGGAAAATAATACCAAAAGAGGGAAGAAGTTAAGGAAAAAGTAATTAATAAAATTAAAACAAAATTATATGAAAAGTAGGAAATAAAATAAAACAAGTAGGGAAAGGCAAAAGACGGTCGGTGCCGACTATAAAATACCCTATACCTACCCTATAAATACATAGTGGGAGCTATATCTAATTCTGAAACAATTTTGATGGATCTCGGCAGATGTTTTCAGATGAGTTATTTAACAATCCGTATGAAATTTCGAGCAAATATTTTTAAACTTTAATAACTACCGCTGATAAATGGCAACATCATTGCAAATTACCTAAAATCGGACGAATATATATATGGGAGCTGTATCTAAATCTGAATCGATTGCGACCATACTATAAACAATGTGGTAGTTATCTAGGAAAACATTGATCAAAATTTTGGCAAGATTGGTTAATAAATGCGCTTGCAGTGGCAGCTATATCTAAATCACAACTAATTTCTATGAAATTCTCCAATAATGTCAAGAGAAAATCCTTCCAGCCAAATTTCGATAGAATCTGTTAGCAAATGGCCACCTCTTTGCTATATTGGCCCAAATGAGACGAACATATATCCAAATCTGAACCGATTTTTTGCGAAATCAATACGCCAAAACAAAACAAGATGAAAGGCATTAAGTTCCACCTGGCCGAACTTTGGATACCCACCACCTCGGGTTTATATATGTAAACCCCCTTTCGACACAATCCAGTGAAAATTGGACAACTTTTGCACCCAATAGACAGGAGGCCACCGTAGCGCAGAGGTTAGCATGTCCGCCTTGACGCTGAACGCCTGAGTTCGAATCCTGGCGAGACCATCAAAAAAAATGTTTAGCGGTGATTTTCCCCTCCTAATGCTGGCAACATTTGTGAGGTACTATGCGATGTAAAACTTCTCTCCAAAAGAGGTGTCGCACAGAGGCACGCCTTTCGGACTTGGCTATAAAAAGGAGGACCCTTATCATTGGGTTTAAACTTGAATCGGACTGCACTCATTGATATGTGAAATGTTTGCCCCTGCTCCTTAGTGGAATGTTCATGGAAAAATTTTCATTTGAATGCACCCAAATTCGGCACGGACATTGAGTGGTCTAATAAGTATTAGTCACTGTGAGTTTTGTATTTCAAATTTCAACAAAATCGGGAAATAAATAAAGCTTTTATGAGCATCAGACCCTTAATCGGCATATCGGTCTATATGACAGCTATATCTAAATACAATCCGATCCGGGTCCTATTTTGGAAGTCGTAAAACTACTCACTGTTTCAAATTTCAGCGAAATCGTTTAAGAAATAAAGATTTTTCGGGCTTCAAACCTTTTATCGGGAGGTCGGTCTGTATGGCAGCTATATCTAAATATAGTCCGATCAGAACCATATTTGGGACGGATGTCGGAAGACCTAAAACTACCCACTGTTTAAAATTTCAGCGAAATCGGGTAATAAATAGAGCTTTTATGGGCTTCGGACCTTTAATCGGCAGATCGGTCTATATGTCAGCTATATCTAAATATAGTCCGATCTGAACCATATTTAGGTCCTATGTTGGGAGGCATAAAACTACCCATTGTTTCAAATTTCAGCGAAATCTTATATATAAAATTGAATTTGTGTTTGTTTGTCAGTTTGTTTGTTTGTTCCGTATAGACTCAAAAAAGGCTGAACCGATTACCTTGAAATTTTCAAAGATTATGTAGTTTGATCTGGAAGGAAACATAGGCTATATATTTTTTTGATATTGGGAGGGGGCGGTCCCTCCCCCTTACCCCAAAAGTACTACCCAAAAATAAAATTGAAGTGATCCGGACAATATTTGGGATTCAAATGAAAGGTATTCAAGAGGACAGTACGCATTTCACAATAAAAGTTCGGTCCAAGTACATGGGGGGCCGTCAAAGCCCCAAAACCCCATAAAATAGGTTTATTTGACGATCATGACAATATGGGACTCAAATGAAAGGTAGCCGGGAGTAGATTACGAATATGATCAGGAAGAAGAAATATGCCTTATAATTTGTAGATATCGGAAGGGGGCGGACCCTCCCCATTACCTCAAAAATACCACCCAAAATCACAAGTGGACCGATAAAGACAATATGGATATCAAATGAAAGGTATTGAAGAGTAGAATACGAATATGGTATTAAAATTTGGCTCCAAGTACCCGGGAAGTTTCCCTAACCCCAAAATGTCTAAAAACAGACAAATTGGTCGTCCATATCAATATGGGGCTTAAATGAAAGGTATTCGTGAGTAGATTACGAATCTGGCATACAAAATCAGATCGAAGTGTAGGGGTCACCCCAACCCCCAAAAACTCCCAAAATGGACATATGACCCATCATGACTATAAGGAACTCGGTTTGTTTGTTTGTTCCGTAGCATCAAAAAAAAGGAAACATAGGCTTTATAATTTTTAGATATCGGATGATGGCTGACCCTCTTACACCAAAAACGCCACCCAAAACCAAAAGAGGACTGAAGGGCACAACATGGGTATCAAATGAAAGGTATTGGAGATTAGAAAATGAAAATCACATTAAATTTTGGGTCCAAGTACCCAGCAGGCCGCCCCGACCCAAAAACTCCTCTAAACAAAAATATATGACGTTCCTGTTAATATAAGACTCAAATGAAACGTATCCGGCAGTGGATTACAAATATGGCATAAAAAATTAGGTCCAGGTAATGGGAGGTCGCCTCACCCCCAAATACCCCCAAATGGGCATATCAGCCGACCATGGCTATATAGAATTCAAATGAAAGATATTTGGGAGTAGATTAAAAATATGGCATTTAAACTTGCGTTCAAGTCAAGGTGGCTCTTTTCCCCCTAAAAATACGTCAAATAGATTAATTGACCCGTTATGGCAATATGGGACTCAAATGAAAGGTTTTGGAGAGTAGAAAACCAAATTGAAATCCAATTTTGGGGGTACGCCCTAAATCACCTTTAAACTTAATTTTATTTCCTACTATATCAATATGGAGCTCAAATCAACGGTATTTTGGAGTAAAGATCGAATTTGATATCTATTTTCAGGGCAAAGTGCCAGTGGCACGGTTCCAAACGGTTCATGCTTACCTACCATGACAAATGGGGTTCAAAGTAAAGGGATTTGGGAGTGGACACGGATTTTATATCCATAGTTGAGTCGAAATGTCTCCCATAAAAAAAAAACTTCTCATTACCCTAATTTCAAAAATACCAGATCTCGGAGATTGGTAATGCGATTAGTTAGAAATTTTTTACACTCTAACAATCACCAAAAAAAATCATGGTTTCTATTGTTGGGTACGGGTGCCGCTGGGACAGCCTAAAATCCGCCAAATGGATATATGGACCGATCACGACAATATAAAGCCATGTGTTTGGAGGGCCGCCTCACCCCAAAATACCTCCCTATTATATAAAAGCTATTTGAGGAAATTTTTTTTCATTTTCGGGACAAAGACCCTGGGGTCTACCCCACCTTCAAACACAACTTATTTACCGATCATGACATTATGGGCTCATACGAAATGTTTCTGAAAGTAGAGCACGAATCTTATATTACTGTGATGGCCAAGTGACCACCCCCGAAATACTTTACAAACCCAAAGTAGAAAGTCTCAAAAGAAAAACATTTGGGAGGAGAGTAAAAATTTGCCCAGGAATGGAGTGGGGTCAAACTTTCAAACGATTCAAGTTGAGTTTATCATCGATAAGGGACCTCTTTTATAGGCGAGTCCGTACGATGTTCCGCAGTGCGACATCTCACTGTTTTAAATTTCAGCGTAATCGGTTAAAAAATACAGCTTTTATGGGCTTCAGACCCTTTATCGGGATATCGGTCTATATGGCAGCTATGTCTACATATAGTCCGATCTGAACCATATTTGCGTCCTATATTGGGAGGCGTAAAACTACTCGCCGTTCCAAATTTCTGCGAAATCAGTTAAAAAATAAAGCTTTTATGGGCTTCAGACCCACAATCGGCAGGTCGGACTATATGGCAGCTATATCCAAATGTTGTCCAATCGGAACCATATTTAGAGTGTAGGCTTAAAATAACCCACTGGTTCATATTTCAGCGAAATTGGTTACAAAATAAAGCTTTTATGAGCTTCAGACCCATAATCGGGAGATCGGTCTATATGGTAGCTATTTCTAAATATAGTCCGATCTGAACCATGTTTGGGTCAGATGTCGGGAAGCTTTACACAACTCACTGTTTCAAATTTCAGCAAAATCGGATAAAAAGTGGGCTTAAGACTCTAAATCGACAGATCGGTCTATATAGCAGCTATATCCAAATATGGCACGATTTGGCCGGTTCAATAATTCAACCAGCGTGCATCAAAAAGACGTATCTGTGCCAAACTTCAGCTCAATATTTCAATTTTTGAAGGCTGTAGAGTGATTACAACAGACGGACGGACAGACATACGTACATGACTAAATGAATATACCCCCTATCCTACGGTGGTGGGTATAAAAATGTATGTGCCAAATTTGAAGACAATCGCATGAAAATTGCGACCTGTAAATTTTACACAAATGAACATGGACAGACAGACGGAGAAATAGCTAAATCGAATCACCAAGTGATTCTGGGTCGAACGGCATACTTATCAATGAGTCTATCTCTCTTGCTTCGGGATGTTACAAACAAATCCACTAAGTTATAATACCCTGTACCACAGTAGTGGTTTGGAGTATAGAAATGTTTATTATTTGCAACGTTTACAATGATGTTGACAACCGGAACAACTTACAAGTGAGATTGGATAAAATATAAAAAAATACTTACGATATAGGCTCCCCAATGATTTTCTTTTCTACCCCTTCGTATTTGCTGAGGACATAAGCCAGAGTTTCATTGGCTTCTTCCGCTGACATCTGTAAGAAGAATTGTTAACATTTCATAAATGGCATAGTTATACACGAGTTGTCCAATCCTATGGTGTGTTAAGACATTAATGAGCACATTGTTAGCAATAGTGTATATAAAAACAGTTAAGGAAAGACAGAAGTCGGTAAGAGGCGACTATATAATTCACTACACCTAAGGTATAGTGTAAGTAAGTGGAAATACAGAGCTAAATCTAATACTGAACCGACATGGATGGACTTCGGTGGAGGGTGTTTCGAGTGATTCGGTTAACTTATTTGGTTAACATTATTGCAATATTGTTCAAAATCGGATGAACATATATTGGGTTGCCCAAAAAGCAATTGCGGATTTTTTAAAAGAAAGAAAATTCATTTTTAATAAAACTTAGAATGAACTTTAATCAAATATACTTTTTTTACATTTTTTTTCTAAAGCAAGCTAAAAGTAGCAGCTGATAACTGACAGAAGAAAGAATGCAATTACAGAGTCAGAAGCTGTGAAAAAATTTGTCAACGCCGACTATATGAAAAATCCGCAATTACAATGTATGGGAGCTATATCCAATTTCAATAGGCGTTTTCTCTAGGACAAAAAACAGACATACACAGAGAGGGATGGACGGACAGACAGACGGACATAGCTAAACGGAATCAGACAGTGATTCTGAGTCGATCTGTATTTGGTATTAGCTCCCTTCCTTCTGGGCGTAACAAACAAATGCACTAACTTTCACAGTATAATAAAAGTCGTCTACTACATTAGGTATTACAAAATAATTATTTTTCTAAATATTCCAACAAATAAAAAATTAAATTAAAATATTGTTTAGTATAAGCAATTTTTTTTTATTTTTCGTAATTCTTCATAATTTTTAATAAAAAATACATAGAAAATTCAGTTAGGCACTATGACTTCTGATCAGAGTTTCTGACTGCTCGCAATCCACAGTGACTTCTATGCCATTTTCCAACCATGGCTGAGACCAAATCTTGACCATGCACTTTTTAGGCACCTCATTGCTGTCGATGAGCTCACAATCAAACTTGTACAGAGTTCCAGATACCGGTTGTTTAGTAGCTAAAATAACTTTGCCCACTCTGTTAAATATTCAAAAAAAAAAAGAGAAAAACAATAAAAAGAAAAAATTAATATTTGCAAATTCTCTTATGGATGATAATTAGCAAATTACACAGGCCGACAAAAGAAGAAAAAGATAACAAGTAAAAGAGTGCCAAGTTCAGCTGGGCCGAATCTTGCGAACCCACCACCAAAAAATTAGTTGAAGGGCATAAACATTTACATATCAAAGTTCTGTCAAACTAGCAAAAAATAAAGCTTCTAGAAACCGAAAAAGGATAATCAAGAGACCGGTTAATATGGGAGCTATGACAGGTTATATACCGATTTGGACCGAAATTGGCAAAGTGGTTGGAATTCATAACAGAATACCGCATGCGAAATTTCATCCAAATTGGACAAAAATTGCGGCTTCCATTGGCTGAAAAAGTAAAATCGGGAGATCGGTTTGTATGGTAGCTATATCAGGTTAAAGACCAATTTGGACCGCACTAGGCACTGTTGTAGGCAGTCATAACGGAACACGACATTTCAGCTAGATTGAACAAAAAATTCGGCTTGTAATGTCTCAAGAAGTCAAATCGGGAGATCGGTTTATATGAGAGCTATATCAGGTTACAGACCGATTTAGACGGTACTTGGCATACTTGTTGGAAGTTATAAAGGAACGCCAAGTGAAAAATTTCAGCCAAATCGGACAAAAATTGCGGCTACCGGGGACTCAAGAAGTCAAATTAGGAGATCGGTTTATATGGGAGCTGTATCAGGTTCTTGACTGATATGGACCGTACTTAGCACAGTTGTTGGAAGTCATAAGAGAACACTATGTGCGAAATTTCAGCCAAATCGGAAAAAAGTGTGTCTTCCATGGGCTCAAGAATCGGTTTATATGTGAGCTATATCACGTTATAGACCGATTTTGACCGTACTAGGCACTATTGTTAGAAGTCATAACGGAACACTATATGCAAAATTTCAGCTAGATCGGACAAAAATTACGGCTTGTAAGGTCTCAAGAAGTCAAATCGTGAGATCGGTTTATATGGAAGCTATATCAGCTTCTTGACCGATATGGACCGTACTTAGCACAGTTGTTGGAAGTCATAACAGAACACTATGTACAAAGTTTTAGCTAAATGAGATAAACATTGCGGCTCCCAAAAGCTCAAGAAATCAAATCGGGAGATTG
The DNA here is from genome assembly GCF_963082655.1 of Stomoxys calcitrans. Taxonomy (NCBI): domain Eukaryota; kingdom Metazoa; phylum Arthropoda; class Insecta; order Diptera; family Muscidae; genus Stomoxys; species Stomoxys calcitrans. Next base: position 66,391,420 of record NC_081553.1, on the reverse strand, counting down.
GTTTACATGGAAGCTATGTCCAAATCTGAACCGATATAGCCCATTTGCAATTCCCAATGACCTACATCAATGCAAAGTATCTGTGCAAAATTTCAAGCTGCTAGCTTTACGTAGTCGACTTCTATCGTGATTTCGACAGACGGTCGGACATGGCTAGATCGATTCAGAACGACGAGACGATCAAGAATATATTTACTTTATGGGATCTTAGACGAATATTTCGATGTGTTACAAACGGTATACAAATGTTGTAAAGCTAATTTCTTGTTTTGTTTTTTTTTTCCAAAAATTTTAAATTCTTAAACCACTTTGCATTTCATAAATGACAATTAAAAGCGAATTAAGTTCGCTTGGGACCTCCATCATGGATTAATCTAAGACCCCATAAATCCCATTACCTTTATTATAATGACATTTTAAGTTGACCAAACCATGTACATCCGTCTGTATATCGCAAACATGCAAACTTTTGAACAAATCCATCCATCATTGTAGGATGAGCGGTTTACTAAACCAGGAATTCCGTTTGTAACACTGCCAAATGGTGGTCTGCTACCCCCGGGTCTGAATGGGCTGCCGCGCTCTCATCGACATTGTCCCGACAGCAAAGACCTCCTTCGGAAAGTCTCCCTGATTCCAATTGCCCCATCCAATTAACAACCATACGATATACAGAAGATACCAGTAAGGGCGGGGTATTCCTATCCCAAAGACTTCCAACCGGTCAACAAGGAAGTACTCCCCTGGTGTATTATCAGTTGAGACGCATATAGCATGCCGCCACACCATATTCCCATCGTCCAGCAGAACAGAATAATGTTCACAGTTTAAGTGGCGCTATGTAATTGAGTCCCTCATTCATGGCTTTCTAAGTTGCCACACACCCAACATTCAGGTGCAAAGGCGTAAAATCAAGGCATTCAGCGCCTCTCTCGGGACACTGCTCCATGCTCCCGAAATCAGCACCTCTGTATCCCTTTTTTCCTAGAACAACCCAAGGAGGGCATAATTGTTCAAACCCCATCGCCGACCAGACATCCATAGGTGAGAATAGGCGAAGCAACTGCCGCAAACAGCCATTGCAGTCGAGGCCTTAGCCCCCAACTACTTCCTACCTTTTTGGGGTTTATGCCCGTTGCCCATTGCCCCTTGCACATCCAGATAGCTTTCTCAACTCCAAAAAGAAGGTCCTTATAGTAGAGAGGAAACGGCCACAGACGTCTTCAGCGTGGGCAACGAAGGCAATTTTCGTGCCGAAATGCCAGGGATAAAACGCTGCCTTTCGTAATTCTTCTGTCACACTCTTCCTTGAGCCCTCCGCTAGAAATGCGTTGAGAATCAGGCCTTTCAGCATCGTATTTACCCATTTCACCAAAAGAGGGGGACTCTACTATTTCCACGAGACAACCATGTAAGTCCTTACACACAACCTCGTGTTATTAAATGTCTCTTCAAAGTCTGAGTTAATGTGAAGTAGCCCACACCCAAAATTTCTTTCATGAAGGGTGCTGTCAACCGAAAGACCATTTGTACAGGTAAGCTGATGGCCGCATACCAGGGAAGGGTCCAAAACGGTTCCTAATACATGTAACATTTATTCTCTCAAAGGGTCTTCAAAATGTAGGTTGAGCAACTGATTGGCCTCTAGTCCAGGGGCATAGAGAGGTTCAATTTCCTCACATTCGGGTGTAATGCCATACAAACCTCCAGTGAAACTCAATTCCTAAAAATCATTCCAAGAAGTCAAATAACATACCTTCCTTTCTTTTGCAACATAGTGGACAGTATGCCATTTGGTCCTTTGACTTATAGGGTTCAAACGGATTCAAAACTCTTTAACTCCCTCTATTGACTTGCAAAAACAGACCCTTTTGGCCGATTTCACCTCGCTTTTACCGGGCTATGAAATCGCACTTTGACAGACTACGACTAGGCTCTAGAAAATGGAGTTCACAGTAGCGCAGAAGTTATATCCGTCCATGATGCTGATAGCCTGGGTTCAAATCCTGGCGTGAACATCAGAAAAAAATGTTCATCGGTGGTTATCCCCACCTAATGCTGATGACATTTGTGAGGTACTATTCAATGAAATAAAATTCTCCCCAAGAGATGTCGCACTGCGGCACACCATAAAAGGACTCGGCTATTATTGATATATAACTTAAAACGGACAGCATTCATTGATAGGGGAGAAGTTTGCCCCTGTTTCTTAATGGAATTTTTTGGGCAAATTTGCATTTTTTTCCATTTGCTTGCGGAATGGGACCTTTGAAGAAAATCCTTAAACAAGTGCAAGAAAGCATTCTGCGGAACATGGAGGACTCATTCACTCCCTCTATCGACCATAAAAAATATGACCATAACCGGATAAACCAGAGGGCGCTACCCTCTGACTTACCCAGAAAGGCGAACAGACAGATGGACATGGCTAGATAGGATAGGCTAAACCGAAGAAAATTGCGTTCTATACTTTGGGCATATGGACAGACAGACCGACGGACAGTGTCAAATGGAATTGAATGGCCTAAATATTTATATTAACTTGGACAAATGGACAGGCAGGCAGGCAGACAGACGCATTGACAGACAGATAGATAGACATGCGGTCAGTCAGATAGACGGACGACCAGACATACAGGCATTGCTAAATGGGATGGGACTTTGTGCACATATCGAAATAGGCAGATAGACGCACAGACGGACAGAAACACACATGGACAAATCGATATACAATAATTTTGAGTAATTTCTAGTCCATTCGTATACTAATCAATAGGTCTATCTCCCTTCTTTATGGCTAATTCAAGTCAATGCACTCAGTTAAAATATCCCGTACATCAGAAAAGGTGTGTGGAATAAAAATTGGCCAAATAACATTTCAACCATAATTTTCAAATTGTAAGCCAGTGTAATTGACATTAATGCATTAATTTTATTTCAAAGTCACATAACTAGTTCTAAAATAAAAAAAAAATATACTCACTTATACTGCTGTCCATCTTCGCCGGTGGCAATTTTTTCCAAAGAATTTTTGAGAACTTCCACAGCTTTTGCAAGATCTTCACCTTCCAAAGTGCGTACACCGCCACGTACTTTTAGCACCTTAAGGTGGAATAATAAATTTAATTAATAAGAATAATTTAATGAACCTCAGATAATGTCTTACAACATCAGAGTCAAGAGCATTTGATAGCACACAAACTGTGGCTAAAACCACCACTAAAACAACTTTGTTCATTGTTGATTTGCTAGACTTCTAGAGTTGTTCTAACGAATTTGCGTACTAAATGTCTTGCGTTGTTAGATGCTCTAAAGTCAAAGTGAGACTGTTTGCTCGGAAGATGATTGCATCGCATCACTACGTTGCTGTTTGAGAGCGTAGATTTAGAGAGAGATATGTATGTATGAACTAAAAAAACCCATGGCATTCAGAAAAAACAGCGAAGAAATGTGATAGATATAGCTGCCATAGAGACCGATCACCCGATTTAAGTTTCTGGGCCCACAAAAAACGCAGGCCTCGACATTCGTACTAACCAAGGCCTACAATGGAGTATATATTTGGATACATAAAGCTGCAATATATAGCAATCTTCCGATTTTAAGTTTTGTACCCAGTTGTCCGTGACTTTAGAGTGTCTTGAATTCGACGGAAAGGAAACCTATTCCACTGTAGTTGGCCCATACAGTTTTGTCTCCTTTCTTGTGTATATGCGTTCTTCTAGCCAGATCGCATACACCTTCTCAGTGTGTCGCCTACGGTGTTAAATAGTTTAGCTGGCAACCCATCAGTTCCTGCTGCCTTATTGTTTTTCGCTAAGCTCACTGATTTATGAACTTCATTGTGACAATTAGGTATACGTTTTAGAGCATCTCGTTGCCACCACTATTGGATCAAAGCAGCTGGGAATAATTTCCTGTATCGGTTAACAGATTTCCTTTTTATACCCTCCACCGTAGGGGTATAATTGCGGATCGTCGTAAAATTCGAAGACGATTTAACGATGTCCGTGTGTCTGTCCGTCCGTCTGTTGTAATCACTAGACAGCCTTCAAAAATTGAGATATTGAGCTGAAGTTTGGCACTGGATGGCTAAATTCTTGAACGGGCCAAATCAGACCATATTTGGGTATAGCTGCTATATAGACCGATTTGCCGATAAAGAGTCTAATATCCATAATTGCTTTATTTTGTATCCGGTTTTGCTGAAATTTGAATCAGTTAGTAGCTTCCCGACATCTGACCCAAATATGGTTTGGATCGGGCTATATTTAGATATAGCTGTCATATAGACCCACCTGCTGATAAAGAGTCTGATGCCCATAAAAGCTTTATTTATTACCCGATTCCGCTGTGGGTTACTTTAAGCCTCCCGATACCCGATTTAAATATGGTTTAGATCGGACTATATTTGGATATAGCTGCCATATAGACCGATCACCTGATAAAGGCTCTGATGCCCATAAAAGCTTTATTTATTACCCGGTTTCGCTGAAATTTGAATCAGTGAGTAATTTTAGGCCTCCCGACATCTGACCTCATAGACCGAATCCCTATAGACTGATCTGTCGATAAAGTGTATGAAGCCCATAAAAGCTTTATTTATTACCCGGTTTCGCTGAAATTTGAAACAGGGAGTTATCTTAAGCATCCCGACACCTGATCTAAATATGGTTTAGATTGGACTATATTTGGATATAGCTGGCATATAGACCGATCTCCCGATAAAGGGTCTGAACCCCCTAAAAGCTTTAGTAATTACCCAATTTCGCTAGAATTTTGAGACAATGAATAGTTTTAGGGCACCCAACATCGGACCCAAATATGGTTCAGATCGGACTATATTTAGATATAGCTGCCCTATAGACCGATCTCCCGATAAAGGGTCTGAAGCCCATAAAAGCTTTATTTACTACCAGATTTCGCTGAAATTTGAAACGGCGAATTTTTTTGAGCCTCCCGATATCCGACCTTTATATGGTTCAGATCCGACTGTATTAAGATATAGTTCCCATATAGACCGATCTGTCGACAAAGGGTCTGCCCCCACAAAAGCTTTATTTTTTATCCGATTCCGCTGAAATTTGAAATATTGAGTTGTTTTTAGACTCCCGACATCCACCCCAAATATGGGTCAGATCAGACTATAAAGATATAGCTGTCATATAGACCGATCTTCCAATTTAATCCCATAAAAAGCTGATATATTTTCTGATAATGTTGCTTGTATATGAGTTCTCGGGACCTGAATAAAATATGATCGAGGCCGGATATTGAGTGGTCTATTAAGTACAAGTCATTGTTCAATTTTGTACAACAAAATATTGGTCTTTTTGGTAGCCATATCCAAATATAGACCGATCTGAACCACGGTTGTCGAAAAGCCTAACATAAGTCACTGTGTCAAATTTCAGCGAAATCTGATTATAAATGTGCCTTTTGTGGGGCCAGGACTTGACATCGAGAGATTGGTTTATATGGCAGCTATATCCAAATCTGAACCGATCTGGGCCAAATAGAAGAGGGATGTCGAAGGGCCTAACACAACTCACTGTCTTCAATTTTGGCAAAATCGGACAATAAATGCGACTTTTATGGTCCCAAGACCATAAATCGAGAGATCGGTCTATGTGGCAGCTATATTCAAATCTGGACCGATCTGTACCAAATTGAAGAAGGATGTCGAAGGGCCTAACGCAACTCACTGTCTTCAATTTTGGCAAAATCGGACAATAAATGCGACTTTTATGGTCCCAAGACCATAAATCGAGAGATCGGTCTATGTGGCAGCTATATTCAAATCTGGACCGATCTGTACCAAATTGAAGAAGGATGTCGAAGGGCCTAACACAACTCACTGTCTTCAATTTTGGCAAAATCGGACAATAAATGCGACTTTTATAGGTCCAAGACCTTAAATCTAGAGATCGGTCTATATGGCAGCTATATCAAAATCTGGACCGATCTTGGACAAATTGAAGAAGGATGTCTACTGGTCTAGCACAACTCAATGTCCCAAATTTCAACAAAATCGGATGACACATAGGCTTTTATGGGCCTAAGACCCTTAATAGGCGGATAGGTCTATATGGGGGCTATATCAAGATATAGTCCTATATAGCCCATCTTTGAACTTGACCTGCTTATGGACAAAAAACGAATCTGTTCAAAGTTTCAGCTCAATATCTCTATTTTTAAAGACTGTAGAGTGATTTCAACAGACAGACGGACGGACATGGATAGATCGTCTTAGATTTTTACGCTGATCAAGAATATATATACTTTAGAGGGTCGGAAATAGTTATTTCGATATGTTGCAAACGCAATGACAAAATGTATATACCCCCATCCTTCGGTGTTGAGTATAAAAAGTCGCGATTTGGTGCGGTTTATGGGCTGGTGGCATCATTGGACCGTACTTCTTTTTTTTTGCCCAAAATGCAAGAGCTTGGCTTGCATGACATGTGGTTTCAACAAGAGGGTCCTACATGCCACACAGCACGCTTAACAATGGACTTATTGAGGGGAGAGTTCGGTGAATATTTTATTTCCCATTCGGGATCGGTCAATTGGTCGCCTAGATCGTGCAATTTAACGCATTTAAACTTTTTTTTGTGGGGCTATATTAAAGCTCATGTCTATACAGACAAGCCCGCTTCAATTGACGCATTTGAAGACTGCATTGAATCATTTATTAGTGATATACCTACCACTAATAAATTCGTCACGGTCAACATTTGCATGAAATAATCTTCAAACATTAATTTGTCTGGACAGCACTACGTATCGACCCAAATAAAGATTTTATGCATTTTTCTGAATTGTATGTGTTTTTTTTTTGTTTTGAAAAACTTTCCTATAGCTCTTAAAAAATCACCCTTAACTTCGACTGACGCAACATTATCATTATGATTCTCTTAAAGATTTTTATTACAAACATATTTTATTTATTAATAATTTTTTTTTGTAACTTCCTACGACAAATGTTTTTCACAAATATTCCAACAATCATTCGCTGATAAGAGTCAATTGTCTCAATCGTATAATTGAATATTATAGGCTCTCTTAATTTCTGGCTCATTGGGACATTTCAAGGTCAGTTGATAGTTTTTGTCCTCCCATCGCAGCATCATTAGAATGACATCGCAAGTCTTAGTAGTGCCATTGTCATCTAAATCAACTTTCAGTTTATATCGATAGCCTAGTTGCTCTATTCCTGAGTTTACCTGGGAAAGTCTTCGAAAAAGCAAGGACTCGATTAATGTCTAACGTCAATTTTTTATTATGCTCACTTGTATTTGGGGCCATTATCCTCTGCCAATTTCTTTAGAACCAGCTTTAAATCAACTCCAGTTTCGCTGAGATCTTTAGCAGGCATAGTTTTAAGGCATCCATAGCATAGGGGATCATGAGCTTTGACCACAATCAATGTTGATAAGGCAACAGCTACTAGAATTGTTTTCAACATTGTGCGAGAAGAATATTTTCAAAACACTTTAAGCTATCTCGAAGGAAATTTTAGCGCTACTGGTAATCTAGAAATTGTAGCAGTTTGTATTTATAATTTATTCACTTCATTATGGAATAGGAAACTTTTAAGCCATATCACTTAGATTTGTATACTCTTTATTTGGGGTGGAAGGTTAATTTAGTATGATGTGTTATATTGAACCACAGATCGTATAAAGTGATCTGTGATTCAATTGCTCAAATTAACTAAAGCTGATTCCAAAATGTTTTCCCCATAACAAGCCGCATTTACTTTGATGCCAGGCTCGATGAAAACAATTGAAGTGCGGCCATTGGCAGCAGTCACAGCTGCCCATACCATCACTTGAAATGGAAAATTGCTATGGGAGCAAATTATCGTAGGTGCGGTTCATGCGGTTCCTTTTGTGGCATTTCGAATATTTCTAAAAGTGGATGTATTAGTAGACTCCCAGTCAGAATGAGGTCCAAGTAACTTTGACCCGATTGATGAACAACAAGGCAGCAGGAGCCGAAGGGTTAACCGCTGAACTACTTATAACCGCAGGAGATACGCTGGTAAGGCGTATGCATCAGCTGTATTGCCAAATTATTAAAACGCTCCTACAGGCAGTTTTGGCCTTGTAAAGTTGCAAATTTTTCGTGAAAATTTTGATAAATTACTATGAGCAACTTATACGATTAGTCTCGGCAGGTCGGCAGTCTAAACGGCAGCTGTATCGAAATATAATCCGATTTCGACTATACTCGTTTCGGACATCGGTAGGCATAGTGCAACTTACCGTTCCAAATTTAAGCGAAATCGAATAATATTGGGTTGCCCAAAGAGTAAATGCGGACTTTTTAAAAGAAAGTAAATGCATTTTTAATAATACTTAGAATGAACTTTAATCAAATATACTTTTTTTACACTTTTTTCTAAAGCAAGCTAAAAGTAACAGCTGATAACTGAACGGCTGCTAACTTTCTGAAGAAAGAATGCAATTACAGAGTCACAAGCTGTGAAAAAATTTCTCAACGCCGACTATATGAAAAATCCGCAATTAGTTTTTGGGCAACCCAATATATGCGGCAATTATAGGCTTAAGACCAAAAATCGGCAGATCGGTCTATATGGCAGCTATATCGAAATACAGTCCACGCCATGGACATCGGTAGGCATAGAACCACACACCGTTCTCAATCTTAGCAAAATCATATAATAAATGCGCAAATTATGGGCTTAAGAACAACAAGTTAATGTGTGCTAAGTTCGGCCTGGCCTAATCTTGGAAAACCACCACCATGAATCCTGCTAAAAATTTATCTTCTTATATATAACCAGTAAGGAAAGGCAAAAGTCGGGCGGGGCCGACTATATTATACCCTACACCATCGAGTATACGTAATAAACACTTTTAATAGATAGCACTTATATCCAAATTTAGTCAGACTTTAATTTTGCATACATATTGAAATATCGATTTTCTTACGATGGTATAAATGGATTTTGATGAAATTTTGCACACGTATTGGGATGTCAATTAAACCATCTCATTAAAAAATTTTGTAGAGATCGGACCAAAATTGTGGCTTCTAAAACCTTAAAAGGCCATATCGGATGAAAAATATATATGGGAGCCATATTTAAATTCGGACCGATTTTTATGAAACTTTGCACACATATGAGGACGTTGAATAAAACGGCCCATGCCAAATTTTGTAAAGATCGGACCAAAATGTGGCTTCTACAACCTTCAAAGGCCATATCGGATGAAATATATATATATGGGAGCCATATTTAAATTCGGACCGATTTTGATGGAACTTTACACACATATGAGGACGTTGAATAAAACGGCCCATGCCAAATTTTGTAAGGAAGGGACCAAAATTGTGTCTGCTACAGCTTTAAAAGGATATATCGGATGAAAGATATACATGAAAGCTATATATAAATCAAATCCGATTATGATGAAATTTTGCACAGATATTGGGACGTCACAAAAAACACTTTATGCCAAATTTTGTAAAGATCGGACCAAAATTGTGCCTTCTACAGCCTTTATAGGTCAAATCAGACGAAAGTTATATATGGGAGCTATATCTAAATCTGAACCGATTTAGATGCACACATAATGGGACGTCATACGAAACTTTCATGGCAAATTTGGTAGAGATCGCACCAAAATTGCGGCTCCTACAGCTTCAAAAGGGCATATCGGATGAAAGATATATATGGGAGCTATTTATATCTAAATCTGAACCGATTTAGATAAAATTTTGAAAGCATTTTGGGTCGTAAAAAACACACTTCGTGCTAAATTTTGTAAGGATTGAACCAAAATTGTGGCTTCTACAGCTTTGAAAGGGCAATTCGGATGATAGATATATATGGGAGCTATATCTAAATCTGGACCGATTTTTTTCAAAATTAATAGCGTTCTAGGACTAAAAAAAGATATTTATGCAAAATTTTGTGAAAATCGGACAACAAATGCGACCTGTACCTTGATTACAAGAATACACCGACAGACAGACAGACGGACATAGCTAAATCGGATCAGGAAGTAATTCTAAGCCGATCCATATACTTATCGATTGGTTTAGCTTTTCTCCTTTTTAGCGTTGGAAACAAATGCACGAATCTATTGGGTTGCCCAAAAAGTAATTGCGGATTTTTCCCAATTACTTTTTGGGCAACCCAATATAATACCCTGTACCACAGTGGTGGTGCAGGGTATAAAAATCAATTTGTGTTTGTTTGTTTGTGTATTCCTTATAGACTCAGAAATCGCTGAACCGATTTTCTTGAAATTTACACAGATGGTGCATAATGATCCCGTGGTGAAAATAGGGTACTACATTTTTTGATATCTGAAGGAGGGGCGGACCCCACTCCCACTTACCCTAATTTTCAGAAACTCCAGATCTCGGAAATGGGTGGTGCGATTTAAGCTAAATTTTGTGTGCTCTCTTATAGTAACCTAAAAATAAAAATTTTGTTCCCAAATTCCGGATGGGGTACCTAGGGGGACCGCCCACCCTCAAAACTTACCAAATATATATATAGACCAATCACGACAATATGGGACTCAAATGAAAGGTATTTGCGAGTAAAATACGAATCTGATATCCAATTGTCGGACCAAGTGTTAGGGGGACCATCCAAACCCCCAAAAACACCCCAAAATCGGACATATTTACCAACCATGGCAATATGGGACTCAAATGAAAGGTATTTGCGAGTAAAATACGAATCTGATATCCAAATGTGGTACCAAGTTTCTGAGGGTCCACCTCCTCCCCAAAACACCCCCCAAACAGGACTTATTTACTGATCATGGCAATATGGGCGCTTAAATAAAAGGTATTTGAGTGTAGAATACGAATCTGATATCCAGATGTGGGACCAAGTGTTTGGGGTCTGCCCATCCATCCCCCAAAGAGAAAAAATTTACGACCATAGCAATATGGGGCTCAAATGAAAGGTCTCGGGAAATGTGTCTATGGGGCCACCGCACTCCCATAACACCACCCAAATAGGATATTGATAATTGCAATATGAGGCTCAAATAAGAGGTATTTTAGAGTAGAACACGAATCTGATATATACTTTCAAAACCAAGTCACTGAGTGGCAGCCAAAACATCCCCCAAACCGGTCATGTTTGCCGACTATGGAAAAATGGGGTTCAAATGCAAGGTATTTGGGAGTAGACTATGAATCTAATATCAACATTCGAGACCAACTGTCTAGAGGACGTCCCACCACCATAACAATCCCCAAATAGGACGTATTTGCTCACCAAGTCAATTTGGATTTTCAAGACAGTGGAGCTCGATATTCATATTTGCTTGCTTTTGCAATAGGGGATTTAAATGAATGGTATTTGAGATTAGAACACGAATTTGATATCCAATTTTGAGGCCACTAGCAATGTGGGATTCAAATATACGAGAATAGAGCATGTTGCTGATATATTTTCAGGGCTTAGCGATTGGGGGACCATTTCACTCCCTAAAACACCCCTAAATCAGGGATATTTACCCAACCATGTCAATGTGGGAGTAAAATGAAAGGAATTGGGGGGTAGAGCAAGAATTGATACCCACGTTCGGGACCAATTTTTTGGGGGTCTACCCCTTTCCCAAAATACCCAACAAAGAGCAATTTTTCACTGACCATCGCAATATGGGGCTCAAATAAAGGTATTTGGGAATAGAATACGAATTTGATATCCAAATTTAGGACCATGTATTTAAGGAATCACCCCTTCCTTACCCAAAACACCTCCCTAAGGGTAACCATTTTTCGACAGTGCCAATATGTGGCTCAAATGAAAGTTATTTGAGATTAGAGAACGAATTTGATAACAAATTTTGAGAACATGTGTTAGTGGGGCGCCTCATCCTGTAAACTCCCTCAAAACCAAAGCCAATATGGGGTTTAAATAAATGGTATTTGAGAGAAGAGCAAGATGCTGATATTTTTTCAGGGCGTGGGTACTTGTGAAAGCAGATGAGGCAGTGCTTGGACTATTTGAAAGGAAGATTCTTCATAAAATATATGGACCAGTTTGCGTTAATGGAGAACATAGGCGTCGTATGAACCACCAGCTGTATGAGCTGTATGACGACTATAGCATAGGTCATGATGTCAAAATGGATGAAGAAGCTCCAACCAAGAAATCTTTTGAAGGCAAAAATGGTGGTACACGCAAACCGGAATTATTGGACCCAATAAATAAAATTTTAAAAAGGAATTCTTTACCAAAAAATTTTTATACCCTCCATCATGGGATGGGGGTATACTAATTTCGTCACTCTGTTTGTAACTACTCGAAATATTTGTCTGAGACCCCATAAAGTATGACATTTTACATCGATCTATCCATGTCCGTCTGTCTGTCGAAAGCACGCTAACTTTCGAAGAAGTAAAGCTAGCCGCTTGAAATTTTGCACAAAAACTTCTTATTAGTGTAGGTCAGTTGGGATTGTAAATGGGCCATATCGGTCCATGTTTTGATATAGCAGCCATATAAACCGATCTTGGGTCTTGACTTCCTGAGCCTCTAGAGTGCGCAATTCTTATCTGATTGGAATGAAATTTTGCACGTCGTGTTTTGTTATAAGATCTAACAACTGTGCAAAGTATGGTTCAAATCGGTTCATAATCTGATATAGCTGTCATATAAACCGATCTTGAATCTTGACTTCTTGAATTCTTGAGTCTCTAGAGTGCGTAATTCTTATCCGATTGGAATGAAATTTTGCACAACGTGTTTTTTTGTGATATCCAACAACCGCGTTAAGTATAGTTCAAATCGGTTCATAACCTGATATAGCTGCCATATAAACCGATCTTGTGTCTTGACTTCTTGAGCCTCTATAGGGCGCAATTCTTATTCGATTTGAATGAATTTTTGCACGACGTGTTTTGTTGTGATATCCAACAACTGTGCCAAGTATGGTTCAAATCGGTTCATAACCTGATATAGCTGCCATATAAACCGATCTGGGATCTTGACTTCTTGAGCCTCTAGAGGTCGCAATTATTATCCGATTTGCCTGAAATTTTGTACGACGGATCCTCTCATGACCATCAACATACGTGTTTATTATGGTCTGAATCGGTATATAGCCTGATACAGCTCCCATATAAATCAATCCCTCTATTTTACTTCTTGAGCCCCCAAAGGGCACAATTCTTATTCGAATTGGCTAACATTTTACACAGGTCTCCAACATATAATTTAATTGTGGTCCAAACCGGACCATATCTTGATATCGCTCTAATAACAGAGCAAATCTTTTCTTATATCCTTTTTTGCCTAAGAAGAGATGTCGGGAAAAGAACTCGACAAATGCGATCCATGGTGGAGGGTATATAAAATTCGCCCCGGCCGAACTTAGCACGCTTTTAATTGTTTTAAATTTATTTTTTAAAATTTGTTGTAACCAGAGATTCGGAGCGGGCTTGAAGCTAAAACGAAACGGCTCAGTTTTGCCGAAAAGGCAGTGACACCCATGCCCCGCTCCGGGCTGCTCCGAATCCCTGGTTGTACATTCCATTCACTTCATTTAATCATTTCATAATGTCATCTCTTAATTATGTCTCCAATTTATTACTTTTTCTCCTTCTCGACATTTCATAGTGGCCTTGATGCCATTCTTCAGCCAAGGTTGAGAAATGATAAGAAAATCACAATTTTCCGGTGAATAAGAGTTTAACGTAACATCAGCATTGATTTCATATCTTATGCCACTTATAATTTGTTTCTCCGCCTTATGTACTTTGATTAATCTTTAAAGAAAATAATTTTGAAAATTTATTTTTGTTTTTAATCAGATTGAAAAAAAAAATTTTTCCCTCTTACTTGACTTTATGCGAAGCTGGGAGTTTTTCCAAAGATTGATTCAATACATCATCAGCACCCTCAAAACTAGTAACACAGCCCAGGCAAGTGAATTTTGAATCGTCAATGGCTTGCACAACAAACACCAAAGTTGTTAAAGTCAAAATAATGATGAATTTGAACATTTTCCGTTTTGTGTGTTGACAGTTGAAAAGAGAACAACGAATGATGGAATTTACTTTACGTTTATATATCATTTGGACTTGTTTTAGATGAAAACATCGAACGTGATTTAATTTTTGTTCAAATTCCAAAAGTTTAAACCCTACTTTAGAATTCAAAAAATTCCCATATATTCCTAAAATTATACTGTAGTTAGGTGATACCTACGATGATAACAAAACTCTTTCGCACGAACAATGAACTAACGATTTGTATGAAATTCAAGTCTTGCGAAAAATTTAGTAATTTAAAGTTTGAATTTTTTTGGGGCCGAGTTTTAGGTGCAGTTTATGAAAAGCTTATTATGAGAGACATTAACAAATTTTAAAATCCCTGACACTAAGTTTCGAGGTATCTCTCACCCCTTGATCTTTCCAATGGGCTTTTGGTTTTCCCGGTTTGCGTGTATCACCGTGTTTGGCTTCAAAAGACTTCTTTGCTGGAGCTTCTTCATCCATTCTGAAAACATGACACAGCCCACGCAGCCGTTGTATTTTGATGCGTGTAACTATGCTATCGTCGTCATACAGCTCATACAGCTCGTGGTTCATACGTCGCCTATATTCTCCGTTAACGCAAACTGGTCCATATATTTTACGAAGAATCTTTCTCTCAAACACTCCAAGTACTGCCTTATCTGCTTTCACAAGTACCAATGCTTCAGAACCATATAACAGCACGGGTAGTATCAGTGTCTTGTAATGTGTAGTCTTCATCTGACGAGAGATGGCCTTGTTTCTAAACTGCTAACTTAGTCCAAAGTAGCATCTGTTTGCAAGTATTATTCTTCGCTTTATCTCAAAACTGGTGTCATTCGTTTTGGTTACGGCGGTGTCAAAGTAGATAAAGTTACCGACTTTCTTAAAGTTGAGGTTACCAACTTTCTCTATTTTCTTTATCTGCTCGGTTGTGCATGGCTTTATGGGAGTTGAAACCAACCATTTCGTCTTATCTCCATTTACTGTCAGACCCATTTTCACTGACTCTCTTTCGATTCTTTCAAAGGCTGCAGTTACTACTTCCGGTGACCGACCTCTGATATCGATGTCGTCCGCATAGGCGAATAGTATGTGTTCTCTTGTGATTAGTGTGTCATATCTATTCACATCTGCATCTCGTATAATCTTCTCCAGCAGAGTATTAAATAGATCACAAGATAGACTGTCTGCCTGTCTGAAACCTCGTTTGGTATTGAATGGTTCAGAAAGTTTCTTTCTTATTCTTACTGAGGAACGCGTCACAGCAAGTGTCATCCTGCAGATCCTTTTTTATTTTGCAGGGATACCAAACTCAGACCTGGCTTGAAATGCCTTTGAACGTATAGGGCTGTCGAAAGCGGCTATGTAGTCAACAAAGATATGGTAAGTGTTGATTTGTCCTTCTCGGGTCTTTTTCAGGTTTTGTCGCAGTGTGAATCCAGGGTGGATTTACCTGGTCCAAAGACGCAAGTCTAAAGCTAATGTTATCTTGTGAGGAGTGTACCTATTCACACCTGCTTCTCATATAATCTTCTCCAGTAGAATATTAAATAGATCACTCGATAGGCTGTCTCCTTGTTTGAAACCTCGTTTAGTATTGAATGGTTCGGAGAGATGCTTTCATATTCTTACTAAGGAAAGCGTCTTAGCAAGTGTCATCCTGCAGGGCCTTATTTATTTTGCAGGGATACCAAACTCAGACCTGGCTTGAAATACCTTTGATAGTAAGGGGGTATCGAAAGCGGCTTTGTAGTCAACAAAGAGATGGTAGGTGTTGAGTTGTCCCTTTTGGGTCTTTTCCACGATTTCTCGCAGGGTGAATATCTGGTCAAGGGTGGCTTTACCAGGTCTAAAGCCAATTATCTCATTGACATTAGATTTTAATGTTTCACACAGTACGCTCGCGAGTATCTCGAATACGATGGGGATGAGACTTATTTCTCTGTAGTTGGCACATTCCATCTTGTCTACTCTTGTGTGCGGGACATAATATGCTGAGGTTCCAATCATCGGGTATGCGTTCTTCTAGCGAGATAGCGCAGATAAGCTGATGCATACGCCTTATCAGTGTGTCGCCTCCTGTCTTAAATAGTTCAGCGGGTAACACGTCGGTTCCTGCTGCCTTGTTGTTCTTTAGTCGGTTCACTGTTACTTGGACCTCATTCTGACTAGGAGGTAAACATTCTATGCCATCATCAGGGATTGGTTCTGCGGTATCCTCTTCGCCGCCAACGTCGGACGCTAGCACCTGGGTAAAATGTTCTTTCCATATTCTCAGCATGTTATCTGTGTCAGTTTCCAGATTTCCATCTTTGTTTCTGCAGAAGGATGTGCCCGTACCAAAGCCATCGGTTTGATGTTTAATTCTTTGGTAGAATTTCCGGACTTCATTCCGACTCCTGTACATCTCATTTCGCTCACACTCACGTCTTTCCATTTCCTTTTTCTTTCTTTCGGAACAAACGTTTCTCCTCTCTACTTTTTTTCCGATACCTCTCCTTCATCTGGCGCGTTGCTATTTAAAACTCTTTATAATGAAATTCTCTACAACGAATACTTCTCTTTACCTATTTTTTTAAAGCGCAAGTTAAAATTCTCACACAAACTAATCTAACTAATTTTTAGTTCACACCAAAAAAGGGGAAACACGTTAAATCGTGCCAACTTCGGCTGGACCGAATCTTATATACTCTCCAGTTCATTGCTTAATATCGCTTCATCGGCAAACAAAGAATAAGAATGGACAAGAATTGCTATGCTATAGGAGCTTTATCAGATTATAGACCTATTCGGGCCATAATTGGTTTGGGTGATGGAGACCTTACCCAGCAAACATTTGTACTTCCAAAGATGTAACAAGTAAGAGCGTGCTAAATTCGGCCGCGCCGAATCGCATTTGTCGAGTTCTATGCGCGGTATCTCTTTTTAGGCAAACAGAGAATATTGAATAAGGACTGTTATGCTATTGGAGCTATATCAATTTAGTCCGATTCGGACCATAAATGAATGCTAAAGATTGTAGAAGTCATTGTGTAATATTTCAGTTCATGTGGATAAGAATTGCGCCTTGTAAGGGCTCAAGAAGCAAAATCGGGAGATAGGTTTATATGGGAGCTGTATCAAGCTATTGATCGATTCAGTCCAAATAAGACACGTATGTTGAAGGTCACGAAAGAAGCCATTGTACAAAATTTCTGCCAAATCGGATGATATTTGCGCCCTCTAAAGGCTCAAGAAGTCGAGATCCCAGATCGGTTTATATGGCAGCTATATCAGGTTATATACCGATTTGCGCCAAACTTAGCACAGTTATTGGAAGTCATAATAAAACACCTCATGCTTAATTTCAGCCAAATCGGATGAGATTTCCGCGCTCTATTGGCTCAAGAAATCAAGATCCAAGATCGGTTTATATGACAGCTATACATAGTGATACCAAAACACCGCGTGCAAAATTTCAGCCAAATCGGACGAGAATTGCGCCTTCTAGAGGCTCAAGAAGTCAAGACCCAAGCTAGTCGTTTGAAATTTTGCACAAATACTTTTTATTAGTGTAGGTCGGTTGGGATTGTAAATGGGTCAAATCGGTCCATGTTTTGGTATAGCTCCCATGTAAACCGATCTCCCGATTTGACTTCTAGAGCCCCTGGAGGGATCAATTTTCGTGGGATTAGGTAAAATTTTTCACATAGTGTTCTGTTATGGCTTCCAACAACTGGCACGGTCCAAATCGGTTTATAACCTGATATAGCTCCCATATAAACCGATCTCCCGATTTGACTTCTTGAGCTCCTGGAAGGCGCAGTTATTGTCTCGATTATCCTTGTTCGGTTCCTAGAAACTTTAATTTTGCTGGTTTGATAGTAGTGCAGAATGTAGAATAAAATTATGCCCTTCAACTAATTTTAGTTTGTATTAATTTTTAACAGAATCCATGGAGATGGGTTCCCATGATTCGGCCCGGCCGAACTTGGCACACTTTTTTTTCTTCTCATTTTTGGGTCAATGGGTACGTAAATAAGCAGAATTGTCGCTTTTGGAGTGAAGATCAGCCAGAAACATAGCAATAGCTACCAATGCATCCAAAAAAATTCAAAGTTTGGTGGCATCATTGGACCGTACTTCTTCAAAGATAATGCGAATCGTAATGTAACTGTGAGTGGTGAGTGCTACCGTGAGATGATATCCAACTTTTTTTTTGCCCAAAATGCAAGAGCTTGCCGTATATGATATGTAGTTTCAACAAGACGGTGCCACATGCCTCACAGCACTCGTAAAAATGGACTTATTGAGAGGCGAGTTAGGTGAACATTTTTTTAACGTTCTGGACCGGTCAATTGGCCGCCTAGATCGTGCGATTTAACGCCTTTAGACAATTTTTTGACGCCCGTGGTTAGGGGCGGTTGGTGGCGAGCGTCGGATCTTGGGGCAAGCGGCTCGCGACAACAAGGAATACATGTACGATCCCACAAAACCCATGCGGCTGGGCCAGTAATCCGCCCCCGAAAAACTATGAGAATCACTATAAGAAACAAAGGCATAGCAGAAATGGACACCACTCCAACGTTGACGACCCACGCAAACGAAAAAAGAATCATGATTTGCGGAACTGCATCTGGAATGTCCGCCCTCTTTATGGAGAATACGCGCTGGCGGATATATTAGAGAAGTACAAGACAGATATTACCGCCTTACAAGAAGTTTGTTGGACAAATAGCGTCACTACAACAACAAACGGGGCATGAATTTGGCTCTTGTGGTTAGTCGGAGACTAAAACACCTTGCCTCAAGCTTTACTCCTGTGGATGAGAGGCTAGCCACAAAAAAGTAAAATTCTTCAACATAAAAGTCAAATTCTTCAACATCCACCTTATTTATGCCCATGCCCCGACTGAAGACAAGGACGAGCAGACCAAGGATATTTTCTTCGATCGCCTAGAGAGAGAATATGAACGCTGCCCCGCCAAAGTTTAGTCCTTGAGCAAATTCGTCTCATTCTGACCGGAAGCATAAAATCCTGGATAGCACACACATTTCCAGATAGAAAGTTCACCTGAACGTCTACCGAATCCATATGTTACAATAAACTCCAATCGATATCAGAAATTCAAAGCTTTAGGACAGAAAAATTAAATCATGGTAAATCATGGTTAGAGAAGCACGATGCGGAGAGTTGGTCATACAAGGAAACATTTGAAATCTCACTGACAAGGAAAAAATCTAGAAGGGTGCTGGAACTGGACGAAAAATGAGTCGGAATTGATGTGTTGGTCGCTAATAAGCCCAATGAAGACAACTCTACGGTGAGACCTGTGTCCAAAAGGATGTTAGAAATAAAATCACCTGCTATAATGGCATCCGAGTAGGTAATTGTGAGCTGTTCCACTACTTCCATGAATGGTCCCATGTCAATGTTGTTGTTTAGCCTATAGACACAACCAAGCTTCCTTTCCACAGCAGATACTTCGTTGAACACATATTTAATGCTATCATCACCTTCGGATCTGGCACACATGCGAGTCCTTAAATTGCTGCGGACATAAATCGCTATGTCGCCTTCTCTGCGTAGTCTATCAGCCCTGATAGACTAGGCAAGTTTTTGTGATTTTTAAAGCGACATGGGTCAATGGTGGGAACTAGAAGCCATCTATCTTCTGTTCCTATGATATCACAATGAATGAAAAGGTCTAAGTGACCAAACCTTCCTGGAGATCCACTAAAACCGCCCTTAACGATCAGTCGGCTACACAGAGGATTCTGTCGTTGTCAAGAAATATACAACAATAACATTACTAGACATTGAGGGTAGTTACAATAACACAAAACCGACGCAATCATCAGATTGCTGATGAAGTGCCTATTGCGGTTAAGGGAAAGTTTCCCGGCGCACTTAGAGATATGCTCCAAGAATTATTTCTCGATTCGTTGCAAGTACTGTCTAAATTGGTTTATAACCTGATATAGCTTCCACATAAATCAATCTCCCGATTAGCATTCTGCGGTTTAGAGAACTAAGTTCGTAGTAAGTTCTTGAAGATTTGGCACGATGTTAGCTGTTTTTTCAAGCGCCACCTAGTACATCCTATGCTAGAGGATTAATTAGTTTAAGTTAAATTTTTTAACCAGTTCATTATTTCCATTTTTTGTAAACTATTCCTTAAACTAATTATGGATTATATGGTATCATAAATTCATATCAAACTAAAATTAAACTCGTAGGTTTCCAGTAGCAAAATGAATGTTAATTTATTCAATAACCAGTTTCTATACAAACTTTATAAATAAATACATAAAAATAATGAGTTAAAACATCAAAACCGTTAACTATTCCCAGCTTAGGTTATCAAAATTTGTTATGATGAAGGGAATATTTACGATATTCATTCATGCAAAATTGTATTTATGAAAACAAATGTGTTGTAGCATAGTCCAATGGCCTACACCACACTAAAAGATTGAATATGATAATTGATTTCTTAACCTAGATATTATATAGTTTTCACGAGCAGAACGATATATTCTGCATGTGATGAAGTTATATTTATTTATTGGGTTTGGGTTTATGGGTTATTTATGGGTTGCCCAAAAAGTAATTGCGGATTTTTTTTAATAAAACTTAGAATGAACATTAATCAAATATACTTTTTTTACACTTTTTTTCTAAAGCAAGCTAAAAGTTACAGCTGATAACTGACAGCAGAAAGAATGCAATTACATAGTCACAAGCTGTGAAAAAATTTGTCAACGCCGACTATATGAAAAATCCGCAATTACTTTTTGGGCAACCCAATATTTTTAATTATTAATAGATTTAATTCTTTGGACAAGAGTTTTTTGTTATAATTTTATACTAAGAATGAATCTAAATCAATATTGGCATAGCAAGATTGCTGTATGCCATATTGGCAATTTTAAATTCTAATATTTGCTTTGTACATTGTTGTTATTCAATAGTAGAAAGATTTATACATTGAATTCATTAATAATTAAGAAATTAATCAAAAAGATAGATGGTTCCTGAACTCGAAGTGCAACAGAAAAGGCTGAAATGTTTGCAACACATCTAGAAGATACTTTTCGTCCACTTGAAAATAATGGGAATGAACAACTTGACAAAATTGAAAAGGATGATAGTGAAAATAAGGAGAATAAGTAGAAATCTCTTATATATAAAAATCAATTTGTGTTTGTATGTAGGTTTGTTTATGTGTTCCTTATAGACTCAGAAACGGCTGAACCGATTTCCTTGAAATTTTCACAGATGGTGTATAATGATCCCGTGGTGAAAATAGGATACTACATCTACACCCTCCCCCTTACCCTAATTTTCAGAAACGCCAGATCTCGGATATGGATGGTGCGATTTTAGGGAAATTTAATGTTCTATCTTATAGCAAAAAATTTAGTATCCAAATTTCGGATGGGCTACCTAGGGTAAAATACGAATCTGATATCCAAATGTGGGACCAAATTTCTGGTGGTCCCCCCTTCCTCAAAACACCCCCCAAACAGGATTTATTTACTGACTATTGCAATATGGGGATTTTTAAAAAGGTATTTGAGTGTAAAATACGAATCTGATATCCAAATGTAAGACCAAGTTTCTGGGGGTCCACCCCTTCCCCAAAACACCCCCGAAACAGGACTTATTTACTGACCATAGCAATATGGGACTCAAATGAAAGGTATTTCAGATTAGAAAACGAATTTTATATCCAATAGTTGAACCAAGTGTTTGAGGGACCACCCCAGTCCCCAAAACACCCCAAAATCGGACAAATTTATGACCATAGCAATATGGGGCTCAAATGAAAGGTTTTTGGAAATAAAGAACGACTCTGATATCAATATTCGGGCAGCACTATGGGGCCGCACCATTCCCCTAAACACCCCCCAAACCGGTCATGTTTGCCTACTATGGAAATATGGGGTTCAAATAAAAGGTATTTGGGAGTAGACCACGTATCTGGTATCAACATTCGGGACCAACTGCCTAGGGGACATCCCACCTTCGTCACAACTCCCAAATAAGGCGTATTTGCTCACCATGACAATTTGGGGGTTAAAGTGAGTGGATTTCGATATTGATAGTTTTAAGGGTCCACACCCCAAACCAGACATATTTGCTGCATTTTGCAATAAGGGGTTTAAATGAAAGGTATTTGAGATTAGAAAACGAATTTAATATCCAATTTTGAAGGCAATGTGAGAATGGAGCACGTTGCTGATACCTTTTCAGGGCTTAGTTTTTGGGGAGACCACCCCACTCCCCAAAACACCCCCAAATCGGGCATATTTACCTACCATGTCCATGTGGGGCTTACATGAAAGGTAAGTGGGAGGTAGGAAGGGTAGGTGGGAGGTAGAGCGAGAATTGATACCCACTTTCGGGACCAATTTTTTGGGAATCAATCCCTTTCCCAAAATACCCCACAAACAGCAATTTTTTACTGACCATCACAATATGGGGCTCAAATAAAGATACTTGGGAGTAAAATTTGATATCCAAATGTAAGACCATGTATTTAGGGCATCATCCCTTACCCAAAACACCCCCGTAAGGGTAAAAATTTTTCGACCATGCCAATGTTTGGCTTAAATGACAGATATTTGAGATTAGAAAACGAATTTGATAACCAATTTTGGGGCCATGTGTTTGGGGGACGCCTCATGGTGTAAACTCCCCTCAAAACCAATGGCAATATGGGGTTTAAATAAATGATATTTGAGAGAAGAGCACGATGCTAATATTGTTTCAGGGCCAAGTATCTGGGGGACCATCGCTCCCCCGAAAACACCACTAAATCAGAAATCATGAGAATATCGGGCTGAAATGAATTATTTTAAGAATGGAGTACACCTTACATCCAAACTTAAATTCGTAGACCAATAAAGATCATATGGGATTCAGATAAAGGCACTTATATTGTAAAACTGTTAGTCAAGCGATACGATATTTCCCTAAAAGCTCTTTAATTGACGAAAATAAACATTCAAAGGAGAACTTTACTCCATATAAAGTAAAAGAAGGCGCAGCGGAGCGGGCGGGTTCAGCTAGTAATATATATTATTAACAAGGACTTGAGCGCTAAAAAATCACCAGGATATGAACTAATAACTGCAAAAATTATAAAAAAGCTAACTACGAAAGCCTTAAGAAAATTATTGTATTTAAGAAAATTATTTTTAATGCTTGTTTTCGATTACGATACGTTCCTCTAGAACGGAAAATCGCTGAAATAATAATAATAATTCCCAAAACAGGTAAACCACAACATGAAATAACATCATATAGTCCTATGTCAATCCTTCCAATTCTATCAAAAATATTTGAAAAAGTCTTGCTGAAAAGGTTGCAACCTATAATAAAAAGAAGACAGCTGATGCCAAGTTACCAATTTGGATTTAGAAGCCAGTACACTACCGTCCAACAAGTCCACCGAATCATAAACGTAGCAGGAAGAGCTATAGAAAACAAAGTCGTTTGTTCTGCTGTTTTTCTTGACGTAGATCAAGCGTTTGATAAAGTTTGGCATCAAGGGTTGCTGTTCAAACTCTATAATGATTTCCCTATAGAATATTACGAAATACTTGAGTGCTATCTTGACAATAGATATTTTAGAGTCCAATTAGAAAACGAGTATTCAAATTTAAAACCAATAGAAGCCGGAATCCCACAAGGAAGTGTCCTTGGCCCTGTGTTGTATCTACTATATACTAGAGACATCCCCAATCCGCCTACTGCTAAAATTGCTACGTTTGCAGATGACACCGCTATTCTTAGAACTGCTAAAACTGAAGCAGAAGCAACCAACAAGCTACAAATAGTGTTATCTGATAGCTGATACTTGGTTCAACAGATGGTTTAATGCACCATGGTACGTAAGAAATAGTGATCTTCATAAGGATCTCAAAATCAAGATCATTGTCGAAGAAATATCTCTCAATGCCCAAAAGCATGCAGTTAATTAAATACGCATGAAAACTCGGAGCTGAAAGATATTGGATTGCTTAAAAAGTAATTGCGGATTTTTTAAAAGAAAGTAAATGCATTTTTAATAAAACTTAGAATGAACTTTAATCAAATATATAATTGTCATTTTGTTCGATAACCTTTTGCCATCTTCCTGGCAAATTTAGTATTCCACGCTCATAAAACTTCTGGCCTTTATCTGCAAAAAACTAAACCAAGTGCGATTTTATAGCCTCATCATTGCCGAAAGTTTTACCATTTAAGGAGTTCTGCAAAGATCAAAATAAATGGTAGTCTGATGGTGCAAGGTCAGGGCTATATGGTGGATGCATCAAAAGTTCCCAGCCAAGCTCACTCAGTTTTTGGCGAGTGACCAAAGATGTGCGGTCTAGCGTTGTCCTGGTGGAATATGACACCTTTACGATTGACCAATTCTGGTCGCTTCTCCTTGATGGCTGTATTCAATTTGTCCAATTGTTGACAGTAAACATCCGAATTAATCGTTTGGTTCCTTGGAAGCAGCTCAAAATATACCACACCCTTCCAATCCCACCAAACAGACAGCATAACCTTCTTTTGGTGGATATCAGACTTTGAAGTGGTTTGAGCTGGTTCACCATGCTTGGACCATGATCGTTTTCGACTAACATTGTTGTAAACAATTCATTTTTCATCTTCAGTTATGATTTGTTTTAAAAACGGATCGAATTCATTGCGATTAAGGTGCATATCACAAGCGTTGATTCGGTTTGTTAAATGAATTTCTTTCAATACATGTGGTACCCATATTAAAATTGACGCCAAACAAACAAATGTAAACAAAATTTCGCGCACTTTTTTTCTAAAGCAAGCTAAAAGTAACAGCTGATAACTGATAGAAGAAAGAATGCAATTACAGAGTCACAAGCCGTTGAAAAAATTTGTCACTATATTACCGACAATTACTTTTTGGGCAACCCAATAGATGTATTGGTCATAACTTCAAAGGTTGCAAAAAGTTGCAGCTAAAATTTTGCATGTAGCATTTCAAGACCACCATTAATCCTCTTGAAGCTCAATTATACCGGCGAGATTATATGACAAAACATACAAATTAAATAAATAAAATACATATTTGAGAAAACCACCGCTGAAAATTTTTTCTGACGGTCTTGCCAGGATTCGAACCCAGGCGTTCAGCGTCATAGACTGAAACACATGACTTCGATGTGGTGTTCTGTTATGATTTTCAGCAACTGTGTCAAGTACGGTACAAATCGGTCTATAACCTAGTATAGCTCCCATATAAACTGGTCCTCGATTATCTTTGTTCGATTCCTAGAAGCTTTAATTTTTGCTGGTTTGACAGATTTTGGTATTGCGAATAAAAATATGCCCTTGAAATAAATTTATTTTGTACAAATTTTTAGGAGAATCCATAGTGATGGGTTCGCAAGATTCGGCCCGGCCGAACTTAGCACGCTTTTAGTTGTTAGTTTTTGTTAGGGTTGTTCCCCTTAATTGCCATATTCTTGTCTCAGGATCCGGTGGACATCCTTTGGTATACATTATACCCTTCAGCATAGGATGGAGGTACACTAATATCGTCATTTCGTCTATAATACATCTAAATATTGATCTTAGACCTCAACAAAGTGTATATATTCGTTATCGTTATGACATTTTAAGCCGATCAACCCATCGCGTCCGTCTGTCTGTGTAAAACACGCCAACTTTCGAAGTAGGAAAGCTAGGTGCTAGAAATTTTATACAAATACTTCCTGTTGGTGTTGGTCAGTTGGGATTGTAAATGGGCTATATCGGTTTATATTTAGATGTAGCTTCCATATAAAGCGATCTCTTGGTTATATCGGGTTATGAATCCGAATCGCTTCATAACCTGATATAGCTTCAATAGCAAAGCAATTCTTATTCACTATCCTTTGTTTGCCTATAAAGAGACACAAGGCAAGGATGGTGTATAAGATTCTTAGTTTTAATTCCAAAGTCTTTGATCATTAAGCTTAATTCGAAAGAACTGCTAAAACTAAAGCAACCAACAAGCTACAAATATTGTTATCAGCTATCATAACTTGGTTCAACAGATGGCGCATGAAATTAAATGAAAATAAATCAATTCATATACTTTTTACAAACAGAAACACGACTCATGCCCCTTTATACATAAATAGCACAATTGCGCCATTTGCAAATACGGCAAAGTACATTGGTATGACGCTCGATACCAAAATCAAATGGAAAGAACATGTGAAGCAGAAAAATAAGGAAATAAAAATAAAATTCATACTCTATTCTCACAAAAGGAGTTTCTTCAGAAAACAAATTACTTCTTTACAATCAAATCATAAAGACAATATGGTGTTGTGGCATACAACTTTGGGGCTGTGCAGCTAGAGACGAAATTAACCGAATTCAGAAAACTCAGAACCAAATACTTCGCATCATAGGTAATGCACCATGGTACGTAAGAAATAGTGATCTTCATAAGGATCTCAAAATCAAAACCATTGTCGAAGAAATATCTCTCAATGCCCAAAAGCATGCAGATAAATTAAATACGCATGAAAACTCGGAGCTGAAAGATATGTACAACAACTATTCCACCACAAGAAGGCTGCAATTGACTGTTCCGTCAACTAATTTTAAACAAATCATAAAAATTAGAGTGTAATTGTCGAATTACTTCTCAACCATTGTGCTTACTAATGACAAGTATTAGTACCAAGCAGATCATACAAATATTAAAAAATTACTAGATGTATTGGTCATAACTTCAAAGGTTGCAAAAAGTTGCAGCTATAATTTTGCATGTAGCATTTCAAGACCACCATTAATCCTCTTGAAGTTCAATTATACCGGCGAGATGATATGACAAAACATACAAATTAAATAAATAAAATACATATTTGGGAAAATCACCGCTGAAAATTTTTTCTGACGGTCTCGCCAGGATTCGAACCCAGTTCGCAAGATTCGGCCCGGCCGAACTTAGCACGCTTTTAGTTGTTAGTTTTTGTTAGGCTTGTTCCCCTTAATTGCCATATTCTTGTCTCAGGATCCGTTGGAGAACTAGAGGACATCCTTTGGCATATCTTATACCCTCCAGCATAGGATGGAGGTACACTAATATCGTCATTTCGTCTACAAAACATCTAAATATTGTTCTTAGACCTCAACAAAGTGTATGTATTCTTTATCGTTATGACATTTTAAGCCGATCAACCCATCCCGTCCGTCTGTCTGTGTAAAACATGCCAACTTTCGAAGTAGGAAAGCTAGGTGCTAGAAATTTTATACAAATACTTCCTGTTGGTGTTGGTCAGTTGGGATTGTAAATGGGCTATATCGGTTTATATTTAGATGTAGCTTCCATATAAAGCGATCTCTTGGTTATATCGGGTTATGAACCCGAATTGGTTCATAACCTGATATAGCTTCAATAGCAAAGCAATTCTTATTCACTATCCTTTGTTTGCCTATAAGGAGACACCAAGAATGGAACTTGATGGTGTATAAGATTCTTAGTTTTAATTCCAAAGTCTTTGATCATTAAGCTTAATTCGAAAGAAGAATTTTCTAATCCTTTTTTTTCCATTGAATAGAGAAACCCATCTTTAAATAATTGGTTAGATATACAAAGCGATTTATTATTTATTGCTTATCCTTGAATTCATGAACTTTCTTAACTTCGTCTTCATCGGCACATTTGATTGAAACGGTCACTTCCTTAGCCCGAAAAATTTCAATATCACAGGTCTTAGTTTTATCATTCACATCCACCAGATCAGCATTGATTTTATACAAATTACCACCGACTGCTTGTTCAGAGGCAGTATTGATTTTACCAAGTCTATGAGAAAAAAAAACGAAAACAAAATTGAGAGCAAACTTGATAGCAGTAACCCAAAAACAAATGTTCTTACTTGTAATGGGGTTCTTCAACAGCGGCCAAAGATTCATTTAAGATAATGGTAACCCTTGCCACATCCTCTTCACTCGTCAAGGTAAAAGGGCAACCAGGGCAGGGGGCATCTCCCCCAGGTTTAGCAAAAGCCATAGTGGCCAACAGGACAATAACGGCAAACTTGATCATTTTTTTAATATTTTTTAATACGATAGTATTCCTCTAAACTTAACTATAAACTGTTATCTTTTATTGAAAACCATTCGCCTTTTATATAGTGTTGAACTCAAGTCAATTTTGGCATTTATTCTTCTTCATTAGAAAACTGTCCTAATGCGAAATTGAGGGAAATTTGTTACATTCATTAAGCATTCATGCATATGAATATGCAAAAATATACCCTCTATGTGCGAGAGGAGAATGGTGAATAATCTGGGTTTTGTTGGGTTTTTAGCAAAAATATTTAAGAATGTCTTAAATTGCTTATTCTTCACGCATGGGGTCCTTATAAACCGAACTATTCAAAAATGTTAAAGAATTTTTATGCAACAATACGGTGGTGATGTAATATTCATATTGCCATTCTCTTTGCTACACACGTTTTAATGATCTTTGTGTGACTGTCTGTTTGTATATCAAAATATTTATTTATAGGCAGATTGTTATCAAAGATGGGATATGGCGAACTATAAATTAGGTTGAATTACAGTAAATGCAAGTTTTCCCATGAGCATTCCAATTAGGAACAGGTGGCAAACTCCTCAATGTGTATCCAACAGGAATTCAAGTTTTTCCTCTACATCTTTAACCACACGATGTTGGACGTTTGAATGTATCCTAACGTAATATGTGAGAAGGACGAGATCTTTCGCAGCCTTAATGCCTTGGATGTAACTTCCACGAAGATGGAGAACTCTATCGAGAATTTGGTCTGAGCCTTTATTTTGTTCATCCTTGTATATTCTCAGGTTTAGTTGAAAACAGGCAGCGGGTATTCATCCGGCCCATATCACTATGAATATACACCCAAGTCAGTAATCGGCTATACTAAAATTCCAAAAAATAGCATTTAAGAGGTAAAAGCTTGCTAAGGTCGGCCAGGCCGAATCTTGGGAACCCATCACCATGGATTCCGTCAAAATATGGGAGCTATGTCTGGTTATTAACCGACTTGGAATGTTCTTGGCGCGGTTGTTGAAAGTCATAACGGAAAACCACGAACAAAATTTCAGCCAAATCGGAAGAAATTTGTGGCTTCCAAGAGCTCCAGAATCTCAAATCGTAAGATCGGTTCATATGTCGATTGTAACTTTTGGAGTCGGTAATAACTTCGTTCGATTTATATCGAGCTTTCTCAGAGATCGCACTATGCCAGTTGTTGTAGTTGGGTTCTCATCAGATAAGTATACATTGACCGCAGGTGTGCCACAAGGCTCTGTCCTTTCCCCTTCCCTTTTTCTTATTTTCATTGGGTCAGACTTCGAATCGAGTCTACTCATTTGCCCAATGACAGTAGTCTGCGCCATTCATATTCATTCGATCATAGGCCCAGTCTTCAAGAAATTGTGGACAGGAGGCGCATTATGGATGAGAGTGGGATAGAATGAACAGAGTAGACTTTAACGCACAGAAGACGAAGTGCTGTTTCTTGTCTCACAAGCGATTCACTGACCCACTTCAATCGTCTGTATCTATCGACGGTATAGATATTAAACAGTCAGAAGCTCTTGATGTTCTTAATGCAATGTGATGCCCGTTGCTCAAAAAACGTATTCGAAATGTCGAAAAAAGCATTCAGGTGTTTGGGCTTTCTTAAACGGTGCAAGAAATATTTCACCTCTTCTGATCTTCTCAATATCAATACTACCTACATCAGGCCGAGGATGGAATATAACTCTCATATATGGGCAGGAGCTTCAAAATCATCCTTGGAGCTAATTGAGCGGATTCAACGCAGGGCGTTGGTGTTGATTGGGGACAGTGGGGTATCCAACTCTATTGCTTCTCTTGAACATCGTCGAAATGTGGGATGCGTTGTATATGCTCTATCGTTATTTTCGTGGCGTGTGTTCCAGGAATATTCGTTATCTTATCCCTGACGTAAGGATGTTCACCAGGAATACAAGATTTGTCAGGAACTCACAGGAATACAAGACTTGTCAGGAACTCATGTAATTGATTGGTCAGTCGAACGAACCATATATTACCGAGAAAATTCATTTTTCGCCCGAACCATTCGTATCCACTTACGAATGGTTCGACTTCGACTTCCGTCTAATGTCTTTCCCACCGACATTGACGTTCAGTAGTTTAAAATGAATATCAGTAAACACTACTCCCTCTTTCCCCCCTTCACCCTTAACTTTCCCAATTGCCAACGCAATGCGCTTCATATATAGGGGACATTCCCTGCGTGTTGGTTACGTGAAAAAAAATATATGGGAGCTATATCATGTTCTTGTCCAATTTAGACCGCACTGTTGTTTGAGGTCATAACAGAACACTATGGGGCTACAGAAGTCAAACCGGGAAATCGGTTTATATGGGAGTCATATCTGGTTATTGACCGATTTACTGTACTTGGCACAGTTGGTGATAGTCATAACAGAACACTACATGCAAAATTTCAGCCAAATCGGATGAAATTTGTGGCTTCCAGGGGCTCAAGTAGTCAAATCGGGAGATCGGTTTACATGGGAGTTATATCAGGCTATAGACTGACTTCGACCGTACTTGGCCCAATTGTTGAAAGTTTTAACGGAACATAACGAACAAAGTTCCAGCCAAATCGGACAAAATTTGTAGCTTCCAGGGGCTCCAGAAATAAAATCGGGAGATCGATTTATATGGGAGCTATATCAGGTTATAGACTGATTTGGACTGTACTTGACCCAATCGTTGAAAATTATTGCAAAACACAACGAACAAAATTTCAGGCAAATCGCACAAAAATTGCGGCTTCCAGGGGCTCAAGAAGTCAAATCGGGAGATCGGTTTATATGGGAGCTATATCAGATTATAGACCGATTTGGACCGTTTTTGGAAATAACGACTAAAGACTATGTGCAAAATTTTAGCCAAATCGGATGAAATTTGTGGCTTCTAAGAGCTCAAGAAGTCAAATCGGGAGATCGGTTTATATGGGAGCTATATCCAAATCTAAACCAATATGACCCATTTGCAGTTCCCAACGACCTACATCAATATTAAGAACCTGAGTAAAGTTTCAAGCGGCTAGCTTTACACGTTCGACAGCTATCGTGATTTTGACTGACGGACATGGCATGATCGAATCACAATGTCGAGACAATCCAGAATATATTTTTATACCCTCCACCATATGATGGGGGTATACTAATGTCGTCATTCTGTTTGTAACTCCACCAAATATTCGTCTAAGACCCCATAATGTATATATATTCTTGATCGTCATGACATTTTAAGTCGAACTAGCCATGTCCGTCCGTCTGTCGAAAGCACGCTTACTTTCGAAGGAGTAAAGCTAGCCGCTTGAAATTTTGCACAAATACTTCTTATTAGTGTAGGTCGATTGGGATTGTAAATGGGCTATATCGGTCCACGTTTTGATATAGCTGCCATATAAACCGATCTTGGATCTTGACTTCTTGAACCTCTAGAGGGTGCAATTCTCGTCCGATTTGACTGAAGTTTTGCACGTAGTGCTTTGATATCATTCCAACATCTGTTCTAAGTATGGTTCAGATTGGTTCACAACCTGATATAGCTGTCTTATAAACCTATCTGGGGTCTTGACTTCTTGAGCTACTAGAGGACGCACTTATTATCCGCTTTGGTTGAAATTTAGCATGAGGTGTTTTGTTATGACTTTCAACAACTCTGCTAAAAATAGTTCAAATCGGTTCATAATTTAATATAGCTGTCATATAAACCGCTCCGGGGTCTTGACTTCTTGAGCCTCTACAGGTAGTATGGGTTGCCCAAAAAGTAATTGCGGATTTTAAAAAAAAAAATTAAATGCATTTTTAATAAAACTTAGAATAAACTTTAATCAAATATATAATTGCCATTTTGTTCGATACCCTTTTGCCATCTTCAAATTTAGTTTTACACGGTCAAAGAACTTCTGGCCTTTATCTGCAAAAAACTGAACCAAGTGCGATTTTATAGCCTCATCATTGCCGAAAGTTTTACCATTTAAGAAGTTCTGCAAAGATCGAAATAAATGGTAGTCTGATGGTGCAAGGTCAGGGCTATATGGTGGATGCATCAAAAGTTCCCAGCCAAGCTCACTCAGTTTTTGGCGAGTGACCAAAGATGTGCGGTCTAGCGTTGTCCTGGTGGAATATGACACCTTTACGATTGACCAATTCTGGTCGCTTCTCCTTGATGGCTGTATTCAATTTGTCCAATTGTTGACAGTAAACATCCGAATTAATCGTTTGGTTCCTTGGAAGCAGCTCAAAATATACCACACCCTTCCAATCCCACCAAACAGACAGCATAACCTTCTTTTGGTGGATATCAGCCTTTGAAGTGGTTTGAGCTGGTTCACCATGCTTGGACCATGATCGTTTTCGACTAACATTGTTGTAAACAATTCATTTTTCATCTTCAGTTATGATTCGTTTTAAAAACGGATCGAATTCATTGCGTTTGAGGTGCATATCACAAGCGTTGATTCGGTTTGTTAAATGAATTTCTTTCAATACATGTGGTACCCATATTAAAATTGACGCCAAAAAAACAAATGTAAACAAAATTTCGCGCACTTTTTTTTCTAAAGCAAGCTAAAAGTAACAGCTGATAACTGACAGAAGAAAGAATGCAATTACAGAGTCACAAGCCGTTGAAAAAATTTGTCAACGCCGACTATATTACTGCTATATTACCGACAATTACTTTTTGGGCAACCCAATAATTCCTATCCGATTTGGCTGAAATATTGCATGATGTGTTTTGCCATGACTTCCAACAACTGTATTAAAAATGGTTCAAATCGGTCCATAACCTGATATAGCTGCCATATAAACCAATCTGGGGTCTCGACTTCTTGAGCCGCTAGAGGGCGCAGTTATTATCCGATTTAGCTGAAAATTTGCATGAGGTGTTTTGTTATAACTTTCAAGAACTGTGCTAAGAATAGTTCAAATCGGTCCATAACCATATAAACCGATATGAGATCTTGACTTCTTGAGCTTCTAAAGGGCGCAAGTATTATCCGATTTGGCTGAAATTGTGTTCAACGGCTTCTCACATGACCTTTAACATAGGTGTCGAATATGGCATGAATCGGTTTATAGCCTAATACAGCTCCCCTATAAACCGATCTGCCTTTTTTACTTTTTCAGCCCTTAAAGTCGCAGTTCTTACTAGATTTGGCTAAAATTTTACACAATGACTTCTACTATGATCTCCAATATGGTCCGAACCATAACTTGATATTGTTCCAATAACATAGCAATTCCTTTCTTTTATTCTTTGTTTGCCTAAAAAGAGTTACCGTGGCAAGAGCTTGACAAATGCCATTCATGGTGGAGGGTATATAAGATTCGGTCAGGCCGATCTTATCATGCTTCTTCTTGTTTGATATCAAACCACAATGAGGTGCCCCCTTCTCTCCTATATATTTGAAAAATGCATTGAAAGACCGTGTCAAATGCGATCCACGGCGGATGATATATAAGATTCGGCTCGACTTGTTACTTGTTTGATTTTTTATCGAACAAAAACAATTCACCACAAATCGATTTGGGCTAAAATTTCGCAAATTGACCTTCATAGATATGCTTAGTGTGATCTGAAACTGTGCATAACCGGATATAACTTCTATATACAAACTAATCATCTGATTTGAACTTTTGACCAACTACGGGGCAGAGATCTCATCCGAATATGCTATGAACTCCATTTACATACACTTAGCGCTTATTAAAGGAAATAGTCCAAAAATTTGAGAAAAGTGATGCATTGTACGATCCAACCTAGCAACTGGTCTTTATAACTTCCATAATTTTATTTCATTTTACCATAGTTTGCTTCAAGACATATGACAAATAGTCGTCATAAAATGAATCACCAAACACATTTTCCCCCTCTCAAAGGGTTTTTTTTTAACTTTATTCTCGAATATATTCATGAACTCTTTTCACTTCGTCCTCTTCCTCACATTTGAGAGTTATAGTAACTTCTCTGGCACGTATAATTTCGATATCACAGGTCTTGGTTGCTTCATTCTCATCAATCAAATTGGCATTGATTTTATAAAAAATACCACTAATCACTTGTTTGGAGCCAGAATTGATTTTACCAAGTCTGAAGGGAGAAACATAAAAACAAAAACATTGAAATTACTGCCTCCCATGGAGATATGCCAAGAATTGACTTACTTGTAGTTGGGTCCCTCACCAGCTGTCAATTGGGTCAAAGATTCTTTGAGAACATTGGTGGCCTTTGCAAAGTCCGCCGGACTTTCCAAGACAGTTGGACATCCCGGGCAGAGAGGAGTAAAACCCTGAGCTTTAGCTAAAGCCACGGTGGCCAATAAAACAATCACAACAACTGGTTTGATCATCTTTTAAAAACTGTTCTGATCGTCGATCGTCCTCTTTTAAACACCAAAGACAACTGATACCAGTTGTCCAAAACAAGTCGTTTATGTATATTTAGTTTTTTTATTCGTGGCTACTGTCTGACAATATTTATCTTTTTATGAGACTCAAGCCGGTTTTGTATTAACTCTTTTTCATATCGAGATAGCATCTTTTATGGCAGAGGCAGAGCGGTGTAGTTTGTTTAAGTCATTTTGCATTCATTCATGCATTTGAATATGCCGAAATTCCGAAATATATGCAAAATAATGCAGAAGACTGATTATCGTTAAATGTGGTGGTGGCACTGGTCTTTTATTGACAGAATTGATAAAATGTGTGTGTGTACAAACATTTGGTTCACAAGAAAAGGTAACAAATAAATATGCGGTTAATTCGGCCGTACTGAATTTTTATAATTTTATTATATTTGAATAAGCAAGGCGCTCTGTAAGTGGGCAATTTTATGGCATCTATAGTACAATTCGTTACAAAATTAAAAAAATTAAGGGCGTGCTAAGTTCGGCCGGGCCGAATCGTATATACCCTCCACCATGGATAGCATTTGTGTAGCATAGAATATTGAATAAGAACTGTTATGCTATTGGAGCTATATCAAGTTATAGTCCGATTCGGACCATAAATGAATGCAGACCATTGTACAATTCATTGTAGAATATTTCACGGACGGAGGGACGGACGGAGGGACGGACGGAGGGACGGACGGAGGGACGGACGGAGGGACGGACGGAGGGACGGACGGAGGGACGGACGGAGGGACGGACGGAGGGACGGACGGAGGGACGGACGGAGGGACGGACGGAGGGACGGACGGAGGGACGGACGGAGGGACGGACGGAGGGACGGACGGAGGGACGGACGGAGGGACGGACGGATGGACGGACGGAGGGACGGACGGAGGGACGGACGGAGGGACGGACGGAGGGACGGACGGAGGGACGGACGGAGGGACGGACGGAGGGACGGACGGAGGGACGGACGGAGGGACGGACGGAGGGACGGACGGAGGGACGGACGGAGGGACGGACGGAGGGACGGACGGAGGGACGGACGGAGGGACGGACGGAAGGACGGACGGAGGGACGGACGGAGGGACGGACGGAAGGACGGACGGAGGGACGGACGGAGGGACGGACGGACACAGCTGTTGGAACCGTACTTGGCACAATTGTTGTAAGTCATAACAGAACACTGTGTGCAAAATTTCAGGCAAATCGGATGAAAATGGAGGCTTCCAGGGGCTCAAGAAGTCAAATCGGGAGATCGGTTTATATGGGAGCTATATCAGGTTATATACTGATCCGGACCATACTTAGCACAAGAGTTGAAAGTCAAAACAGAATACCATGTGCAAAATTTCAGCCAAATCGGACGAAAATTGCGGCTAGTAAGGTTCAAGAAGTCAAATCGGGAGATCGGTTTATATGGGAGCTATATCCAAATCTGAACCGATATGACCCATTTGCAATCCTCGACGATATACATCAATATGAAATATCTGTGCAAAATTTCAAGTGACTAGCTTTATGCGTTAGATCGCTATGGTAATTGCGACAGACGGACGGACGGACATGGCTAGATCGAATCAGAATGTCGAGACGATCCAGAATATATATACTTTATGGGGTCGCAGATCAATATTGCGAGGTCTTACAAACACAATGACTAGGTTAGTATACCCCCATCCTATGGTGGTGGGTATAATAAAATTTGTTTCGTACAAAATTTGTTCATGGTGTATGTTCTAGATTTGATTTTTCAGAAAATGGTTCATAAGAACTGATATTGGATTTCATTGCAAAAATGGACAAAACAGTGTAAAGTGTCAAACGTATGGCATTAGATCATGCACACCATAAGCTCACATCGATAATGCATTCAGTATACTTTCAACTGCAGATACATATATTTTTGACTTTACGTCGCCATTCGCTGATAGATGTCATGAATATGAATGAGGCAATGCATTCATTCCACTGATAAGAAGTCTGACTTATATTTGTAGTAAGTACTCCTACATGGTTCAAATATTTTCCATCGACCATACCAGAATGATCCAAATAGGCTCTTAAACACCATTTTTTTTAGTTTCCAAACTAAATTTGTATCTTCCGATTTATTCAACTTTCTCTTTCAATTTAAATTCAATCATTACACTGGTTCATGAGTTTTCGTAACATCATCTTCTCCGGGGCATTTGAAGGTAATCTCTACGCCTTGGAAGAAAACCATATTAATATCACAGGTTTTGGTCTGACCATTCTCATCAATCAAATCGGCATTGATTCTATATTGAAGACCACGGATCACTTGTTTGGAGGCAGAATTGACTTTACCCAGTCTAAATTAAGACAAAAATTAGGAAAAACAAAAACTCTAAAAAATCCATTTCAGCATCCAACGCACCATCCAACTTACCTGTAGTGAGGTCCATCACCAGTGGCCAATTTATTTAAAGATTTATTTAATGAAGCGGCGGCATCCTCCGTTTTCAAATTAGTTACACATCCTGGGCAATGAGTATCGCCTACAGCATTAGCTATGGCCAAAGTGGCCAGAAGTACAATAACAATGAGTTTCATCATTTTTCGAAGAACGAATGGTCTTTTTTCTCCCCCAGTCGAGTGACAACTGATGGCTGTTATCAGTGACTACAGGGCTATTTATATGGGAATTTTCTAGGCTAATGTTTTGAAAACAATTTTTATGACTGCTCTCATTTTATTACACCCTACACTTTACAATGTGTGCATTGTAAAATAGTCGATTTGTTTGCAAAAGAATAAGAGAAGCTCCTTTTATAAAACCAGTAAGGAAGGGCGGAAGTCGGGGGGTGACTGTATAATACCCTACACCTACCCTATAAGTGCAATGAGGGACCTATATCCAATTCTGAACCAATTTTGATGAACTTCGGTGGATGGTTTCAGATGGGTTATTAAACAATTCCTAACAAATATCGAGCAAATTTGTTCAAACTGTAATAACTACGGTTGACAAATGATGACATTATTGCAAATTACCCAAAATCAGACGAACGTTTATATGGGAGCTATATCTAATTCTGAACCGATTTCGAGCAAACTTCTCAGATATTGTGGTAGTCATTGAGAAAAGCGTTGTACAAAATTTTGGCAAGATTGGTCACTAAAAGCGCTTGCAGTGGCCCTAAAAGTGAAAATCGGGCAATATACATATGTGACAGCTATATCTTAATCTGGGCCGATTTCTATAAAATTCCCCAGTAACATTAAGAGTCGTTAGAAAATCCTTCCTGCCAAATTTCGAGAGAATCGGTTAACAAATGAGCACTTTTCTGCAATATTTCTCAAAATCGGACGAACATATATATAGGAGCTATATCTAAATCTGAACCGTTTTCGACCAAACTTCTCAAATATTGTGGTAGTTGACGAAGGAATCTTTGCACAAAATTTTGGCAAGATTGGTCAATAAATGTGCTTGCAGTGGCTCTTGAAGTGAAAATCGGGCGATATACATATATGGCAACTATATCTAAATCCGCTCCGATTTCCATGAAATTTACCAGTAACATAATGAGTCGTTGGAAAATCCTTCCTGTCAAATTTCGGGAAAATCGTTTAACAAATGAGCACTTAATTGCAATTTTTCTCAAAATCGGATGAACATATTAATGGGAGCTATATCTAAATCTGAACCGATTTTGAGCAAACTTCTCAGATATTGTGGTAATCGTCACGGAAAGCGTTGAGCAAAATTTTGGCAAGATTGGCCAATAAATGCGCTCGCTGTGACTCTAGAAGTTAAAATCGGCCGATATATATTGTATGAGAGCTATATCCAAATCTGAACCGATTTCGAGCAAACTTCTCGGATATTGTGGTAGTCATCGAGGAAAGTGTTGTGCAAAAATTTGGAAAGATTGGTCAATAAATGCGCTTGCTGCAACTCTAGAAGTCAGGTTAGGTTATGTTAGGTTAGGTTGAAAAGAGGGTGCAGATATTAATCCGCCCCATGCCACTATGGACATACACCTAAGCCAGTAATCGGCTTGTTGTGCGCTCTAAAAACTATAAAGTAACCTCTAACAAGTAAAAGCGTGCTAAGTTCGGCCGGGCCGAATCTTATATACCCTCCACCATGGATCGCATTTGTCGAGTTCTTTTCCCGGTATCTCTTCTTAGGCAAAACAGGATATAAGAAAAGATTTGCTCTGCTATTAGAGCGATATCAAAATATGCTCCGGTTTGGACCACAATTAAATTATATGTTGGAGACCTGTGTAAAATGTCAGCCAATTCGAATAAGAATTGCGCTCTTTGTGAGCTCAAAAAGCAAAATAGAGAGATCGATTTATATGGGAGCTGTATCGGGCTATGGACCGATTCAGACCATAATAAACACGTATGTTAATGGTCATAAAAGAATCCGTCGTACAAAATTTCAGGCAAATCGGATAATAATTGCGACCTCTAGAGGCTCAAGAAGTCAAGATCCCAGATCGGTTTATATGGCAGCAAAATCAGGTTATGAACCGATTTGAACGATATTTGGCACAGTTGTTGGATATAATAACAAAATACTACGTGCCAAAATTCATTCAAATTGGATAAGAATTGCGCCCTCTAGAAGCTCAAGAAGTCAAGACCCAAGATCGGTTTATATGACAGCTATATAAGGTTATAGACCGATTTGAACCATACTTGGCACAGTTGTTGGATATCGTAAAACACGTCGTGCAAAATTTCATTCCAATCGGATAAGAATTGCGCACTCTAGAGGCTCAAGAAATCAAGACCCAAGATCGGTTTATATGACAGCTATATCAGGTTATGAACCGATTTGAACCATACTTGGCACAGTTGTTGGATATAATATCGAAACACGGCGTGCTAAATTTCATTCCAATCGGATAAGAATTGCGCACTCTAGAGGTTCAAGAAGTCAAGACCCAAGATCGGTTTATATGGCAGCTATATCAAAACATGGACCGATATGGCCCATTTACAATACCAACCGACCTATTCTAATAAGAAGTATTTGTGCAAAATTTTAAGCGGCTAGCTTCACTCCTTCGGAAGTTAGCGTGCTTTCGACAGACAGACGGACGGACGGACGGACAGACGGACGGACATGGCTAGATCGACATAAAATTTCACTACGATCAAGAATATATATACTTTATGGGGTCTCAGACGAATATTTCGAGTAGTTACAATCAGAATGACGAAATTAGTATACCCCCCATCTTATGGTGGAGGGTATAAAAAGAAAATTTTAAGTTAGGAATTCCGTGCTACTTACAAAATCCCTAATCGCTTTCAATATCACTCCCCTAAACAAGTTCTTGTCTGATATTGTGTCTCCACCTAAGTACCGATGTCTGTTGAACGCGAAAGCCGAGCAATGACAAAGGAAATGCTCCAACGTCTCATCATCTTCGCCGCATGCCCTACACATGCTATCACTTGCCGCACTGATTTTACATAAGTGAGCTCGTAGTCCTATGTGTCCCGTTATGATACCAATATATATACTGACCTCCTTCTTGCTTCCTTTCAGTAATAGCCTCGTCTTCTCACGATCTGTATCCTACCATAGGATTTTCGCCGTCCCACCGACCTTTTCGCTGTTCCACAATGTTGCATGCGTATTCGTCGCCCACACCCTTAACCCGGACTGCGTCGAGCCGAAAGGCTTCGAGTTTACCAAGTTTATTGACGGCAGTCCTCTGGCCTTCATCGCCAAATCGTCTGCCCTTCCATTTCGCCTCACTCCGTTATGGCCCGACACCCAAACGATGCGGATTTCGCCATCCTCAGAGAAAGCTTTAATCTCCTTCTTACACTGCAAGACTGTTGGTGACCTTAACGTCCTGGTTGTTATTGCCCTTATGGCAATTTTACTATCGGTAAAGATGTTCACAATCGACGTTCTCGGGTTAGCACCACACCACTACACCCATTCCGTGATCGCCCGGATCTCTGCCTGCAGGACCGTATTATGGTCAGGCAGTGTAAAACAGATCTCAGTCCCTAGATTCTCAATGGAGACCCCCAGGCCCACTCTGTCCTCTAGCTTTGATCCATCCGTGTAACATGATCTTCCAGACGGGGCAATAATAGGGTCCCGTCAATCCAAAACTGTGCCGATGGCAGCAGTGCCTCGCACTCGACTTCAAGGTTCATCTCAGGTATCCGATCGGAAACCTCTTCCCTTCCTTCCAGGTTTCCTATCGTCGCCTCGATTATACCACGAGGGTATAAGCTACTTCCATCCTCATCCTCTAGAAGTAAAAATCGGCCGATATATATTGTATGTGAGCTATATCTGAATATGAACCGATTTCCATGAAATTCACCAGAGTCAGGAGAAAATCTTTCCTGCCAAAATTCGTGAGAATCGGTTAACAAATAACCATTTTATTGCATTATTACTGCAAATCGGACGAACCTATAAATGGGAGCTATATCTAAATCTGAAACGATTTTTTCCAATTTCAATAGGCTTCGTGTCTAGGCCGAAAAACATGCCTGTACCATATTTTCAGACAATCGGATGAAAACTGCAACCTATAGTCAGACAGATAGACAGACAGACATAGCTAAATCGAATCTGAAAGTGATTCTGAGTCAATCGGTATACTCATCAATGGGTATATCTCTCTTTCTTCTAGGTGTTACAAACAAATGCACTATGTTATAATACCCTGTACCACAGTAATTGTGTAGGGTATAAAAATAAATGTATGTATGAGGCATTTTCTGCAAAAAAAAAAAAAAATGCCGCTCATGCGAATCAGTAAGCATATGCCGATGTTATTACAATCGGAAGACCATTGAGAAAGTTGGGCTGAGCTGATTAATTAATTTGTAGCTCATACAAATATGGCTATCCCAAAATTTCCTTCATAGGTTAGAAAGGTGAAGTAATAAGAAAAATATTGAGGTATGTTTGGCATAAGGGTTGAAAATTTAAGAAAAATTATTTGTATTTTTTTTTTAATTTGTGATACATAATTTTATTAATAACAGAATACTACTTTTTTCCCATCCCACTGTGCGTCATTGGAGATTGCCAATAAGCCATATCTGTTCAAATTTGCCTCCATATAAACGGATCACCGGATTAGAATTTCGAGTCCCTAGGGGCTTAAATTTTCATTCCATTTGCTTAAAATTTGGCACAAAGACTTCTGTTCTGACTTTTAACATACACTCATAGAAAATTGTTGGTAAAAACAGCAAGAACGTTTGCTGAAACAGCAGAAAGTCTGTTGAAAATGCGACAGCTGTAATTTTTTGCTAAAACCGTAAACATTTTCTGCTATTTTCCTATTTTGAAAAGTTAAAAAAAGCTCAAAAATGTCATGCTTCTACCATTGCACTGCTCACTTATTAGTGAGTAGGTGGAAGCATGTAATCTTTTGGTGGCATGGCAGTCTGACGAGGCCCCTGGCTAAGGCCGAAATCGCGATCATTGCAGCCCGCCCTCCCTTGATACATTTAACACACCACAAATGTTGAGACTCTTTAAAGTGTTTTTGTTTTGTTTTGTTTTGAAATAGAAGCAAGAAATATGGGTTGCCCAAAAAGTAATTGCGGATTTTTCATATAGTCGGCGTTAAAAAATTTTTTCACAGCTTGTGACTCTGTAATTGCATTCTTTCTTCTGTCAGTTATCAGCTGTTACTTTTAGCTTGCTTTAGAAAAAAAGTGTAAAAAAGTATATTTGATTAAAGTTCATTCCAAGTTTTATTAAAAATGCATTTACTTTCTTTTAAAAAATCCGCAATTACTTTTTGGGCAACCCATAGTTCTTGCTTCTATTTCAAAACAATAAAATAATAATAAACAATAATAAAATAATAACACATTGGTTTAAGCTGGTTAAACCAACAACAAAATGAAAATTTACAAAATTTTCTAAAATTTGCTAATTTTTGATCGAATTTAAACAACAACAGACAAAATAACTGCTACTTTTTATACCCACCACCGAAGGATGGGGGTATATTCATTTTTCATTCCGTTTGCAACATATCGAAATATCCATTTCCAACCCTATAAATTATATATTGTACATATTCTTGATCAGCGTAAAAATCTAAGACGATCGAGCCATGTTCATCCGTCTGTCCGTCTGCCTATTGAAATCACGCTACAGTCTTTAAAAATAGAGATATTGAGCTGAAACTGTGCACAGATTCTTTTTTTATCCATAAGCAGGTTAAGTTCGAAGATGGACTATATCGGACTATATCTTGATATAGCCCCCATATAGACCTATCCGCCGATTTAGGATCATAGGCCGATAAAAGCCCCATTTATTTTACGATGTTGCTGAAATTAGGGACAGTGAGTTGTGTTAGGCTCTTCGATGGACCAGATCGGTCCAGATTTGGATATAGCTGCCATATAGACTAAACTTTCGGTTTAAGGCTTTGGGCTCATAAATGGCGCATTTTTTGAACGATTTCGTTAAAATTTGGTACAATGAGTTGTGTTACGCCTTTCGACATTCTTCTTCAATTTGGCTCAGATCGGACCAGATTTGGATATAGCTCCCATATAGACCGATCACTCGTTTAAGGCCTTGCTCCCATAAAAGGTGTCTGACAGCGAGTTGTAGTAGGCCCTTCGACATCTTGCTTCAATTTGGCCCAGATCGGTCCAGATTTGTATATAGCTACCATATAGACCGATCATTCGATTTAAGGCTTTGGGCCCTTAAAAGGCGCATTTATTGTCCGGTGACGCCGAAATTAGGGACAGTGAGTTGTGTTAGGCCCTTTGACATTCTTCTTCAATTTGGCTCAGATCGGACCAGATTTGGATATAGCTCCCATATAGACCGATCCCTCGATTTAATGTCTTGCGCCTATAAGAGGCGCATTCATTGTCCGATTTTGCCAAAATTTAGGACAGTAAGTTGTGTCAGACGCTTCGACATCTTTCTTCAATTTGGCCCAGATCGGTCCAGATTTGAATAAAGCTGCCATATAGACCGATCTCTCGATTTAAGGTTTTGCGCCTATAAAAGGCGCATTTGTTGTCTGATGTCGCCAAAATTTGGGACAGTGAGTTGTGTTAGACCCTTCGACATACTTCTGCAATATGGCGCAGATTTGGCCAATATCGATCAAGATTTGCATATAGCTGCCATATAGACCGATCTCTCGATTTAAGTTTTGGGCCGATAAAAGGCCCAAACGTCTGTCCGTCCGTCCGTCCGTCGGCCCGACTGTCTGTGGAAAGCACGCTAACTTTCGAAGGAGTAAAGCTAGCCGCTAGAAAATTTGCACAAATACTTCTTATTAGTGTAGGTCGGTTGGGATTGTAAATGGGCCATATTGGTCCATGTTTTAATATAGCTGCCATGTAAACCGATCTTGGGTCTTGACTTCTTGACCCTCTAGAGGGCTCAATTCTTATCCGATTGGAATGAAATTTTGCACGAAGTGTTTCGCTATGACTTCCAACAACTGTGCCAAGTATGGTTCAAATCGGTCTATAACCTGATATAGCTGCCATATAAACCGATCTAGGGTCTTGACTTCTTGAGCCTCTAGAGGGCGCAATTTTTATTCGATTGGAATGAAATTTTGCACGACGTGTTTTGTTATAAGATCCAACAATTGTGTTAGGTTAGGTTCAAATAGGTTCATAACCTGATATAGCTGTCATATAAACCGATCTGGAGACGTAACTTCTTGAGCTTCTAAAGGGCGCAATTCTTATTCGATTTAACTGAAATTTTGCATGAAGTATTTTATTATGACTTTCAACAATTGTGCCGAATAAGGTTTGAATCGGTTCGTAACTTGCTATGGCTGCCATATAAACCGATCTGGAATCTTGACTTCTTGAGCTTCCAGAGGTCGAAAT
The DNA here is from genome assembly GCF_963082655.1 of Stomoxys calcitrans. Taxonomy (NCBI): domain Eukaryota; kingdom Metazoa; phylum Arthropoda; class Insecta; order Diptera; family Muscidae; genus Stomoxys; species Stomoxys calcitrans. The sequence continues at coordinate 66,347,059 of NC_081553.1, read as the reverse complement.
TATTATTCGATTTGCCTGAAATTTTGTACGACGGATCCTCTCATTACCATCAACATACGTGTTTATTTTGGTCTGAATCGGCCTATAGCCTGATACAGCTCCCATATAAATCGATCTCTCTATTTTACTTCTTGAGCCCCCAAAGGGCGCAATTCTTATTCGAATTGACTGACATTTTACACAGGTCTACAACATATAACTGAATTGTGGGCCATACCGGATCATATCAAGATATCGCTCTAATAGCAGAGCAAATCCTTTCTTTTATCCTTTTTTTACCTAAGAAGAGATGCCGGGAAAAGAACTCGACAAATCGAACCCGACGATGATCCAACGTGGAGGGCATATAAGATTCGGCCCGGCCGAACTTAGCACGCTTTTACTTGTTAATATATGCTTTTGAACAAAAAATTAACTTTTGTAAGCGGAAATGAAACTTGCTTCTATCCAAATAGCCAACTATTGTTCCTTCCGGGTGGAAACGAAGACCATATTCAAGTTTCATCATTTATTTCGTCGATAAGAGTAAAATACAATAGCAAAGCTTCTATAAATTACTGCCAATCGGGAGTAGACCAGTTTAGAATTACCATGTGCGACCGACACTATGTACTGTATCTAGCTGCAATGCGAAATTCCTCTCTGAACACAAGGCAAGTGAAGCAACCGCACTGTCTGAGCTAATGCTTGCTTGCTTACCTTACCAAAGGATACACAGACTGAGTGACTGAACTGAACTGAACAAGCAAGGTAGCGAGTACACGGCTTTTATAACCGAAAGCTCTTTAACTAAACAAAGCAAAGCAAGCAAATAAATCTCAGTGAGTGAAAGCTGTTTTTCCGCCACCATAGTTATTCTCAACACTCTTCATGTAAAACAAACGAAACCAAAATAAAATTACTCAAACACAATTCTCACAGATCACAGCATACAAACGGTTGAGTGGTTGTCTTGCCGATGGGTAAAAGCTTTAACAATACTATTCTCAGAGTGTAATTAACGAATAAAGATCATTTAACTTTGGTGTGCTCTTTCATCATAAGAACAAAGAAAAATAAATAAACTCAACCAATAAAAGATAAACATTAGCGTGGCAAGCAAATGACGTTATGACAAAATTAAGTAGTTCATGGTCTAATGATCATCAATAATTATAGCAAGCAAATAATATCATTAGCAAAACAAACACAAAGTATTATATATACATCTTCTTATATATAAAAATCCATTTGTGTTTGTTTGTATGTTTGTGTGTTCCCTATAGACTCAGAAACGGCTGAAGCGATTTTCTTGAAATTTTCATAGATGGTGCATAATGTTCCCGTGGTGAAAATAGGGTACTACATTTTTTGATATCTGAAGGTGGGGCGGACCCTCACCCTTACCCTAATTTTCAGAAACGCCAGATCTCGGAGATGGGTGCTCCGATTTAAGCGAAATTTTGTGTGTTCTCATATAGTACCCTAAAATAAAAATTTGGTATCCAAATTTCGGATGGGGTACCTAGGGGGGCCGCCCCACCCTAAAACCTACCAAACATAAATTTAGACCAATCACGACAATACGGGATTCAAATGAAAGGTATTTAGGATAAGAAAACGTATCTGATATCCAATTGTCGAACCAAGTGTTAGGGGGACCACCCCAACCCCCAAAACACCCCTAAATCGGACATATTTACCGACCATGGCAATATGGGACTCAAATGAAAGGTATTTGCGAGTAGAATACGAATCTGATATCCAAATATGAGATCATGTGTTTGGGGGGCCGCCTCTCCCCAAAAACCTCCCCCAAAGGGGTCACATTTACGACCATAGCCACATGGGGCTCAAATGAAAGGTCTTTGAGAGTAAAGCACAAATCTGATATCAATAATCGGGAAAAGTGTCTATAGGGCCACCCCACCCCCACAACACCACCCAAACCCCAAAACACCCTTAAATCTGACATATTTACCGACCTTAGAAATATGGAACTCAAATGAAAGGTTTTTGCGAGTAGAATATGAATCTAAATAATATCTAAATGTGGGACCACGTTTCTTGAGGTCCACCCGAACCTCCAAAACACACCCCAAACAGGACTTATTTACAGACCATGGGAATATGGGGCTTAAATAAAAGCTATTTGAGTATAGAATACGAATCTCATACCCAAATATGGGACCAAGTCTTTGGGGGCCGCCACTCCCCAAAAAAGTTCCCCAAAGGGCACAAATTTGCGACCATAGCAATATGGGGCTCAAATGAAAGTTCTTTGGGAGTAAAGCACAAATCCGAAGACAGTGAAGCTCGATATTTTTATTTTTAAGTCCCATATCACAAACCGGACATTTTTGCTGACTTTTGCAATAAGGAGTTGAAATGAGATTAGAAAACGAATTTGATATCCAATTTTGAGGCCAATGGCAATATGGGGTTCAAATAAATGATATATAGATATATGAGAGTGCTCTATTCTGCTGTTATATTTTCCGGTCTAAGTGTTTGGGCGACCATCCCAATCCCCAAAACACCCTAAATCGGTCATATTTACGGACCAAGTCATTGTGGAGCTTAAATGAAAGGTATTGGGGGGTAGAGCAAGAATTGATACCCACTTTCGGGACCAATTTTCTGGGGATCAACCCCTTTCCCAAAATACCCCACAAACAGCAATTTTTTAGTGATCATCGCAAAATGGGGCTCAAATAAAGGTATTTGGGAGTAGAATACGAATTTAATATCCAAATTAAGGACCATGTATTGGGTTGCCCAAAAAGTAATTGCGGATTTTTCATATAGTCGACGTTGACAAATTTTTTCACAGCTTCTGACTCTGTAATTGCATTCTTTCTTCTGTCAGTTATCAGCTGTTACTTTTAACTTGCTTTAGAAAAAAAGTGTAAAAAAAGTATATTTGATTAAAGTTCATTCTAAGTTTTATTAAAAATGCATTTACTTTCTTTTAAAAAATCCGCAATTACTTTTTGGGCAACCCAATATTTAGGGCTTCACCCCTTCCCCAAAACACCCAGCAAAGGGTAAACATTTTTCGACCATGACATGCCAATATGTGGTATTTAAGATGAGGAATCGAATTTGATAACCTATTTTGGGCCATTTGTTTGGGGGACGCCTCATCGTGTAAACTCCCCTGAATATGGGGTTTAAATAAATTGTTTTTGAAAGAATAGCACAATGCTGATATTTTTTCAGGGCCAAGTGCCTGGGGGACCACCTAAGTTTGAAGCAAATCGGTTCGGATATATATGCATATCTGATATATATTGATTTTATTATTTATTGCTATTGCATTAGCTCTTTGATTTATGTTTCGATTTTATTGAAATTCAGCACGGGAAGAAGGGAAAGAAAGACTTTTGGTGGATAACATTGTGTGGGGTGATTACTGTGGGTAAAGCGGCCGCGTAAACTACTCTTCGTAGTGTTTTCGCTGTAAAGCACGCTCTTTAGGCTCAACCAAAAAAGAAGGTCCCTTGTCATTGAACTTAAACTTGTTTCGGATAGTACTCATTACGGATGTCCCAGGGGTCCATTGGTGGGCCTTCAAAGTTGGTCACCTTGGCCCTACAAATCTTTGTTCGGCCTGTCAAAAGCACATTTATGGTCCGATTTTCAATGTTTTTTTTTTTTTGCTGGAAAGTGCTTAAAAAGCCCTGAATCGGTCTATAGACTAATACAGCTCCCCTTTGAAACGATCTCCTTATTTTACTTTTTGAGCCCCTAAAGGGCGCAATTCTTATTCGATATAGCTGAAATTTTACACAATGACTTCTACTATGGTCGCCAAGATTCATTTCATTATGATTCGAATTATTTTCTTTTATCCTTTCTTTTGATTGCCTAAAAAGAGACACCGGCAAAAGTACTGGACAAATGCAATCCATGGGGGAGGGTATATAAGATCCGGTCCGGCTGAACTTTGCATGCTTTTACTTGTTATACCCTCCACCATAGGATGGGGGTATACTAATTTCGTCATTCTGTTTGTAACACCTCGAAATATGCGTTTAAGACCCCATAAAGTATACATATTGTTGATCGTCGTGACATTCTAAGTCGAACTAACCTTCTGTCCGTCCGCCTGTCTGTCGAAAGCACGCTAACTTTTGAAGGAGTAGAGCTAGCCGCTTGAAATTTTGCACAAATACTTCTTATTAGTGTAGGTCGGTTGGGACTGTAAATGGGCCATATCGGCCATATCGGAATATTGACTTCTTGAGCTACTAAAAGACGCAATTGTTATCCGATTTGGCTGAAATTTTGCAAGAGGTGTTTTGTTATGATTTCCAATAACTGTGCTATATATGGTTGAAATCAATCCATAACCTGATATAGCTACCATATAAACCGATCTTAGGTCTTGACTTCTTGAGCTTCTAGAGGCCGCAATTTTCATCCGATTTGTCTGAAATTTTGCATTAGGTGTTTTGCTATGACTTCCAATAACTGTGTCAAATATGGGTGAAATCGGTAAAAAACCTGATATAGCTGTCATATAAACCGATCTGGGGTATTGACTTCTTGAGCCTCTAAAAGGCGCAATTCATATCCAATATGGTTGACATTTTGCATGAGGTGTTTTGTTATGACTTCCAATAACTGTGTCAGATATGGGTGAAATCGGTAAATAACCTGATATAGCTGTCATATAAACCGATCGTGAGTCTTATCTTCTTGAGCCCCTAGAGGGCGCAATTCTTATACGATTTGAATGAAATTTTGCACGAAGTATTTTGTTGTGATATCCAACAACTGTGCTAAGTATGGGTGAAATCGGTAAATAACCTGATATAGCTGTCATATAAACCGATCGTGGGTCTTGACTTCTTGAGCCTCTAGAGGTCGCAATTATTATCCGATTTGAATGAAATTTTGCACGACGGATCCTCTCAGGACTATCAATATACGTGTTTATTATGGTCTGAATCGGTCTATAGACTGATACAGCCCCCATATAAATCGATCCCTCTATTTTACTTCTTGAACCCCCAAAAGGCGCAATTCTTATTCGAATTGGATGACATATAATTTAATTGTGGTCCGAACCGGACCATATCTTGATATCGCTCTAATAGCAGATCAAATCTTTTCTTTTATCCTTTTTTTTTGCCTAAGAAGAGATGCCGGGAAAACAACTCGACAAATGCGATCCATGGTGGAGGGTATATAAGATTCGGCCCGGCCGAACTTAGCAAGTTTTTACTTTTTTTTTAATTTTCGCAGAGGTTGGACTCCAATTTTGTTGCTTGTGAAAGTATTTCTGAACTGATTTCAATTTCTGATTTAGATAGCTAATAAAATTTATTATTTTTTTGTCGCGATATATGCTAAAGTCCGATTCTTCAATCAAATGTTATGCGAGTTACAAATCAAAAAATTTGAAAAAAAATAAATTTTTGGCTTTTTTTTTCAAAAAAAAGTTAATTTCGATGTTCTTCATATCATGAAGATATCTCTATCCGTTCCAAAATGGCACACTTATTTCCACTTATTTTTTTTTTTGTCATCCCACTGTGCGACGGTATGAAGACTTCGATAAGGTTCAAACGGATTAGGCATTTCAGTATGTGCGTCTTCTAGGTCAAATTGAAGAGAACACATGGATAGATCCCCGGACCGCCGGTTTAACTTACTGGATGGACCCTATGGTCATCCTCATCGAACAGCCTGACCTACCTGAAGAAGGACAAAGGAATTGCTGATAATTGCTCGATAAGAGATCACTGAGCACTACGACAGAAGTCATAATGGTTACCAGGATTAGGACAAGCTAGAGACAACCAAGCACTTGCAAATTTACAAATTTCCACTAAGAAACAGGGGGGGGGGGGGGGGGGGGGGTTGTGCAGTCCGATTCTAGATTAAGCTCAATGATAAGGGGCCTTCTTTTTATAGCCGAGTCCGAACGGCGTGGGTATGCGGGTCTATACTAACAGTGTGCGTGACTCTACTATTGTGGTGAATGACCGGGACGTGGAATGTACGGTGTTAAGCCAGGGCCCATACGGTGTTTGTGTGGGTGTGGACTGGGGGTGTGGGAAAATGTTGCTGGCTAGCATCTACTGTATATTTCGCTCTGAGATGCAGCCGTACTTGGTATACATGGATACGGTGCTACGCCTCGCAGGTAGCTCTCCGCTCATCCTGTGCCTGGATGCAGTGCGACACATCTTTGGAGAGATATTTTACATGGCATAGTACCTCACAAATGTTTCCAGAATTAGAAGGGTTAAACCACCGCTGAAAATGTTTTCTGATGGTCTCGCCAGGATTCGAACCCAGGCTTTCAGCGTCATAGGCAGTTGGTGACCTCCCAGCACTTGCTTTGTTCAATTACAGGTCTGCAAGTGTACAGACGGGATGCCAGTACAGTCTGGGATGAAGGAGAACAAGGAAACAAAGGAGGTCAATAAGCACTGCGACAAAAGTCATAGTGGTTACTTTAGAAGCTACACTGGTGGGAACAAGGAAGAAATAATCACGCACTTGCTTTGTTCATTTTCAATTCTATAAGGAAACAGGGTTTCCATGCTGCAGAGCCGGTTTACTCCGTTCTGGATGATCTTTCAAACGTATCTCTCCTTCTCTTGGCCATGTCATGCAATTGATTGCAACTACAGTAGTTATGCTACTATTATTCACATAGGCATCTTCAATGCAAGACAATATAACCCATAAAAACATAAACTTTATGAAGACATTTTTATATAAAAGGTAAAATTCTTGAGTTTTTGAAAGTATTTTTGTTTATTGTTTTTTTTTTTTTTTTTTGCTTTTTCATGTCGTTGATCGCAATCTAATCACCACACTTAGTCATGAGTTTTCTTTACCTCATCTTCACCGGGACAATTGAAGGTAACCTCGACGCCTTGGTAGAAAACCATTTTGATATCACAGGTTTTGGTCTTATCATTCTCATCAATCAAATCAGCATTGATTCTATACAATAGACCACGAACCACTTGTTTGGAGGCAGTATGGATTTTACCCAATCTAGATGAACACAAAAAGTTAGAAAAAGTCAAATAAATCCCATGCCCCGTCATATTCCTTACTTGTAGTGGGGTCCATCACCAGCGGCCAATTTAGCTAAAGATTTGTTCAGTTCAGCAGCGGCATCTTCCGCTTTCAAGTCACTTGGACATCCAGCACAGAATTTCTCCTCATCGGCGCGAACAACAGCCAATGTGGCCAAGAGTACAATGACAAAGAGTTTCAGCATTTTTTGAAGATTGATATTTGGATGTATTTTTGAAAAGTTTGTTTCCTTCTCCTCCAGTCTAGTGACAACTAATGGTTGTTAACAGCGACTACAGGGCTATTTATATGGTATGGAGCTATGCTAATGTCTGGACAATAAATGTTTTATATTCTATTTTATTTTGTGCCCTACACAGTGAGGCAGTGTATTCTAAATTAGAAGGGGAAATAGTTGTGTGATTGGTATAACGAATAGACTCAAAACGGCAGAACTGATTTTCATGAAATTTTCATAGATGGTAGAGCTTAGCCCTCGGGAATTATTGGTGAGTTCGATTAATACTTTAAACACCTATCTGCCTCTCGGCTGTTTGTCCGCTTTTTGTGTGCTCGCCCGTTTTTGTTCGTAGTGGGAATGTGTCTGTTCTTTTTCCGTCCGTTTTGTATGTCATGTCCGTATTGGGAATTGGCTGCTTTGGTCCGTATAGGGTTCTCGTCCGTGTTTGGGTATTTTGTCCGTTTTTACGTCCGTATTGGGATTTAGTCCGTTTTGTTGGTGACCATGTTTTGATCTTGGTGGTGGTGGGGGTTTTGGTGTGGGGGGGGGGGGGCGGTTTGGTTAAATGGCTTTGGCCGTTTTCCTTTCAGGTGACCAGTTCGGAACCGTTTGGAGTTCAACTGGTAGTAGCTTCGTCTACGAGGTCTGACCGGAGTCCTTAATCAGGTAACACGGGAGTCGGGGGCCCCTGGGATTTCGATTCCAGCCCGACTATGGTGAGGCCCCAGTGGGGAGTAACGTGGTGGCTGTAGTTTGGACCCAAATCGCGGGTAAAGCGCAAGCTCGATGTGAAGTTGCATTGCCACCGGGTGCCGTGACCCATAGATCGGAAGGAGTTTTAAATAGTGCTCCGCCCCTAACCAAGGGGGAGAACACATCCAGACAACGTGAACTCGAATTGGTACCCATGCATAGCTTAGGCTGTGTGTGGGTGCGTTGGTGAACGCATTATATTCACCCGGGGTTAAGAGCCCTGCAGGATTAGGCCAACGCGACAGGTGCCTGCATTAAACACCATTAGGACTTGTCTGTCTTTTGGCTAGAAATTAAGATGGCTTTCAAAGCTCTTACAGCTTAGTTGCCAGCGCTCGAAGGTGGTGATGTATGAGTTGGGTCAAGCGATGTGCGATTTGGGCGCTTCGGTTGCCCTGGTTTAGGAGCCTTACAGTGTGGATGGACGTGTTAAGGGTCTGCAGGGAGGTAAGCGGGTCTATACTGACAGTGTGGCTGACTCTGCTATTATGGTGAATGACTGATGGTTAGCTAGGGCCCATATGGTGTTTGTGTGGGTGTGGAGGGGAGTTGTGGGAAGATGTTGCTGGCTAGCATCTACTGTAGATTTCGCGCTGAGATGGAGCCCTATTTGGTTTACATGGATATGGTGCAACACATCGTGGGTAGTTCTCCGCTCATCCTGTGCCTGGATGCGAACGCAACGTCCACTATGTGGTTTTCTAAATTTCCCAGGAATACTGGGAGCCTGAAAGCCGCGATAGGTGAAAGTTGCTTGGAAATTGGATGATCGAGGTGGATATCAGCGTTTTGAATGAGCCTAGTGAGATGTATACTTTTGATAATCCATCTGGTGTGAGTGACATAGAAGTGACGGCTGCAAATGGGGCGGCAATGACGACGTTTGAGTCTAGGTGGAGGGTGTGTGACGGATGGGGTGTCAGCGATCATAATCTTATTGAGATCACGGACCGCGAAGGACATACGAAGGTTATTAAGTGAGCTCCGGGTTGGCGAGTTCGGGACATTGACTGGACGTTATAAGCGGACAGTGTGAGAGCGGCATTGGCATCTATGCCAATAGAGGAATTTAGTAGACCGACGGTGGACGATCAGGTCGTTTGATGGAACGACGGATGAGTGCGCTTAATGATGCACTCCTTGGCAGACGCAGTTTTGCGAGGCCAAGTAAGGTCCGATGGTTAAGTCAGGAACTGAATCTGATGTTGATGATTTATTTGCCTTTTCGTCGTGAGGCGTATTTGTGTGACCTGATGCATTCCTTGGCAGACGCAGTTTTGCGAGGCCAAGAAAGGTCCGATGGTGAAGTCGGGAGCTGAATCTGATGTTGATGATTTATTTGCCTTTTCGTCGTGAGGCGTATTTGCGTGACCTTAGGACGTACAAAGCCATGCTTGCTAGGACGAAAGAGGAGGACTGGAGGAGCTTTGTACGTGACAATAGGGATGATCCCTGGGGTCTTTTGTACCACGTTTGCCGGCGTGGTGGTGATTTTAGTAGGCAGATTGACTTTAGGGGGGCTCCAGGTTGGTAGCACTGTGCTATCATCGTGGGGGACTGTGCTTGGGAGTTAATGGGAGCATTCTTTCCGGACTCTGAGCCACTCGAGCAGGCTTCCAGTGAGGAGATGTTTGTGTGTCCGGATCTGGAGGGTTATGAAGTAGAAAGTAGTATTCGTCGGATCAGGGGCAAGAAGTCTTCAGGTATGGATGGTATGACTGGCCAAATGTATAAAAGCATATGGCGGGCGATGCTTGAGTACTAATTGGCTGTTTTGAGTAAGTGTGTAGAGAAAGGGTACTTCCCGCGTGTGTGGAAATGAGCCCGAGTTGTTGTTTTGCTTAAGTCGCCAGAACGTGTGAAGAGTTATCCGAGGTCCTAATGTAGCATTAGCTTGCTTCCAGTACTTGGCAAGGTTTTGGAACGAGCGAATGGTGGACAAGCTTAAGGAGAGCAACAGCGAGGGTACATTTCAGTTCGGGTTTGTCGTGGGTAGAAGTACTGTTGATGCCTGGTTGTATGTCCAGGATTGCGATATCAAGGGAGCATTTGCCAACCTTTTATGGCGTAGCGTGCTCGCGAAGTTGGTTGAGGTGGGATGTCAGGAGATTGGTCTGTGGCGCAGTTACGTTAGTGACAGAAGGGGTTGTGTGGTTGGGGCCAGCGAAATGGCTTTGGCTGTTTTCCTTTCAGGTGACCAATCCGGAACCGTTTGGGGTTCAACTGGTAGTAGCTTCGGCTACGAGGACTGACCCGAGTCCATAATCTTGTACCACGGGAGTCGGGAGCCCCTGGGATTTTGATCCCAGCCCGACTATGGTGAGGCCCCAGTGGGGAGTAACGTGGTAGCTGTGGTTTGGATCCAATGTGGAGTTACCGTGACCCATAAATCGGAAGCAGATTAAGATAGTGCTCGACTCCTAACCAAGGGGGAGAACACGTCCAAACAACATGAACATATCCATGCATAGCCTAGGCTATGTGTGGGGACGTTGGTAGACGCATTGTATTCAACCGGGGTTAAGAGCCCTGCATAATTAAGCCAACACGGCAGGTTCTTGCATTAAACACCAATAGGACTTGTCTGTCTGTCGATGGTTCTGGAATCGTCTTTTAGTTTATACAAATGATGTAATATGATAGGAACTTGTGTATAGGCTGGTTAAGTTTGAAGATGGCTATTGCAAACAAAAATACTAAACCCCACCTAAAGATTTCCGATGATGGTCCATTTACAGCACCAATAATTATACTCTTGTGTCTCTTCTAATAGAGAGAGGGTGAGTATTTGTGACTATAGACCAGTGCACACTAATGTGTACATATATAAGAAAATAATCCCAAGCAAACACATGGGTTTGCACGTAATTGAAATTATGTGTTAGTCACTAGTGTAAACGCATTCTCACACAAAATATATTTTCCTTTTCTTTTGACTGGGCAAAGAGCAGTCAGTAGAGCTGGCAGACTATCGATAGTTGCAACATATTTTTAATAATAAATATCGATAGTATCGATACTATCGGGAATTACCCATCACCTATAAATCAAACGAAAATGAGAAGTAAAAGTCAGGAGATCGATTTATATAGAATCAATATCAATGCACAGACCGAATAAAACCAAATTAAACAAAGTCAGTTGGAAGTAATAAGCGAAATCATTGTACAAAATTTTAACTCAATCGGATGAAAATTGCGCCCTCTATAGGCGCAATGTATCCTATAGGATACATTCAGTGCTGGATCGCTTATTTTAGTTAAATTTTGCAAAATAATTAACTTTTCCAATAGTATCGATAGGAAACATATGGATATGCCAGCTCTAGCAGTCAGTATGTTGAGCACCTCGGTCTAGTGCGGATGGTAAACTCGGAAAGTGACAATTTTTTTAGTTTCGCCTTAGGTACAACAAGCAGGAGCATGCTAAGTTTGGCCGGGCCGAATCATGGGAACCCACCACCATGGATTCTGCTAAAAATGTGTACAAAATAAATTTTGTTGAAGGGCATAATTTCAATCTATTGGGTTGCCCAAAAAGTAATTGCGGATTTTTCATATAGTCGGCGTTGACAAATTTTTTCACTGCTTGTGACTCTGTAATTGCATTCTTTCTTCTGTCAGTTTTCAGCTGTTACTTTTAGCTTGCTTTAGAAAAAAAGTGTAAAAAAAGTATATTTGATTAAATTTCATTCTAAGTTTTATTAAAAATGCATTTACTTTCTTTTAAAAAATCCGCAATTACTTTTTGGGCAACCCAATACATACGAAACTTCTATCAAACTAGTAAAAATTAAAGCTGCTATGAAACGAACAAGGTCGCGATCGAGAGACTGGTTTACATGGGAGCTATATCAGGTTATAGACCGATTTGGACCCTATTTGCACAGTTGTTGGAAGGCGCAACAGAACACCACTTATAAGGATCTAAGAAGTCAAATCGGAAGATCGGTTGACTTCTTCGGGAGATTTGGTATCGTTGGGAATTCATCGATATTAAATATCTGTGCCAAATTTCAAGCGGCTAGCTTTACGCGTTCGACCGCTATCGTGATTTCGACCGACGGACGGACATGGCTAGATCGACTTAGAACATTGAGACGATCAAAAATATATATACTTTATGTGGTCTTACACGAATATTTCGAGGTGTTACAAACGGAATGACTAGATTAGTATACTCCCATCCTATGGTGGTGGGTATAAAAAGGCTGGTATATCCAATGACAAAAATCTTTAGTGCAACAGACAAATGGCTGCCAGTTACAAGAAAACAAAACAGGAATTTCTAATGCACATACATTGTTTGTTAATATTTACATCAGGGAAAAAACTATACTCGTCACAAACTCTTACAAGAATTTGTCACCAAAAAGCCTATACTTTCATCGTAAACAAAGTCGAACGTTTTTTTACAAAAGAAGTTTACATGACGAAAATTCTCATATAACAGATATGAAAGACCAATGAATTTGTTTCATGAATTCGTGTTATGAAATCTTCGTCTTTTTCCATCACTATGACAAAATTTTTGTTTAACTCCATTTTTTAATTCTTTAATTCCCCACATGTAGGGTATCGATCATGTCCCTATTGTATTATTGGTGAATATTAAAATTTGTTGTTACTAAATTGGACATCAAGCCGGTTTATTTTTATTCTCCCCTATCGATAAAACTTTTTTGTGGGGGAATTGCCTGAAGTTGTTTACACACATCCATAAATGACTACATCTGTTTTTATTTGAATCGAAATGTTTTTAAAATGTATGTTTAAATATAGAAGACCTGAACCTGAAGACCTGACAGCAGATAATATTGATTATTTTGTTTTTTCCGAAACTCATCCAATTCCAGAATATTACTACATTTAATGACTGAAAAAAAATATTCAAATAATAAATATAATTTAAATAAAACTTATCGCCGAAAAAAGTTTTAATCAAATTATGAAAATTAATTCAAAAATTTGAATGAAATTTTGGGTTGACATAAGATTTTAATTAAATATTCTTAAAATAGAACATTTAAAATGTTCATAAATATAAAGTCTCTATGCCACTGATCGGAAGATCAAGAACATGATGGAAAGATTCCTGAGGAGACTGTCGAGATGGCCTAATGTGAAATGGTTATAGGACTTAGCCAAGAAAAAGGGTTCAGGTACACTTTGTCTCTCCCATATCCAGGGGAGACACTCTGCAGTTATCGAAGGGGACGAAATACCTACCCAAGTCGTTGATTTGAAACTGAAAGAAGAATAAGGAGAAGAAAAGCCACTGTATTCGTTATGTACACAACCATTGTGAGAGCAGTGGTGGCGCAAGAAGGTTCGTACCAGGCACTTCAAGAATATGCACATACTGGCCTGCATTGAAATCACGAGAGAGAAGATGCACGGGTTGAGAAGCTGTATTGAATATGCAACCAATGAGTTCTCTATTCGCAATAAAACCAACAAATTTGAGCTTAGGCTGAAGGGACTTGAAATGCTGAAGGAGGACGGGAATGGCCTCAGTGTGTTTGTGTGTTTGTTTATTTGGTTCGACCTATGAAAGAGAATAGATTCTTAAGGAAGTACAGTATAATTAAGGTTAACCGAATAGAATAGAAAGAGAATACTGAAAACCGGCTGTTCACAAGGGAGATGAAAGTGGGCTATTTGACGCACCACGTTTCCTCATCAAAACGACTTCTAAATCTGAGAAGGTGAAATATAGGAAACCGAATTAGAAGTGCCACATTCAAAAGCGTTCCGAGAAGGCTCACAGATGTTCGGCACTATGTAGACAGGCTGTAGGTTCGAAATGGGGCCTAAATCCGAGGATAGTCCACTGGCTCTATAGGAGTGTGGTTAGGCCAATACTTGCGCCTCGGTAGTTTGGTGGACTACGATGGAGACGTTCAGAGAACATGTTGTCTTGGCATAGACGGAGCAATGAGAACCACTCCCACTAGGTCACTGAATACTATTCTAGATATCCGACCCATAGACATACAGGTTAAGTGTGAGGCAGCCACTGCGGCTATTTCTAATGAGATGGGATAGAAGATAGGAGCAAGTTACACCATTGCGGATACGAAACCTGGAAGGAATGGAAGAAGTTTTCGATCGGGTACCTGTCACTGACGGAACTCTAGTATTGCCATCTGGATGTTCATGCCACACATATGGATCAAAGCTAGAGGACAGAGAAGGCCTAGGGGTCTACATTGAAAAAACAGGGACTGTGGTCTATTTTCGACTGTCCGACCATAATACGGTCCTGCAGGTGAATATCCGGGTGAGTATCAAGTGTGAACATCTTTACGGACAGTAAACTGGCCATCAGGGCAATAATAACCAGGACGGTAAGGTCACGAACAGTCTTGAAGTGTGAGACGGAGATTAACGCCTTCTATGAGGGTAGGACAATCCACATCGTTTGGATGGCGGGCAATAGTGGAGCGGACCACTATATATATACCGTCAATAAACTTGATTAACCCGAAGATTTTCGGGTCGACGGAGTCCTAGTGAATCGAACAGCGAAACGATCGGTAGGACGACGAGAATCCTAAGAGGCGATCGTGAGAAGGCTAGGCTAGAAGGAGGTCTGAATAGCTCTCGGCATCATAATGGAACATATAGGACTACGAGCCCACTTATGCAAAATCGGTGCGGCAAGTGACGGCATGTGGGGAAGATGATGAGACGTTGGAGCATTTCCTGTCATTATCCGGCTTTCGCGGCTAAAAGACACGGGCACATATGTAGGTGGGGACAAATTAACATTTTTTTCAACAGATGTTTGTGCTTAGAACTGTAGATTTTGTTGCTGATTTAACTGACCGAAATGTTTGCTAATACAGCAGCCCAAAATATTTGCAAAAACTGCTGTTTTAGCAAATATTTTTGCTGTTTTGAATAAAAAAAAAATTTGGTTGAGTGCATTGGTTGGCACATTTCGAGTAAGCACCTAGGAGGGAGAATATCGGTACTCCTCCGAAATTGCATATCTCGTCTCTAGGTCTATGAGCACAGCCCCAATGTTCTGTTGTAACTTCCAACAGCTGTGCCAAGTGCGGTCTAAATCCGTTTATAACCTGATATAGCACCCATATAAACCGATCTCCCGATTTGACTTCTTGAGCCCCTGGAAGCCTCAAATTGCATCGGATTTGGCTGAAATTTTGCACACAGTGTTCTGTTATGACTTCCAACAACTGTACCAAGTACGGTAAACATCTGTGTATAACCTGATATAGCTCCCATATAAACCGATATCCCGATTTGACTTTTGACTTTTGGAACAACAACTGAATTTGAACGACCTTCACGAAATTCGTTTTGGAGTAAACTACGACCTCGGTTGAATTCCCCATACAATCGATAAACACTGGTCCTTGATGGAGCTTCATCGGCAAAAACTTATTTAAGTTCATCGATGCACTGTTCTTGAGTTAATCCAGGTCGAAAGTTATAAAAAATAATCGCACGAAAATGTTCACGATTTAATTCTATTTTTTTGGGCGAGGTGAATCTTTTAAGTTACTGTAAACACCATAAATTGCGCTCGTATGTCAAAACGTTCTGAGTACGTATAACCTCAAAAATGCAAAGCTTTACGATAGAACTGTCAGTTGGCAGATTGAAACACAAGGGTTGTCCAATCCCGAAATATAAAAGGCTGCCCTCGTATTGAACACTTTTCACTATCACAAGTGGCATGAGGTTCATATGTACTATTAACTTATATAGCTTCCTTATAAACCCATCTCTCGATTTGACACTTTGACAACCTGAAGGTCAAATTTCATATTCGATCCAGATACGTTTATAGATTAGCTTGTAGAAGAAAACTGTTTAGCTATTCTCTATTTGCAACACTGGTTTAAACAGCTCACGTACGTTTCGTGTTTTGTTTCACTGTCAAACATCTTCAGTTTGGTCTATTTTTTTTACCATAAATCGTCTTACAAATGAACAACGCTTGTAAATGATTGAATTTTATTCTCATAATGCGTACTCTGTTAAGAAAGTTCATCGCTCGTTTCTTGTGACTAAATTTCACACCAAATTTACATTGTTGGACAATAATCCACCAACACGCTTACGTAGAGTGCGACCTAAGGAAAATAACGCAGCTGTATCGGCCAGTGTTAATGATGACCATCAATTATCGATTCTTCTCCGTTCGAAGCAATTGGGCCGCTGTTACTCAACAACGTGGAAATTTCGAGGAAGGATTTAGGTGTGAAGCTTTTCTAAATACAACTGGTGCAAGAATTCAAGCCGAATGACCTACCGCAACGGTGAATTTTTGATGAATGTGAAAGTTGGCCGAAGAACCACTTTTTATCGAAAACTTTGTATTCAGCGACGAAGCTAATTTTTGGCTCAATGGGTACGTAAATAAACATAATTGTCGATTTTTGAGTGAAGATCAACCAGAAGTTTTGCAAGAGCTACCAATGCATCCAGAAAAAGTTACAGTTTAGTGCGGGTTATGGGCTGGTGGTATCATTGGACCGTACTTCTTTAAAGATGATGCGAATCGGAACGTAACTGCGAATGGTGAGCGCTACTGTGAGATGATATCCAACTTTTTTTGCCCAATATGCAATGACTTGCATGACATGTGGTTTCAACAAGACGGTGCCATATGCCACACGGCACTCGTAACAAAGGACTTATTGAGAGGAGAGTTCGGTGAACATTTTATTACAAGTTCGGGACCGTGCAATCGTGCAATTTAAAGCCTTTAGACTATTTTTGTGGGGCTACTTTAAAGCTCACGTCTATACAGACAAGCCCGCTTCAATTCATGCATTGGAAGAGAACATTGGTGCATTTATTCGTAAGATATTAGCCGAAATGATGGAAAGTTTTTTGGAATTTTATATGTTTTGTTTTTTATTGGGTTGCCCAAAAAGTAATTGCGGATTTTTCATATAGTCGGCGTTGACAAATTTTTTCACAGCTTGTGACTCTGTAATTGCATTCTTTCTTCTGTCAGTTATCAGCTGTTACTTTTAGCTTGCTTTAGAAAAAAGTGTAATGAAAGTATATTTGATTAAAGTTGATTCTAAATTTTATTTAAAATGCATTTACTTTCTTTTAAAAAATCCACCACCATTGGATGAGGGTATTTCAATCTAGTCATTCCGCTTGTAACACCACGAAATATTCATCTACGACCATATTAATCAAGCCGCTTTAAATTTTGCACAAATACTTAATATTGATATAGGGCGGGGGGATTGCAAATGGGCCATATCGGTTCAGATTTGGATATAGCTGTCATATAAACCGATCTCCCGATTTGACTTCTTGAGCGACTGGAAGCCGCAATTTTAGTTCGATTTGGCTGAAATTTTACACATGGTGTTCTGTTGTAACTTCCAACAGTTGTGCCAAGTGCGGTCTAAATCCGTTTATAACCTGATATAGCTCCCATATAAACCAATCTTCCGATTTTACTTCTTGAGCCCCTGGAAGCCTCAAATTGCATCGGATTTGGCTGAAATTTT
The DNA here is from genome assembly GCF_963082655.1 of Stomoxys calcitrans. Classification (NCBI taxonomy): domain Eukaryota; kingdom Metazoa; phylum Arthropoda; class Insecta; order Diptera; family Muscidae; genus Stomoxys; species Stomoxys calcitrans. The sequence continues at coordinate 66,329,528 of NC_081553.1, read as the reverse complement.
TTTTTGCACACAGTGTTCTGTTATGACTTCCAACAACTGTACCAAGTACGGTAAACATCTGTGTATAACCTGATATAGCTCCCATATAAACCGATCTCCCGATTTGACTTCTTGAGCCCCTGGAAGCTTCAATTTTTACCCGAATTGGCTGAAATTGTGCACACAATATTTTGTTGTAACTTTCGACAACTGTGTTAAGTACGGTTCATATTGGTCTATAACCTGATATAGCTCCTATATAAACCGATATCCCGATTTGACTTCTTGAGCCCCTGGAAGCCTCAATTTTCACCCAAATTGTACAAAATTTTTAACACAGTCTACTGTTGTAACTTTTGACAACTGTGTTAAGTACGTTTCATATTGGTCTATAACCTGATATAGCTCCCATATAAACCGATATCCCGATTTGACTTCTTGAGCCCCTGGAAGCCTCAAATTTCATCGGATTTGTATGAAATTTTGAACACTATGTTCTGTTATGACTTCCAACAACTGTATCAAGTACGGTAAAAATCTGTGTATAACCTGATATAGCTCCCATATAAACCGATCTCCCGATTTGACTTCTTGAGCCCCTGGAAGCCTCAATTTTCTTCCAAATTGGCTGAAATTTTGCACATGGTATTTTGTTATGACTCCCAACAACTATGCCAAGTTCAAATCCGTCAAGAACATGATATAGCTCCCATATAAACCGATCGCCCGATTTGACTTCTTGAGCCCTTGCAAGCTGCGATTTTTTATCCAATTTGGCTGAAATTTTGCATAAAGTGTTATGTTATGACTTCCAACAACTGTACCAAGTACGGTTCAAATCGGTCTATAACCAGATATAGCTCCCATATTTTAGCAAAATCCATGGTGGTGGGTTCCCAAGATTCGGCCCTGCCGAACTTATCACGTTTTTACTTGGTTGAAACATTCCTATAGCTCTTAAAAAATCATCCTTTATATAGAATTCGTTCAAGGAACATGGTGAATGCTGATTTACTTATATTCGTTTTTATTTTGTTTAAATTTATGTCATGTAATTATATTTTTGTATTATTTTTTATATTATCTTCATATATTTTATTCTTAAAGGTCAGAAGATTAGTTCATTGTCTTTTTGAAAATACTATTATGTATTATTTTGTTTCTTAGTTATTTGACGTTATCACTCCACAGCTGCTTATCTGTCAGGCACAAATTGTGGGAAACTTAAAAATTATAGGCCCGTACTTCAAAACACTTCTTTACTGATTATATGTTTAAATCATATACAAGTTGGCTGTTCTTAATACAATGCATCTCACTAACCTAAATGATGATGTTCATCTAGATGGCACTAGGGAGTCCAGTAAATGGATGCATCACATATCACAGACATTTTTTTTTTAAGAATGTTCTAAGACGGACAAAAGAGACCACAATGTAAAGTGATAAAATGCAATAAAGCCTACAGCATTGAGGAATACTCCCTCCTTTTTCTTCTCTATCTTCATCAAATATAAATTCTGATTATAAATGTATTCAGAGAAATAAATAAATTTGTCCGTCTGTCTATGTATGGATGTTTGTAACAAATTTCAAAAATAACTTTCTGATAGGGAAGAAAACAAAACAAACCGGCTTTGTATTTAATAAAAACATAAAAGCAGCAACAACAAAGTCCAATTAAATAAAATAAATATAAATAATGTAGTAGAACAGCATCATCGAAATTGAGCTAGTTATATAAATAGCTAGCCCGTAGTGAGCACAATCATCAGTTGCCGCTGAAGTTTGGAGAAAGAAGAACCAGCCTAGAAAAAAATACAAATTCGAAAAATCAGAAAAATGATGAAACTATTTGTAATTATACTTTTGGCTACTTTGGCTTTTGTCAAGGCTTCTCCTCCTTGTTTGGGATGTCCCACCCCTTTGGAAGACGAAAAGGGTTTTGAAAAGGCTACCAATCTTCTCAAGAATTCCTTGGCCAAATTGGCTGCTGGTGAGGGCCCCAATTACACGTAAGTTTTTGATGAAAGCAATCTGGAATTTTCAATGCCCAGAGTCTTAGCATTAAATTTTTCTAATGATCGTATTTCCATATAGGCTTGTCAAAGTGAACTCAGCCTCCGAACAAGTGGTACGTGGTTTAATGTACAAAATCAATGCTGATATAGCTGATGAGAAAAATAACACCAAGACCTGTGATATTGAAATTGTGAACTTCCAAGGCTATGAAGTCACCTTTAACTGTCCCAAAGAACCTGAAGTTAAGAGAACTCATGCTTAAATTGTTTATGTTAATTATGGATTAAAAATAAATGTTAGATGTATAAACAAAACTTTGGAACACACACTTCCCTAGGGGTTACAAAAGGGAATAAAATACAATAATAAAATAAAATAAAATGAAATAAAAAAAAAAAATAAAATAAAATAAAAAAAATAAAATAAAATAAAATGAAATAAAATAAAATAAAATAAAATAAAATAAAATAAAATAAAATAAAATAAAATAAAATAAAATAAAATAAAATAAAATAAAATAAAATAAAATAAAATAAAATAAAATAAAATAAAATAAAATAAAATAAAATAAAATAAAATAAAATAAAATAAAATAAAATAAAATAAAATAAAATAAAATAAAATAAAATAAAATAAAATAAAATAAAATAAAATAAAATAAAATAAAATAAAATAAAATAAAATAAAATAAAATAAAATAAAATAAAATAAAATAAAATAAAATAAAATAAAATAAAATAAAATAAAATGAAATGAAGTAAAATGAAATGAAATGAAAAAACATGAAGTAAACTGAAATGAAATGAAATGATATAAAATATGTCCAAATCTAAACCGATCTGAACCAAATTGAAGAAGGATGTCGAAGAGCCTAACACAACTCTCTGTCCCAAATTTCGGCGAAATCGGACAATAAATGCGCCGTTTATGGGCCCAAAACTTTAAATCGAGAGATCGGTCTATATGGCAGCTATATCCAAATCTTGACCGATCTGAACCAAATTGCAGAAATATGTCGTAGGGCCTAACACAACTAACTGTCCCAAATTTTGGCCCAAGACCTTAAATCGAGAGATCGGTCTATATGGCAGCTATATTCAAATCTGAACCGATCTGGGCCAATTTGAAGAAGGATGTTGAGGGGCCTAATACAATTCTCTGTCCCAAAATTCGGCGACATCGGACAATAAATGCACCTTTTATGGACAGAAAACATGAATTCAAGAGATCGGTTTATATGGCAGCTATATCCAAATCTGGACCGACCGGGCCAAATTAAAGACGGATTTCGCCTGGGACAGAGAGTTGTATTAGGCCCTTCAACATCCTTCTTCAAGTTGGCCCAGATTTGGATATAGCTGCCATATAGACCGATCCCACGATTTAAGATTTTTGGCCCATAAAAGGCGCATTTAACGTCCGATGTCGCCGAAATTTGGGACAGAGAGTTGTATTAGGCCCCTCAACATCCTTCTTCAAATTGGCCCAGATCGGTTCAGATTTGAATATAGCTGCCATATAGACCGATCTCTCGATTTAAGGTCTTGGGCCCATAAAAGGCGTATTTATTGTTCGATTTCGACGAATTTTGGGACAGTGAGTTGTGTTAGGCTCTTCGACATTTTGCTGCAACTTGGCTCGAAACGGTCCAGATTTGGATATAGCTGCCATCTAGACTAATATCTGATTCAACCAAAATTTGACACAACGACTTGTGTTAGGCTTTTCGGCATCCGTGTCGTATATGGTTCAGATCGGTTTATTTTTAGATAAAGCTACTAGAAAGATCAATATTTTGTTATACACAATTGAGCAATGACTTGTATTTATTAGTATTTGGTCCAAATCGGAACATATTTCGATATAGCTGCTATGGGTCATAAGGTATGCATTTTTCACCGGATTTTGACAAAAGGCGGTTTACATATATACCCGAGGTGGGGGGCACTTAACGCCCCTTTACTTGTTAAGTTTTAGATGTAAACTATAATGTTAACCTGTGACTTATAAATGAGTTAAATGGGTTCGTGATATTAAGACGTAGAACAACTACGCTCCTCTACAATTTTGAACTTTTGACAAACTCAAATTCTCTTCATGCCAAAATTGAATGCTTCCTAATATAAATATTTTCTAATGTCTAACAACAAGTAGTCGTGCTCACAACTCTCTGCTTAACACATCGTTAATTGTTTTTCGTTCTTTCGGCGATAGACTAAAATGGAAAATTTTAAATTCATTTGTTTGCTTGTTGGTGTTATTGCATCTACGGCGTTGGCCCAAATATCATCAGAGGAGAAGATACGAGCTGCTTGCGCTCAAGTAGATTTTAACAACCCCACGAAGATCACCTATTGGAGTCCATTTGCAGGCATTGGCCCCGTGTCCGGGTATGGCATTAAATCCGAACAGGCCCAACAGATGTTGAGTGCAGCTTTAAAGAATATTTCGGAAATTGATGAAAATCGTTATAGGTAAAAATATTAATAATTAAAAAATAATCTTTGTTTTTAAGTATTTTCTATTATGTTTTCCCTCTAGAATTGATAAAATCAACACGGCCTTTAAATGCATTTTTAACAATGACTTGTACGAATTCAACGCCAACCTTATTGATAAGAATGACCAAAACAAATCATGCGTTGTACAGATATATAAAAACCATGAAAAAACAGACAATGGCTCAACGACGGCTACTGTTATAGCCTGCGACGATGATCCACAATATTTCAAGACTTACACTGAGGTTTAAAATTGAAGCAACATTGTCATATCCATCTTTCTTAAGTTTTAAGAAGGACGAAACATTAAAGAGCTTGTGTTCTGTAAAGACAATCTATCAAATGAAATTTCCTTTTAAGACAAAATTCCAATGAAATTCGGTACAATTTTCTCTAAAACAAAAACATTTCCTTCGCATTTTCTCAAAAGACAAAATTTCAATGAAATTTTCTCTAAATACAAGATTTCAATGAAATTTTTTCTCCAAATTCAAATTTGCCCATGAACATTCCATTAAGGAACAGGGTCAAACTTCTCACATATCTATGAGTGCTGACCTATTAAAGTTTAAGTTCAACGATAGGGGGCCTCCTGTTAATAGCGATACCTCATTGGAAAGAAATCTTTACATGACAAAGAATCTCACAAATGTCGCCATCATTAGGATGTGATAACCACCGCTGAAACATTTTTTTCTAATGTTCACGCCAGAAATTTTTCTCCAAAGACAAGATTTAGTAACAGTTATTTATGGAAAAATCTTTAGTGAAACTTTCTCTAAAAGCAACATTTCGGTAAATTTTAGCTTAACACAAAATTTTAGTGAAATTTCTCTCCAGTGATATTTTTTCTAAAGACACCGTAGCGCAGAGGTTAACATGTCCGCCTAAGAAGCTGAACGCCTGGGTTCCAATCCTGGCGATTCAGCATACTGCTGAAAAGTCTGTTATTTGCTGAAAATGACTGCTGCTTAATTATGAAAGGGATGTTAGAAGAATACAATTAACAGAGTGTTAAGTTCGGCCGGGCCGAATCTTATATACCCTCCACCATGGTCGCATCTGTCGAGATCTTTGCGCAATATCTGTTTTTAGGGAAACAAAGTATAATGAATATGGACGGAGGAGCAATACCAAGTTATAGTCCGATTCGGGGCTCAAGAAACGAAATCGGGTGTTCGGTTTATATGGGAGCTGTATCAAGCTATAGATCGATTTTGACCATAATGCACACGTATGTTGAAGGCCATGGGAGAAGCCGTTGTACAAAATTTGTGCCAAATCGGATGAGATTTGCGATCTCGAGAGGCTCAAGAAGTCAAGACCCAAGATCGGTTTTTATGGGAGCTATATCAGGTTATGGACCGATTAGGTCCATACTACTTACAGTTATTGGAAGTGATATCAAATCACTATGTGCAAAATTTCAGTCAAATCGGACGAGAATTGCGCCCTCTAGAGGCTAAAGAAGTCAAGACCCAAGATCGTTTTATATGGCAGCTATATCAGGTTATGGACCTATTAGGACCATACTTCGCACAGTTTTTGGAAGTTATATCAAAACACTATGTGCAAAATGTCAGTAAAATCGGATGAGAATTGCACCCTCTAGAGGCTCAAGACCCAAGATCGGTTTATATGGCAGCTATGTTAAAACATAGACCGATATGGCCCATTTACAATCCCAACCGACCTACACTAATAAGAAGTAGTTTTGCAAAATTTCAAGTGGCTAGCTCTGTTACAAACAGAATGACGAAATTAGTGTACCCCCATTCTATGGTGGAGGGAATAAAAAAGAACACATATGTAATTGTGTGTCTCAGTAGATGTTTATAATCAATAGCAGTAAGAAATGTTTGCTAATACAGCAGCACTATGTTTACTGAAACAGCAGTAATGTCTGCTCTCCCATTTTCAGCAGACTAAAACTGCTATTTTAGCAAACATTTTTGCTGTTTTGAATAACATTGGGGGTGGGGGGGGGGGGGGGCAGAGGAGTATGCACCGGCAGCGCAATCGGGTGAAGGTGCAGGATGCTGGATGCACTTTCATTCCTGGCACTACTACTGAAGCTTGAAAGAGAATCAGGTCTCCCGAAGAGCATAACACTGCTTAAATGCTGAAGAAGAAAAAATACTCCCCCGCTTTCAAGTACTCTGGGAAAACCAACCCAGCCCTTCCGCAATGGAGACTCCGTACAGTGTGCTGTGGAGGGAGACAAAGTCGGAACAACAACGAAAGAAGAGCGCACAGCGCCTGAGTCTTAATGGAAAACTGTGACTTCAAAAAAGACGCCATGTCCATCACAGAAGGGGGAGATGGTTGCTGAGAAAGCCCGCCCTCCTACGCCAGAGCGTCAAGGAAATACCACAGAGATGAGCGGACTTAGGCAGTGCATCGGGTAGGATTCCACCCGATCATCGGTCTCAAGTGGAGGATCGGGTTAACGGGCATGTTTTTGAACATGTGTGGAACTCTGAAGATGGTCCACCCATACAAATGATGAGCTGCGAGCATAGAGGGGACATCTTTACGATACGCTTTGTGTCAGCAGAATATATTGATACCGTTAAAAAGTTGGTCAGAACTATCCACACTCCCCGGGGCGCAAAGCTTGACCTGGTGAGAAAGATGGACATCCCCCAGCTCACAAAGGCAACGGTCTTCGTCAAGGGAAGGAGCAGTAAATTCGCGACGAAACACATGTTGGGATTCTTGGGCAAGCAAAACAAAGGTTTAGTCGCAGATAAATGGTAGGTTTTTCACAGGGAGGAGAAGGAGGTACGAACTTCCCTTATGGTGGGTATTGATCAAGTCTTCGTGACAAGTTTAGCTAAAACTAAATGCATGGCGCACTACGGGAGAAAGGCAGTTTTTTTTAAGATTGGGAAAACTAGGATAGTCAAAGGTCCTCCTATTGAGACATCAGGCCAGCCACTGGCAGGTGACTCAAAAGCGCCTAACAAACAGGGGGCGGACGACGAGACCATCACCGACGGTCCCAAAATGCGAAGAATACGATAAGCGGCAGGCAGTACATGGGCGTGAGACTCAATACAGCCTAATAAACAGGAACCGAACAATGGAACCATCAACGACTTTCTCGATATTAGGAAGACTAGGATGGATAAATATCCTAATGCTGAAACATCAGGCATGAGAGATGAGACCATAACCTACTTTCAGGACGTCCATTTTCTCAAGATTCGGGAGACTAGGATATGCAAAAATCCTAATATTAAAACATCAGGCGGGGCAATGAAACCTTAAGAACAGGGAGCAGACGATAAGAGCATCACCCACTCCCAAGAAGTCCATCTAATGGAGGACCTATGATTGAGGTCAACCAGATAAACCTCCACCGGAGCGGGACAGCTGCTCACGCTCTGATGGAGAAAATCAGCAAGGTCAAGATTCATATCGAAACCTTCTATGCTTTTTGGGTAAAATGATGGAAAGCGAGAACTTGCAGCATTTTCTTGGTCACTACCCAACACTGAAAGAATTTGAAAAGGTTTTGCTTCAAGAAAAAGATCTGATAAATATATTAAACTAGCTGGACAGGGCCAGCTTTATTTTATCTGAGCCCTTTACTGGCACGGGCAGGAAATAAGTCCTGTTTGGTCCTATAATGTCAAGCATTTTGAAGGTGGCTATCAAGATATTCAGGGCAACGGGTCTCGTTCAGATCCACACTAATTGATTTTTTTCATTCAAAATCATATTTCAAAGCTACCACTTGGGATCGGACATTTTTAAAGATCCGCAAGTCCTCCTGTGTCTATTCCTATTTCAGGATAAAAAGTGTACTCTACTACCAAAGAGTAATAAAGGAAAGACTGATCGTCATTCATTTACTATTATACCCACCACCCTAGGACAGGGGGCATATTCATTTAGTCATTCCGTTTGCAACACATCGAAATCTCAGTTTTCGACCCTACATAGTATATATATTTCGGATCGTCGTAAAATTCTAAGACGATTTAACGATGTTCGTGTGTTTGTCCGCCTGTCCGTCCGTCTGTTGTTATCATTATACAGCCTTCAAAAATTGAGATATTGAGCTCAAAATGTGGCACAGATCGTCTTTTTGATGCACGCTGGTTAAGTTTTTGAACGGGCCAAATCGGACCATATTTGGATATAGCTGCTATATAGACCGATCTCCCGATTAAGGGTCTGAAGACCATAAAAGCTTTATTTATTACCCGATTACTCTGAAATTTAAAACAGTAGGTTATTTTAAGCCTCCCGACATCCGACCTAAATATGGTCCAGATCGGACTATATCTAGATATAGCTGCCATATAGACCGATCTGCCGATAAGGGATCTGAAGACCATAAAAGCTGTATTTTTTACCCGAGTTGTTTTTAACCTCCCAACATCCGATTTAAATATGGTACAGATCGGACTATATTTAAATATAGCTGTCATATCGTCCGATCTCGCGACAAAGGATCTGAAGCCCATAAAAGATTTAATTTTTAACCGATTTTACCAAGTTTATTGACGGCAGTCCTCTGGCCTTCACCGTCAAATCGTCTGCCCTTTCATTTCCCCTTACTCCGTTATGGGTGCCGGGCCCGAAGCCTTTCGGGGTCGACGCAATCCGAGTTAAGGAAGTGGGCTGCGAATGCGCATGCAACATTGTGGAACAGCGAAACGGTCGGAAGGGCGGCGAAAATCCTATGGGGGGATCCGGATCGTGAGAAGACGAGGCTTTTACTCAAAAGAAGTAAGAAGGAGGCCAGTATAGCTATTGGTATCATAACGGGACACATAGGACTACGAGTTCACTTATGTAGAATCGGTGCGGCAAATCATAGCAAGTGTGCAGGGCATGCGAGGAAGATGATGAGACGTTGGAGCATTTTGTATGTCATTGCCCGGCTTCCGCGTCTTACAGATACCGGCACTTAGGTGGAGACACAATATCAGACATGAACCAACATAGGGGAGGGTAGTGAAAACAATTAAGGATTTTGTAAGTAAGTAACTCAAGTAACAGAATTCGAGTCGGAAGATTGTTTTATATGAGAGATGTATCTGGTTAAAGATCAAGTTGAATCATCCTTGCCATGGATATCTAAACATAGGAATAAATCCATCACATCTAGTTTACAATCCCAATCGATCAAACGATAAATTTCCTAGTTTTAGTAAACTTTTTATTTTTTGTGTATATTGCGATTCATATCAGCACATTTTTAAGTATTAGATGTAAACTACATGTTAAACCTGTAACTAATGGATGATTTAAATGGGTTCATGTTGTTAACATGTAGAACAACTACGCTCCGCTACAATTTTGAACTTTCAATCAACTCTAATGCTTTTCATGCCAAAATCGAATGCTTTCCAATATAAATAATTTCTAAATTCTAACAAGAAGTAGTCGTGCTTACAACTCTCTGCCTAAAACATCCTTAACTGTTTTTCGTTTCTTATTCGATAGTCTACAATGTTTAAATTCATTTGTTTGCTTGTTGTTCTTATCGCATCTACGGCAATGGCTGAAGTGGATTTTAACAACCCCACCCAGTTCTCCTATTGGTGTCCATTTGGAAGCATTGGTCCCGCGTCCGGGAATGGCATTGAATCCGAACAGGCCCAACAGATCTTGAGTGCAGTTTTAGAGAATATTTCGAAAATTGATGAAAATCAATATAGGTAAAAATATTAAAAATTAAAAGAAATAATCTTCTGTTTTTAAGTGTTTTCCAATATCTTTGCTTTTTCCTATAGAATTGATCAAATCAATACGGCCTTTAAGTGCTCATATAACACTGACTTGCACGAATTCAACGCCAATCTTTTAGATAAGAATGACCAAAGCAAATCATGCGTTCTACAGATATATAAAAACTATGAAAAAACAGGCAATGGCTCAACGACGGATACTATTATAGCCTGTGACAATGATCCACAATATTTCAAGTCTTATACTGATGTATAAAATTGAAGCAACTTTGTCATAATTGGATCAACAATAAAACAAACGAATGCAAGATGTTGAGGAAAGATGAAAAATTAAAGAGCTTGTGTTCTGTAAAGAAATTTCCTTTTAAAACAAAATTTCAGTGAAATTCAGCACAATTTTCTCTAAAATAAAAACATTTACGTGACATTTTCTTAAAAGATACAATGTAAATGAACGACAAAAGACAACACTTCAATCAAATTTTCACTAAAGACAAAATTTCAGTGAAATTTTCATTCAAGACAAAAATTTCAGTGAAATTTTCTCTAAAGACAAAATTTCAGTGAAATTTTCTCTAAAGACAAAATTTCAGTGAAATTTTCTCTAAAGACAAAATTTAAGTGAAATTTTCTCCAAAGACAAAATTTCAGCAAAATTTTCATCAAAGAAAAAATTTCAGTGAAATTTTCATCAAAGACAAAATTTCAGTGAAATTTTCTCTAAAGACAAAATTTCAGTGAAATTTTCACCAAAGACAAAATTTCAGTAAAATTTTCTCTAAGACAAAATTTTTAGTGAAATTTTCTTTAAAGACAAAATTTCAGTGAAATTTTCTCTAAAGACAAAATTTCAGTGAAATTTTCTCTAAAGGCAAAATTTCAGTGAAATTTTCTCTAAAGACAAAATTTCAGTGAAATTTTCTCTAAAGACAAAATTTCAGTGAAATTTTCTCTAAAGACAAAATTTAAGTGAAATTTTCTCCAAAGACAAAATTTCAGTAAAATTTTCATCAAAGAAAAAATTTCAGTGAAATTTTCATCAAAGACAAAATTTCAGTGAAATTTTCTCTAAAGACAAAATTTCAGTGAAATTTTCACCAAAGACAAAATTTCAGTAAAATTTTCTCTAAGACAAAATTTTTAGTGAAATTTTCTTTAAAGACAAAATTTCAGTGAAATTTTCTCTAAAGACAAAATTTCAGTGAAATTTTCTCTAAAGACAAAATTTCAGTGAAATTTTCTCTAAAGGCAAAATTTCAGTGAAATTTTCTCTAAAGACAAAATTTCAGTGAAATTTTCTCTAAAGACAAAATTTCAGTGAAATTTTCTCTAAAGGCAAAATTTCAGTGAAATTTTCTCTAAAGTCAAAATTTCAGTGAAATTTTCACTAAAGACAAAATTTCAGTGAAATTTTCATTTAACACAAAATTTGAGTGAAATTTTCACTAAAGACGAAATTTCAGTGAAATAAGACAAAACTTCAGCGACATTTTCTCTAAAGACAAAATTCCAGTGAAGTTTTCTTTAAAGACAATATTTCAGTGAAGTTTTCTCTAAAGACAAAATTTCAGTGAAATTTTCACTTAAGACAAAACTTCAGTGAAATTTTCATTTAAGACAAAATTTGAGTGAAATTTTCTCTAAAGACGAAATTTCAGTGAAATAAGACAAAAATTCTGCGACATTTTCTCTAAAGACAAAATTTCGGTGAAATTTTCTCTAAAGACAAAATTTCAGTGAAATTTTCTCTAAAGACAAAATTTCAGTGAAATTTTCTCCAAAGACAAAATTTCAGTGAAATTTTCTCTAAAGACAAAATTTAAGTGAAATTTTCTCCAAAGACAAAATTTCAGTAAAATTTTCATCAAAGAAAAAATTTCAGTGAAATTTTCATCAAAGACAAAATTTCAGTGAAATTTTCTCTAAAGACAAAATTTCAGTGAAATTTTCACCAAAGACAAAATTTCAGTAAAATTTTCTCTAAGACAAAATTTTTAGTGAAATTTTCTTTAAAGACAAAATTTCAGTGAAATTTTCTCTAAAGACAAAATTTCAGTGAAATTTTCTCTAAAGGCAAAATTTCAGTGAAATTTTCTCTAAAGGCAAAATTTCAGTGAAATTTTCTCTAAAGACAAAATTTCAGTGAAATTTTCTCTAAAGACAAAATTTCAGTGAAATTTTCTCTAAAGGCAAAATTTCAGTGAAATTTTCTCTAAAGTCAAAATTTCAGTGAAATTTTCACTAAAGACAAAATTTCAGTGAAATTTTCATTTAAGACAAAATTTGAGTGAAATTTTCACTAAAGACGAAATTTCAGTGAAATAAGACAAAACTTCAGCGACATTTTCTCTAAAGACAAAATTCCAGTGAAGTTTTCTTTAAAGACAATATTTCAGTGAAGTTTTCTCTAAAGACAAAATTTCAGTGAAATTTTCACTTAAGACAAAACTTCAGTGAAATTTTCATTTAAGACAAAATTTGAGTGAAATTTTCACTAAAGACGAAATTTCAGTGAAATAAGACAAAAATTCTGCGACATTTTCTCTAAAGACAAAATTTCGGTGAAATTTTCTCTAAAGACAAAATTTCAGTGAAATTTTCTCTAAAGACAAAATTTCAGTGAAATTTTCTCTAAAGACAAAATTTCAGTGAAATTTTCTCTAAAGACAAAATTTCATCGAAATTTTCTCTAAAGACAAAATTTCATCGAAATTTTCTCTAAAGACAAAATTTCAGTGAAATTTTCACTAAAGACAAAATTTCAGTGAAATTTTCATTTAAGACAAAATTTCAGTGAAACTTTCACTAAAGACAAAATTTCAGTAAAATTTTCTCCAAATACAAAATTTCAGTGAAATTTTCTTTAAAGGCAAAATTTCAGTGAAATTTTCTCTAAAGACAAAATTTCAGTGAAATTTCTCTAAAGATAAAATTTCAGTGAAATTTTCTCTTAAGACAAAATTTCAGTGAAATTTTCTCTAAAGACAAAATTTTAGCGAAATTTTCTCTAAAGACAAAATTTCAGTGAAATTTTTCTCTAAAGACGAAATTTCAGAGAAATTTTCTCTCTGCTTGTTTGTCGGTTTGTTTGTTTGTTCCGTATGGACTCAAAAACGGCTCAACCGATTACCTTGAAATTTTCACAGATTGTGTGGATTGGCCTGCAAGGAAACATAGGCTATATAATTTTTTGATAACGGGAGGGGGCAGATCCTCCCCCTTACCCCAAAAGTACTACCCAAAAATAAAAGTGGACCGATCGAAACAATACGGGATTCAAAGGTATTTTAGAGTAGAGTACGAATTTCATAATAAAAGTTGGGTCCAAGTACCTGGGGGGCCGCCCCAGCCCTAAAACCCCTTTAAATAGGTTTATTTGACGATCATGACAATATGGGACTCAAATGGAAGGTATTCGGGAGTAGATTGCGAATATGGTCAGGAAATAGAAATAGGGTTTATAATTTATTAATAACGTAAGGTGGCGGACCCTCCCCCATATCCCAAAAACACCACCCAAAATCAAAAGTGGACCGATAACTACAATATGTGTATCAAATGAAAAGTATGTGGGAGTAGATAACGAATCTGGCTTAAAAATTCATGACGAAGTATAGGGGGTCACCCCATCCCAGACAGACATATTGGACATTCGTTTCAATATGGGGCTCAAATGAAAGGTTTTCGGGACTAGATTTCGAATCTGGCATACAAAATCAGATCGAAGTACGGGAGGTCATGATTATATGATACTTGGCTGAACCAATGTTCTTAAAATTTTCATAGATTGTGTACGTTTGTCTGGAAAGAAACATAGGCCATATAATTTTTAGATACCGGGTGGAGGCGAACCCTAACCCTCCAAAAACGCCACCCGAAAGTGGTCCGATGGGCACAATAAGGGTATAAAATGGAAGGTATTGGTGACCAGAAAACGAATATGGTATTAAAATTTGGGTCGAAGTACCCAGCGCCCCCCCGCCCCCTTAATTTCAGTGCAAAGTGCCGGTGGCGGCCTCAGCCCCACACCCCCTCCAAACGATTCATATTTACCGACCATGGCAATATGGGGCTCAAATTAAAGAGATTTGGAAGTGCAGCACGAATTCGATATCCATATTTGAGTCGAAATGTCTGAGATGCCATCCCTCCCCTAATGAGAAAATTACCCTTAGGAAGAACATTACCACCAGGAACCGACAAGGGGCAAATTCTCACACATCAATGAGTGCTATCCGATTCAAGTTTAGAGTTTTTTTGTAGCCGAGTCCGAATGGCGTCCTGCAGTGCGACAACTATTTGGAGAAATTTTTTTAAATGACCATGCATGGCATTGTACCTCGCAAATGTCGCCAACATTAAGAGGCGATAAAAACCGCTTTGTCCGATGTTCTCGCCAGAATTCAAACGCGCTCAGCGTCTTAGGCTACAATGGGACGAATTCGATATCCGCATTCAGAGCGAAGAGTCCCTACCCTAAAAAGATATTAGAGAGTTAAAGAAGACGCAGCGGAGCTGGCCCGATTCGGCCAGTTTTGTCTAAGGACTAAATTTTTGTAATCTTTTCTCTAAGTAGAATTTTCAGTAATTTCTCTTCAGAGGAAATTTGAGTATTTTTATACCCTCCACCATAGGATGGGGGTATACTAATTTCGTCATTCTGTTTGAAACACCTCCAAATATCTGTCTAAGACCCCATAAAATATATATATTCTTGATCGTCATGACATTTTAAGTCGATCTAGCCATGTCCCTCCGTCTATCTGTCGAAAACACACTAACTTTCGAAGGAGTTATGCTAGGCGCTTTAATTTTTGCACAAATACACTTTATTGGTGTAGGTCGGTTGGGATATTGCAAATGGGTCAAATCGGTCCATGGTTTGATATAGCTGCTATATAAACCGATCTTGGGTCTTGGACTTCATGACTCTCTAGATTTGACTGAAATTTTGCACTTGGTGTTTTGGTGTCACTTCCAAGAGTTACGCAAAGTATGATTCAAATCGGTCCATGTTTTGATATAGCTGCCACATAAACCGATCTTGGTTTTGACTTCTTGAGCTTCTAGAAGGCGCAACTATTATTCGATTTGGCTATAATTTTGCACGTGGTTTTCTGGTGTCACTTCCAACCACTGTACTATGTATGGTATGTAAATCGGTACATAACCTGATATAGCTGCCATATAAACCGATCTTGGGTCTTGACTTCATGAGCCTCTAGAGGCCGCATTTCTCATCCGATTTGGTTGAAATTTTGTACAACGGCTTGCCCCAACACCTTCAACATATGCGACCAATATGGTCTCAACCGATCTATAGCCCGATACAGCTCCCATATAAACCGATCTTCCGATAGTTCTTCTTGAGCCCCTACAAGGCGCAATCCTTATCCGAATGGACTGAAACATTACACAATGACTTCTACAATGTTTAGCATTCAATTCATTAATGGTCCGCATCGGCCTATATTTTGATATAGCTCCAATAGCATAACAGTTCTTATTCATTATTCTCTGTTTGCCTAAATGAGGTATTTTGTTATGAGAGATACCGCACATAGAACTCGACAAATGCTAACCTTGGTGGAAGGTTTATAAGATTCGGTCCGGCCGAACTTAGCACGCTCTTACTTGTCCTGTATGAACAACGTTTTTTGTAGGCAACATTTCATTGAAATTTAATCGAAATATTCTCAAAAGGCCAAATTTGATTTTTTTTATTCTTTCAAAGTTTCTCCTTCTCCCATCTCAATAAGAAATTTTAAAGACACCCCTGTTCGAACAGTTAAAGGTGACCTTAGTGATGCCTGTTGCAGCGGTTCTTTCAATGACCACATCACAGCCCACGGATTGGTTGGAATCATTAAGCAAATCAGCATTCATGCGGTACTTGACTCCAGAAGTTATTTGAGAACTGGCGGTGTAGATTTTTCCCACGCTATAAAAATATGGTAATTCAATTATTGGGAGAATCCAAACAAAATAATTCAAAATCAATAACAATACCTATAGTTAGGTCCACCCAGGGTAGCAACCTTGTTCAAAGTATTGTTGAGAACTTCTTTAGCTTGCTCTGGATCCATTTGGGATGGGCAACCAGCACACATAAAACCATTGACTACAGCCAAGGTTGCCAAAATAAATATAATGACTAACTTCATATTCGCCAGATAATGCCACTTCTATAGCTCAAGAATAACTAATGAATACAAGGAACACTTGTGATTCTTTTATATTTCATATCATTAAGTATTTTAAAATTTGAGAATATGATATGGTGAACTTAAGTATATTAGAAAAATTTTTGTTGTATTTATCCAGATGTTTTTCGATTTTTTTGGGGGACAAATGTTTTTTTGCAAATGTTTGTACAATTTGAATACAAATTTACCTAAAATTTTTAAAAATTCCGAACATGCATATTTAAGACAAACTAGAGCATACTCCAGAGCATACACTACAGCATAAAAAACCGCGAGAAATAAGCATATATTAAACGCCTTTCAACATTATATCGAAGAAATTTTTCCCAAAAAATAATTTTAAAGCTACCAATGTCGAGGTACTATTTGAAAAAAATTAAATTTAAAAAAACTTTCTAAGGGGAAACTTGTAATTAATTTTCGCTAAAGACAAAATTTCAATGAAATATTTCCTAAAGACAAAATTTAAATGAAAATTTTCCTAAAGAAAAATTAGGTGTATGTCCATAGTAGCATGGGGCGAATTCATACCTGCATCCTCTTTTCAACCTAACTTAAACTAAATACAATTAGAAACAAAACTAAGATTAATGAAATTTTCCCTAAATACAAAATTTCAATGAAATTTTCCCTAAAGACAAAATTTCAATGAAATATTTCCTAAAGACAAAATTTAAATGAAATTTTTCCTAAAAACAAAATTTCGATGAAATTTTACCTAAAGACAAAATTTCGATGAAATTTTACCTAAAGACAAAATTTCGGTGAAATTTTACCTAAAGACAAAATTTCGATGAAATTTTACCTAAAGACAAAATTTCAATGAAATTTTACCTAAAAACAAAATTTCATTGAAATTTTACCTAAAGACAAAATTTCAATGAAAATTTACCTAAAGACGAAATTTCAATGAAATTTTACCTAAAGACATAATTTCAATGAAATTTTCCCTAAAGCCAAAATTTCTATGAAATTTTCTCTAAAGACAAAATTTCAATGAAATTTTCTCTAAAGACAAAATTTCAATGAAATTTTCTCTAAAGACAAAATTTCAATGAAATTTTCTCTAAAAACAAAATTTCAATGAAATTTTCTCTTTAGGAAATGAAATTTTCCCTAAAGACAAAATTTCTATGAAATTTTACCTAAAGACAAAATTTCAATGAAATTTTACCTAAATACAAAATTTCAATGAAATTTTCCCTAAAGACAAAATTTCTATCAAATTTACCCTAAAGACAAAGTTTTTATGAAATTTTCCCTAAAGACAAAATTTCATTGAAATTTTACCTAAATACAAAATTTCAATAAAATTTTACCTAAAGACAAAATTTCAATGAAATTTTCCCTAAAGCCAAAATTTCAATGAAATTTTCTCTAATGACAAAATTTCAATGAAATTTTCTCTAATGACAAAATTTCAATGAAATTTTCTCTAAAGACAAAATTTTAATGAAATTTTCTCTAAAGACAAAATTTCAATGACATTTTCTCTAAAGACAAAATTTTAATGAAATTTTGTCTAAAGACAAAATTTCAATGAAATTTTCTCTAAAGACAAAATTTTAATGAAATTTTCTCTAAAGACAAAATTTTAATGAAATTTTCTCTAAAGACAAAATTTCAGTGACATTTTCCTTATATACAAAATTTTAATAAAATTTTCCCTAAATACAAAATTTCAATGAAATTTTACCTAAAGACAAAATTTCAATGAAATTTTCTCTAAAGACAAAATTTCAATGAAATTTTCTCTAAAGACAAAATTTCAATGAAATTTTCTCTAAAGACAAAATTTCAATGAAATTTTCTCTAAAGACAAAATTTCAATGAAATTTTCTCTAAAGACAAAATTTCAATGAAATTTTACCTAAAGACAAAATTTCAATGAAATTTTACCTAAAGACAAAATTTCTATGAAATTTTACCTAAAGACAAAATTTTTATGAAATTTTCCCTAAAGACAAAATTTCTTTCCAATTTTCCCTAAAGACAAAATTTCAATGAAATTTTACCTAAAGACAAAATTTCAATGAAATTTTACCTAAATTCAAAATTTCAATAAAATTTTCCTTAAACACAAAATTTCGATGAAATTTTCCCTAAATACAAAATTTCAATGAAATTTTCCCTAAATACAAAATTTCAATGAAATTTTCCCTAAATACAAAATTTCAATGAAATGTTCCTTAAATACAAAATTTCGATGAAATTTTCCCTAAAGACAAAATTTTAATGAAATTTTCTCTAAAGACAAAATTTCAATGAAATTTTCTCTAAAGACAAAATTTTAATGAAATTTTCTCTAATGACAAAATTTCAATGACATTTTCTCTAATGACAAAATTTCAATGACATTTTCTCTAAAGACAAAATTTTAATGAAATTTTCTCTAAAGACAAAATTTCAATGAAATTTTCTCTAAAGACAAAATTTCAATGAAATTTTCTCTAAAGACAAAATATCAATAAAATTTTCTCTAAAGACAAAATTTCAATGAAATTTTCTCTAAAGACAAAATTTCAGTGACATTTTCCTTAAATACAAAATTTTAATAAAATTTTCCCTAAATACAAAATTTCAATGAAATTTCCCTAAATACAAAATTTAAGTGAAATTTTCCCTAAACAGAAAATTTAAATAAAATTTTCCCTTAAGACAAAATTTTGCTAAAATTTTCTCTAAAGAGAAAATTTCAATGAAATTTTTCCTAAAATCTAAATTTCAATAAAATTTTTCCCAAATACAAAATTTTAATGAAATTTTCAGTAAAGACAAAAATTCAATAAATATTTCCCAAAGACCAATTTTCAATGAAATTTCCCCAAATGGCCAAATATCTATAAAATTTTCCTTAACAAACAAACTTTCAATGAAATTGTGTTAGGCCCTCCGTCATCCTTCGTCAGTTTGGCCAAGATCGGTTCAGACTTGGATATTTAGGGTCTTAGGCCCATAAAAGCCACACTAATTATCCGATTTTTCTGAAATTTGGGGCAGTGAGATGTGTTAGGCCCTTCGACATTTTTCTACAATTTGGCCATGACCGGTCCAGATTTGGATATAGCTGTCATATAGACCGATCTGCCGATTTAAGGTCTTAGGCTCATAAAAGCCACATTTATTATCCGATTTTGCTGAAATTTGGGACAGTGTCGGTTCAGATTGGGATAAAGCTGTCATATAGACCGATCCGCCGATTTAGGGCCTTAGGCCCATAAAATCCACACTAATTATCCGATTTTGCTGAAATTTTGGGACAATGAGTTGTGTAGGCCCTTCGACATCCTTCTTCAGTTTGCCCAGATCGGTTCAGATTTGGATATAGCTGCCATATAGACCGATCTGACGATTTAAGGTTTTCGGCCCATAAAATTCGCATTTATTGTCCGATGTCGCCGAAATTTGGGACAGTGAGTTAAGTTAAGCCCCTCCACATACTTCTGCAATATGGTACAGATCGGTTCAGATTTCAATATAGCTGCCATAAAGACCAATCTCTCGGTTTAAGGTTTTGGTCCCATAAAAGGCGCATTTAGCATCCGATTTCACTGAAATTTGACAAAGTGACTCATGTTAGGCTTTTCGACATTTGCGTCGTATATGGTTCAGATCGGTTTATTTTTAGATATAGCTACTGCAAAGACCAGTATTTTGTTATACACACTAGAACAATGACTTGTACTTATTAGTATTTGGTCCAAATCGGAACATATATATTTTGATGTAGCTGTCATGGGGCATTAGGTATGCATTTTTCACCGGAATCTGACGAAAGTTGGTTTACATATATTGCCGAGGTGGTGGGTATCCAAAGTTCGGTCCGGCCGAACTAAATGCCTTTTTATGATATATATTCCATATAGCTGTATTGGCATAGTGAGCTGTATTAGTCTCTTCTTCGTCCATGCGTAGTATGGTGCAGATCGGACCGTATTTATATATATGTAGTTGTATATTTCTGTCTCCCAATTGAAGGTCTTTCGCCCATAAATTACGTATTTTTTACCCGATTTTGCTGAAATTTAGTGCGTTGAGTTGTATTAGATCTCCCGACTTACAGTCTTTCACCCATAAATGGCTTATTTATTACCCGACTTTGATGAATTTTGATATAACTACAACGGTTTAAAGAATTTTACATTTCCATCGGATTTTTTTGAAATACGATAATGAACTAAGATATGATGATGAAGTTAATGCCTCTTTACTGGTTTCTGTATGAATGTTAGGGAATCAATGATAACACAAACATTTTTATTAACTATTCCAGCTATTACACTACCCTTATTTTAAATTTTCTCTCCCACGAAAGGTACTTTTCCGACGAATGGGACTATTTTTTGTTCACCCAGCAATATTTGTATTATAATTTGTTTTCTTCACTCTATAGTAAATATTTTGTTATACTAGACATCGATACGGCAATTGTTTGCATTTAAAATTATCAATAAAATAATTACTCACATCAGTTAAACATGTCGTGCGTTCCGAATAAATACACAAAGCACTCTAAAAAAATGAAAATCAAAACTCATTAAGACATGGCGCTTGGCATTACATTTTACATTCTCGCTTACAATTCTTGCTATTGACAAGAAACTCCAAACGATTGTCACCAGTGCACAAGAAAATATCACTTTTGTAAACATTTTTAAGAAAAATTTTATTGAATTATTTTTTCCGCTTTTTATTTACGCTGCAAAATGTTAACTGCGACGGAGTATAAGTACTAAATGTAAAAAGCGTTAAAAATTTTTCGCGTAACTGAAAAAATCTAATTACAATAGATTTTTGTGTGTTTTAATCCATTGTTTGGAAATTTTTAAATTTATACAAACGGAATATGAATTGTGTGAATTTTTAGAAACACGTTATCACCATTGATTCAATGGTTTTACGCTAATGACCGGAAGAGAATTTACGTTAGACTGCAATGTTAGAAAGGCTGAATTCGAACAATTTGCTATTACCCATGGGCGTAGAAATGATATTTGTGGGGGGGAGAAAATCCGGGCCTAATTTCTATACCCATCACTATATGGAAAAATTTTTTCCCCTATTTTTGACTTCCAACAACTGTGCCAAGTACGACCCAAATCGATCTATAACCTAATATATCTACCATATAAACCGATTTCCCGATTTGACTTCTTGAGTCCTTACAAGCCACAGTTTTTGTCCGATTTGGCTGAGATTTTGTAAAAATTTTTTCCCCAACAACATTCCATTAAGGAACTGAGGAAAGTTTTCGGGCATATCTATGAGTGCTTTCCGATTGATTTTTTGGCTCAATAATAAGTAGCCTACTTTTTATGCCCTCCACCATAGGGGAGAGGGAGTTCCGTCCGTGCCTCTGCTATAGCTTCTAAATAAGGTGTTTGGGCTGCGGATTAGTCTATATCTGGTGGGTTCTCAAGATTCGGCCTGGCCGTACCTGGCACATTTTTACTTCTTATTGCTAAGTCCAAACGGCGCATAGTGGCATGTGAGAACGGGTAGAGATATGTCTTTGAAATTTGGAATGGTTAGAACTGAGGTGTTAGCGAGATCGTGTAAAAATTTCAAGACTCTTGGTCAAAGCTTGTTGTGGATTACAAATCTTCGTTTGTGGTAAGATTTCCAAAATTTTTTTGCTGGATAGTGCTCTACAGAAAAGTCCGCTTGAGGTACGCTTAGCCAATCGGTGTTTTGCTCTAACGTTTAAGAACTGCGTCAAGTATGGTTAAATCTGTTAATAACCTGATATAGCTCCCGATTTCGGAAACCAATTTCGGATCTTGATTTCATGAGCCTCTAGAGGGCCCAATTTTTATCCGATTTGGCTAAAATTTTGTATGAAGTGTTTTGGTTTGACCATCAACAACTGTATGGCACCGATTTCGGATCTTGACTTCTTGAGCCGATAGAGGGCGCAATTATTATCCCAGTTGGCTGTAATTTTGCATGATGTGTTTTGGTTTGACCATCAACAACTGTGTCAAGTATGGCGCAAATTAGTTCATAACCTGATATAGCTCCTATATAAACCAATTTCGGATCTTGACTTCTCGAGCCGATAGAGGGCGCACAATTTTGCATCATGTGTTTTGGTTTGATAATCAACAACAGTGCGAAGAATAGTTCAAATCGGTTCAAACCAGATATAGCTCCCATATAAACCGGTATCGAATCTTAAATTCTTGAGTCGATAGAGGCCGCAATTATTATCCGATTTGGCTGAAATTTTTCATGAAGTGTTTTTGCTTGACCATCAACAACTGAGCCAAGTATGGCCCTGAATAGCGTAGCAATTCTTATCCTTTGTTTGTCTATGTAGAAATATCGGCCAAAGAATGCGATCCATGGTGGAGGGCATATAAGATTTGGCCCGGCCGAACTTAGCATGCTTTCACTTTTCTTACTTCATGTGTCTCCAAAACCCATGCAAAAATTTGTTTGCACTTAACAATATTTGTAGCCTCCACAGCACATTTACTAAAAAACGCCGACTTTGCAATCATCTTTGCCAGAATGGGGTATTTCGGGAATTTTTGATTGATTTGATCTGTCTGTCCGTCTGTCCATACGTTTGTCTGTCCGTCTGTCTGTCCGTCTGTCTGTCCGTCTGTCTGTCCGTCTGTCTGTCCGTCTGTCTGTCCGTCTGTCTGTCCGTCTGTCTGTCCGTCTGTCTGTCCGTCTGTCTGTCCGTCTGTCTGTCCGTCTGTCTGTCCGTCTGTCTGTCTGTCCGTCTGTCTGTCCGTCTGTCTGTCTGTCTGTATGTCTGTCCGTCTGTCTGTCTGTATGTCTGTCCGTCTGCCCTTGTTAATTTGTGTACAAAGCACAGGTCGCAATTTTCGTCCGATCATCTTAAAATTTGATACAGGCACGTGTTTTGGCTTAGAGACGAAGCTTATTGAAATTTTAAAAAATCCGTTCAGATTGGGATATAGCTCCCATATAGCTAGTCCGATTTGGACTAATATTGCAATGAAGTACTCATTTGTTTACTGATTCTCTCTAAAGTCAGCAGGAAGGATTTCCTCTTAACCCTTGTCATTACTTGAGCAGGGCTATGGGTAAATACCCAAAAGGTATTTACCCGGTTAATTGGGTAAATACCCGGGTATTTACCCATTTATACCCAAAAGATGGGTATTAATAGTTTTGCAGATATCTTGGGTATAAAAAAATATTACGAAAAGTGTGGATGATTCTGATCTCATAAAATCGGAATTTAGTTATATATAGCCGCTATATAGACCAATCTCCAGACTTAAAGTCTAGAGACAATAAATTGGTAATTTGTCATCCTATTTCTATGAAATTTGGCACTGTGAGTTTTGGTATACCCCTACCCATTTCGGTGAAGTGTGGTCCAGATCGGAGTATATTTGGATATAGCTGCCCTATAAATCGACCTCCGATCTCCCGATATAGATTATTAAGGCCATAATATTTATTCCATTTATTACCCGAATTCAATGAAATTTGGCACAGTGAGTTCTGGTAGACCCCTACCCATTCTTGTTAAATGTGGTTTAGATAGGACCATATTTGGATATAGCTGTCATATAGACCGATCACCCGTTATAGTGCATTGAGACTATAAAAAGAAAATTTTTTTATCCGATTTCGATAAAATTTGGAACAGCGCGTTCTGGAGGACCCCTTCACCTATTTGTTGAATATGAACCAAATCGGATATACAATAGCCGCCATACAGACCGATCTTCCGATATAGAGTATTGAGCTCAGAAGAGGATCATTTTTCATCCAACTTCGATGAAACTTGGCACAGTGAGTTTTGATAAACCTTTACACCTTTTTGTTGGATATCGTCCAGATCGGACCATATTTGGATATAGCTGCCATATAGGCCGATCTCCAGATATAGGGTATTGAGCCAATAAAAATCGTGTTTTTCATCCGATTTGGATGAAATTTGAAACAGTGCGTTTTGGTACCGTTCTACATCTTTCTGTTGAATATCCTCCACATCAGACCATATTTGGATATAGCTGCCACAGAGACCGAACTCCCGATGTATAGTATTGAGCCCCTAAGAAGAGCATTTTTCATCCGATTTTGATGGAATTTGAAACAGTGAGTTTTGATAGACCTCTACACCTTTTTCCTGGATATCGTCCAGATCGTACCATATTTGAATATGGCTGCCATTCTGGACTTCTGCAAGCGTGCCCCTAGTGGCCATGCAAAAGAAATCGAGTTCCATACATAATGGCATCGAACGTACTTTCACAGAAAGAATTCCATTGATACCCACAAAACGTTTTTGTTTTATTAAAAAAAAACTTTTGTAGCGATCTTATTGAAAACCCCAATACTAATCTCTTCCCATTGTTTGTAAAACAACTTTGAAATATCCATCTGCGATCCTCCAATCCAAGGACCCAGCCAAAGTTAGCTTGTTTTTAAAATTTTTACACATCAACACAATTAAAAAATTTCACTAGCCACAATTTCTATTCAAATATGTCCATGGACAACCAATTATGGAACAAAGGGGATGTGTCCGATTCAAGTTTTTAGCTCAATAATTTTTATTCTAAATAACATTCCCACTGATTTTCAATAATCGACATGTTTAAACAACGTCCGCATGCATTCACAGCGTATGGTTACTTCTGTGCCATCTGTCAGCCAGGGACGGGTCCATAGATCCACCTCACAGTTATGTTTCAAGTTATTAAGATCCATTAGGGTTACAATTAAAGTTTTTAGAGAACCTGCCACCAGCTGTTCAGTGCCACCAAAAATGATGCCAACTCTGTAAATAACAAAAAATAATATACCAACAAAATGTATTTTTCATAAAAATTTCCCACCTATAGTCTGGCCCTTCATCACTTTCAGCCAATTTCCTCAAAACCGTGCGCAGTTGATGTTCAGCAGCCATAAGAGCCATACCAGTCAAATCTTTTTTAACACTCATCCGATAACCACTCTGAATCACATTCACACAAAAGAATCCATCAACCATGAAGCAAGCACGTAAAGTGTCAGTCATTGCATACCTACCAACCCACAATTGTCCAAATACTGTCCGCAACAGGTGCTGGGTAAAATGATCACAAAACTTAGAACTAATGCCGTCAACATTTCTATTTTTCTTTCACCACTAAACAACTGCGCAGTTAACACAGGTCGATTGTTTGAATATCCAAAGAATACTAACTGACCATTTGCTGGGGTCGTAAGTTTTGGGCATTGAAAGAAAGGCAGTGGTAGATAGTTTTTAGTGGTTTTATTAACAACCTCTTTATTTCCAAACCCTATTTGTTTAACCTATTGAGCGTCAAGTAACTTGCTAATAAGGGAATTAGGTGAAGTCATTGGCTTTTGCACAAAAGCCAACAACAAAATTCAAAATATTTGGAGTTGGAGAAAACAATGATCTGATTACAGCCAAAGTTTAGGAAACAGCTTAAAAGTAGACATGTCAGTGTAAAAGTCAAGCTCGAGATAAGTAAAGGTACGTTCAGATTAGACAAATATTTGAGTCAACTTGTTTTATCATTTTTGCCCAAAATATGTAAAATTTGCTAATTCTTGATTTTATTTTCACACTAGCTAGACCGGGCCCGCTCCGCTGCGCCTTCTCTGACTTTATATGGGGTAAAATTTTCCTTTCTATATTTATTTTCGACAATTAAAAAGCTTTTAATGAAAAGTGCCTGAATCTGAATCCCACATGATCTTTATTGGTCTACGAATTTAAGGTGTACTCAATTCTTAAAATACCTTTTTTCAGCCCGATATTCTCATTATGTCTGATTTAGTGGTGTTCTCGGGGATGAGTTGGTCCCCAGACACTTGGCCCTGAAAAATATAAACATCGTGCTCTTCTCCCAAATACCATTTATTTAAACCCCATATTGCCATTGGTTTTGGGGGAGTTTACAGGATGAGGCGTCCCCCAAACACATGGCCCCAAAGTTGGTTAACAAATTCGTTTTCTAATGATCCACATAATGGCATGGTTGAAAAATTTGTATCCTTTGGGGGGTGTTTTGGGAAAGGGGTGATGCCCTAAATACATGGTATTCAACTCCTAAAAACCCTAATTTGAGCCCCATATTGCGATGCTCAGTAAAAAATTGCTGTTTGTGAGGTATTTTACGAAAGGGGTAGACCCCCAGAAAATTGGTACCGAAAGTGCGTATCAATTCTTGTTCTGCCCCCCAAAACCTTTAATTTAAGCCCCACATTAACATGGCCTGTAAATATGCCCGATTTAGGGGTGTTTTGGGGAGTGGGGTGATCCCCCAAACACTATGCCCTGAAAATCTGAAAATATATCAGCAAAGTGCTCTATTCTCATATATATGTATGTAATTTATCTGAGCCCCATATTGCCATTGGATATCAAATTCGTTTTCTTATCTCAAAAACCATTCATTTAAACCCTTATTGCAAAAGCCAGCAAATATGTCCGGTTTGGGGTATGGGCCCTAAAAACTATAAATAGCGAGCTCCACTGTCTTGAAAACCCAAATTGTCTTGGTGACCAAATACGGCCTATTTAGGGGTTATTATTGTGGTAAGATTCATGGTCTACTCCAAAATACCTTTCATTTGAGCCCCATTTTTCCATAGTCGGCAAACATGACCGGTTTGAGGGGTGTTTTGGAGGATGGGGCGGCCATTTAAAAATATATTTCATCCTAATCGGGAAAAATTAAGCCTTGTAGGGACTCAAGAAATCAAAACGGGCGTTCGGTTTGTATGGGAGCTACATCTGGTTATAGACCGATTTGAACCGTAGTTGGCCGAAGAATACTATATGCAAAATTTCAGCCAAATCGGACAAAAATTGCGGCTTCCAGGGGCTCAAGAAGTCAAATCGGTTTATATGGGAGATCGATTTATATGGGAGCTAGACACAGTTGTTGAAAGTCATAGCGGAACACTACATGCGAAATTTCAGCCAAATCGGACAAAAATTGCAGCTTTCAGGTGTTCAAGAAGTCAAATCTGGAGATCGGTTTATATGGGAGCTATATATGTAAATCTGAACCGTTATGGTCTATTTGCAATCCTCAACGATCTACATCGATATTTAGCATATGTGCAAAATTTCAAACGACTAGCTTTACGCGTTCTACCTCTATCGTGATTTCAATAGACAGACGGACAGGCGGCCATGGCTAGATCGACTCAGAACGTCAAGACGATCAAGAATATATGTACTTTATGGGGTTGTGGACGAATATTTCGAGGTGTTACAAAAGGAATGACTAGATTAGTATACCCCCATCCTATGGTGGTGGGTATAAAAAAGTTCTCCATTGAAGCTTCTTTATTCATTATGACGACCTCACCTAGGCATCAATGACGACCTCACTAGGCATGAATATCAAACTCATGTTTTTGCAAAAAAGTATCCCGGTGGCCGCGTCACGAATTCATTTTACACTTGTGCAATTGGTCTGACGCTACAATAATACAACTGTTAGTTCACAATGCTTGAAGGATTATCTTATATAGTTTAACTACTCAAGGTCACAGCTACCTAACTTTGTTCAATTAAAGATAAGGCAAATGCTCCATTACTAAGGTAATCCCTATATCCATATACAAACAATAATTCAAATGAATTTCTCTGTTTTATTTACATTTCAAACACACATATCCGGTACACCTCAGTCATGGTAAGACTTGACATTGTCCTCTTGATTTGGACATTTGAAAGTAACTTCGGTTTCTCCCAGCCATGGTGTTTTAACGATTACAACATCACAGGTGTCGAATTTATTCTCATTTTCAATTAAATCACAATTAATGGTATAGCGGATGCCAGCAACAACTTGTTTCGTAGCCTCATGAATCATACCTGACCTAGGAGGAAACAAAAAATCGTTATGCTATACTTTAAGCTACTTGGACATTATGCATACGTATAATGGGGGCCATCCAGAGAATCCAACATGAACAATGTCTCATCCAGTATCTGCTTGGCTTCCTCCAGATCCATTGGCTCAGGACATCCTGCACAATCCTCAGAGGCACTGGCAAAGCCAATTACAGCCAATATTGTTAAAAAAATCACAAATTTCATTTCAAATTGCGGTTTTTTTCTATGGCAACGAGCAAAATAAGACTAACACCTGCTGACAATATTAAAAATATTTTATACTTTCAATTCTGGGCATGTAAGAAAAAAAAGACAGGAAGATAAGAAGCCACTGTATTGATATCATAAAAACACACTCCAAATTGGGACACATAGGCCGATAACAATATCTCCCATATTGTGAAGACTTGATCGATGGAGATAAATGTGAAATTGGCTTCATATGGTGCAGGTTATGCTGGTAGACAGTTTGTATAATCAAAAACTGCAGTCAATTTAAAATGAATTCTACAATTGGCTGATTAATAATCAGCAAATATGCGAGGTAAAAAAAATTGACAAGCATATTATGTAACAATTTTCTATGATTTTAATTTCAGTATCTCTGGCTTCAAACAAACTATGTCTGTTTGCGCTCTTTTATTTTGAGCTTTATAATCTTTTCGCGATTTTTCGAACTCGCTCGAGATTATACTCAATGATTTCTATTCAAAGAATAGCATTGTAAAGAACTTATAAAAGTTGGGCAAGTGTGTGTTATTAATCAAAACTCTTTGGCTGGCATGGTGGATCGCCATGTCTCTTCATCAACACCTTTGTCAAAATTGATTAAGGTGCTCTACATACCCAACGACTATTGAGTATTGTGTAGGGCACGCTTTTGTTTTGCAACAGCGTTCAAGAGTTCTGCCCTTCGTTGTGCTGTTTGAAGATTCTTTACTTTACTTTAATTGGCTATGACAGAATATTTCTTCCACTAGCCGAACGTAGAATAGCGTTCCAAGCGCTTCGATCTTCTGCGCTCATTCTAAAATCTCTGACACCAAGTTTCGAGGTGTCTCCCACAACTCGATCTTTCCATCTGGCTTTTGGTATTCCAGGTTTGCGTGTATCACCGTGTTTGCCTTCAAAAGACTTCTTTGCTGGAGCTTCTTCATCCATTCTGACAACATGACCTAGCAAACGCAGCCGTTGTATTTTGATGCGTGTAACTATGCTATCGTCGTCATACAGCTCATACAGCTCGTGGTTCATGCGTCGCATATATTCTCCGTTAACGCAAACTGGTCCATATATTTTACGAAGAATCTTTCTCTTAAATACTTCAAGCACTGCCTCATCTGCTTTTACAAGTACCCATGCTTCAGAACCATATAACAGCACGGGTAGTATCAGTGTCTTGTAAAGTGTAGTCTTCGTCTGTCGAGAGGTGGCCTTGTTTCTAAACTGCTTACATAGTCCAAAGTAGCATCTGTTTGCCAGTATTATTCTTCGCTTTATCTCAAAACTGGTGTCATTCGTTTCGGTTACGGCGGTGCCGAGGTAGATAAAGTTACTGACTATCTCAAAGTTGTGGTTCCCAACTTTTTCCATGTTCTTTATCTGCTCGGTTGTACGAGGCTTTTTGGGAGTGGAAACCATCCATTACGTCTTATCTCCATTTACTGCCAGACCCATTTTCACTGACTCTCTTTCGATTCTTTCAAAGGCTGCAGTTACTACTTCCGGCGACCGACCTATGATATCGATATCGTCGGCATAGGCGAGTAGCATGTGCTCTCTTGTGATTAGTGTGCCATATCTATTCACTTCTGCATCTCGTATAATCTTCTCCAGCAGGATATTAAAGAGATCACACGAGAGGCTGTCTCCTTGTCTGAAACCTCGTTTGGTATTAAATGGTTCGGAGAGATTCTTTCCTATTCTTACTGAGGAACGCGTATCAGCAAGTGTCATCCTGCAGAGTCTTATTAATTTTGCAGGGATACCAAACTCAGACATGGCTTGAAATACCTTTGAACGTAAAGGAGTATCGAAGGCGGCTTTTTAGTCAACGAAGAGATCGTAGGTGTTGATTTGTCCTTCTCGGGTCTTTTCCAGGATTTGGCGCAGTGTGAATATCTGGTCTAGGGGGGATTTACCTGGTCTAAAGCCGCATGCTGAGGTTCCAATCATCGGGTATGCGTTCTTCTAGCCAGATTGCGCAGATAAGCTGATGCATACGCCTTATCAGCGTGTCGCCTCCGGCCTTAAATAGTTCAGCGGGTAACCCGTCGTCTCCTGCTGCCTTGTTGTTCTTTAGTCGGGTTACTGCTACGTGGACCTCATTCTGACTAGGAGGTTAACATTCTATACCATCATCAGGGATTGGTTCTGCGGTATCCTCTTCGCCGCCAACATCGGACACTAGCAGTTGGGTAAAATGTTCTTTGCATATCCTCAGCATGTTGCCTGTGTCAGTTACCAGATTTCCTTCTTTGTCTCTGCAGGAGGATGTGCCTGCACCAAAGCCATCGGTTTGGTGTTTAATTCTTTGGTAGAATTTCCGGACTTCATTCTGACTGCTGTACATGTCAATTCGCTCGTACTCACGTCTTTCCATTTCCTTTTTCTTTCTGCCGAATAGACGTTTCTCCTCTCTCCTTTTCTCCCGATACCTCTCCTTCATCTGGCGCGTTGCTACTGATTGCAGGGTTGCTCTATATGCCGCATTCTTGGCTTCAGTAGCATCTCGACACTCTTGGTCGTACCATGGGTTTTTTGGAGGAGGCTTTCGGTACTCAAGTACGGATTTCGCGGCATTTTCCATGGAGTGGGCAATAGTTTGCCACTGCGCCATTATATCATCGGAACAAGGAGTGCTTTCATCAAGCAGTTGGGTCAGTCGAGTGGAGTATGCCGCTGCCATTTGTTGTGTCTGCAGATTACTGTGTCTGCTGTTTGAAGATTATTTCATGCAAATCTTGACTGTGACTGCGCCTCAAATGGTCCAACCGCTTAATCCAATTTTGGCATACATTTCGGCCGGTATCTCATGAATAAATGCTTGAATGTTGTCTTCCAAAGCGTCAATTGAAGCGGGTTTGTCTATATAGACATGAGCTTTAACATAATCCCACAAAAAATAAGGGAAGGGCATTAAACCGCACAATCTAGGCGGCCATTTCAAAAAAATGTTCAACGCCTCTCAATAATTCCTCGCCTCTCAATAATTCCATGGTTACGCGTGCTGTGTGGCATGTGGCACCGTCTTGTTGAAACCTCATTTCATGCAAGTCAAGCTCTTACATTTTGGACAAAAAAAAAGTAGATATCATCTCACGATAGCGCTCACCATTCACAGTTACGTTACGATTCACATCGTCTTTGAAGAAGTACGGTCCAATGATGCCGCCAGTCCATAAACCGCATAAAACTGAGACTTTTTCTGGATGCACCTTTCCTTGAACGTCATGCCCATGTTGATAATTATTGCGGATATATCTACTAGCAAGTGGTTACAGAATCTTGTTTCGGGTTACCCACTGACTTACCCGGTAATATGACTTTGCTGGGTTACTGCCCTAAAGATAGTTAGACGACTTATTACGCCATGTTTCTGTTACTTTGTATGCTGGACTCACTAAATCTAATAGTGAACATCTTGAAGAGTTATGGGGCCCAACGCGCTTTCCAATATATAAAGCTGCATTATCATTAGATCGTATAAAGTTCATAAAACAATGCCCTAGACTCGACAATGCAAATATGCGACAGCAGCGACAAATCTACAGCAAAACTGCAGCTATTGATGAAATTTGCAAATGTTGCAGTCTAACTTGACAGCAGCTTACACTCCGCGTGAAACAGTGACCATTGATGAGCAGTTATTCCCATACAGAGGCCGCACCCGCTTCACACAATACATTCCATCGAAGCCTACCAAATACGGCATAAAAATATGGTGGCTGTGCGACTCAAAATCATTTTATACTGCCAAAGGAATGATTTACTCTGGGAAATTGCCTGATCAGGCATGAGAGGTGAATCGAGGGCAGAATGTTGTACTTCAAATATCGGAGAGATATTTGAATACAGGCCGCACAATTATTGCCGACAATTCTTTCACAACATTTTTCAAGTACTTTGATCAGGAAAAAACCGCATATATTGGAGCAGTGCACTCGAATAAGACATGTGTGCCTCGGAAATTCCGAAAAAGATCATACGCGTCCTGTCAACAGCACATTGTTTGGCTTCAACGTAGGCGATATATTGGGTTGCCCAAAAAGTAATTACGGATTTTTCATATAGTCGGCGTTGACAAATTTTTTTCACAGCTTGTGACTCTGTAATTGCATTCTTTCTTCTGTCAGTTATCAGATGCTACTTTTAGCTTGCTTTAGAAAAAAAGTGTAAAAAAAGTATATTTGATTAAAGTTTATTCTAAGCTTTATTAAAAATGCATTTACTTTCTTTTAAAAAATCCGCAATTACTTTTTGGGCAACCAAGAGCTCAAT
This sequence comes from Stomoxys calcitrans, assembly GCF_963082655.1. Classification (NCBI taxonomy): domain Eukaryota; kingdom Metazoa; phylum Arthropoda; class Insecta; order Diptera; family Muscidae; genus Stomoxys; species Stomoxys calcitrans. The sequence goes on along the minus strand of NC_081553.1, from coordinate 66,296,755 downwards.
GTTCATATGTGCTCAAGAAGAACAAAGCGGTAATTTTGCTGTCTACAAAACATTATACTTGCGGTGTGGACATGGATAAAGAAGCCGTTTACTATTTTGGATTACAACTCCAACAAATCGGGCGTTGATACAATGGACCAGATGCTTGGCACTTATATATGCAAGCGCTCAACAAACCCCTGGCCATTGGTCATGTTTTATAATATGGTGGACATTGCTGCAAAAGCTGCATTTATTTCATTCACCGAGATGAAACCAATAAAAAGAAGTGACAGACGATGGTCATTCCTACTGATGCTATTGGCATTACCAAACATAGAGGAACAAGCGCTGAACAGCCGCATATCCAAGGATACGAACAACAATGGCAGCACTTGATGTAAAGCTAAGATAAAAGAATTCTAATGTTCAAAAGCAGAATAACTACACAATTTTGTTCTTTTTATACCCACCACCGAAGGATGGGGGTATATTCATTTTGTCATTCGGTTTGCAACACATCGAAATATTTATTTCCGACCCTATAAAGTATATATATTCTTGATCAGCGTAAAAACCTAAGACGATCCAGCCATGTCCGTCCGCCTGTCTGTTGAAATCACGCTACAGTCTTTAAAAATGGAGATATTGAGCTGAAACTTTGCACAGATTCTTTTTTTGTCCATAAGCAGATTAAGTTCGAAGATAGGCTATATCGAACTATATCTTGATATAGCCCCCATATGGACCGATCGGCCGATATAGGGTCTTAGACCCATAAAAGCCACATTTCTTATCCGATTTTGCTGAAATTTGGGACAGTGAGTTGTGTTAGGCCCTTCGACATCCTTCTTCAATTTGGCCCAGATCGGTTCAGATTTGGATATAGCTGTCATATAGACCGATCCGCCGATTTAAAGTCGTGGGTCCATAAAAGGCGCATTTATTATCCGATTTTGCTGAAATTTGGAACAGTGAGTTATGTTAGGCCCTTCGACAGCGCTCTTCCATTTGGCCCAAATCGGTTCAGATTTGGATATAGCTGCCATATAGACCGATCTCTCGATTTAAAATATTGACCCCAAAAAAGGCACATTAATAATCCGATTTCACTCAAATTTGACACAGTAACTTATGTTAGGCTTTTCGACATCCGTGTTGTATATGGTTCAGATCGGTCCCTATTTGGATATGGCTACCAAAAAGACCAATATTTTGTTGTACAAAATTGAACAATGTGACTTGTACTTATTGGACCAGTCAATATCCGTGTCGAATTTGCCCCAAATCGGACCATATTTATATAAATCTGCTATGTGGGCATAAATTAGGCATTTTTCACCGGATTATGACGAAAGGTGGCTTACATATATACCCCAGGTGGTGGCTATCCAAAGTTCGACCCGGCCGAACATAATGCCTTTTTATTTGTAAGATATTATCAAGACCGGCAGAAGGAGCCGCACCGTCGTTTGCGTCTAGAACGAACAGACCGTCATGTCGCCTATGCCGTTCTGAGAGCGGACAGCAGCGAAAAACAAAGGCCCATTGCCTAACAATCCAATTTGAGCAGAGCATTCATCACTTATGCATCGATGCTTCACCTGCACAGATAATATGTTGGACGAGAGACAATCTACACAACAATAGTTTTTTAGGCCTTTTTCATATAAAACTTATAAAAAATTAATAATGTTATATATATAAAGCGTGATTTTTTTGAGGTTAGGATTTTCATGCATTAGTATTTGACAGATCACGTGGGATTTCAGACATGGTGTCAAAGAGAAAGATGCTCAGTATGCTTTGACATTTCATCATAAATAGACTTACTAACGAGCAACGCTTGCAAATCATTGAATTTTATTACCAAAATCAGTGTTCGGTTCGAAATGTGTTCATTCACCGTAACGTTGCGTCCAACAGCATCTTTGAAAAAATACGGTCCAATGATTCCACCAGCGTACAAACCACACCAAACAGTGCATTTTTCGGGATGCATGGGCAGTTCTTGAACGGCTTCTGGTTGCTCTTCACTCCAAATGCGGCAATTTTGCTTATTTACGTAGCCATTCAACCAGAAATGAGCCTCATCGCTGAACAAAATTTGTCAAAATTTGAACACATTTCGAACCGAACACTGATTTTGGTAATAAAATTCAATGATTTGCAAGCGTTGCTCGTTAGTAAGTCTATTCATGATGAAATGTCAAAGCATACTGAGCATCTTTCTCTTTGACACCATGTCTGAAATCCCACGTGATCTGTCAAATACTAATGCATGAAAATCCTAACCTCAAAAAAATCACCCTATATTATTTTTTTTTTCTAACATTCATTATACGTGCATAGGGTGACTTTTATATTTCTGGATTGGAGAAAAAATCTATTTTCCAATGGGGTACATCAGCTAATCTCTAAATACACTGAATACTGTTTCTGTTCCTAATTTTGTGTATTTTAATCCTACACGATTTATTAGATTTTATTCTGCACTATAGACTGTCTCAATTTCTCACTCACATCTATTTGTTTGATACCTCATAAATAATCACAAATATAGACCATATAACATCACATAGCATACAACAATACTACTTTAAAGTGCTATTTATATGCCAATACATCTCTACCACAAAGTTTGTGTTGAATTTTATTTCTACTTTACAACCAATCCAATCGATTTGTGTGTGTTTCCTAAGAATGAATGCACTTTTCGACAACATCTGAAATGGGAACGACCTACTTAACTTATGGTCACACACACTACACAACGATTGTATGACCTACTAAATAGACTACCCAGCGGCGGAATACAGTTGCCCTTCTCTTAAAAACTAATGAAAGTTGACCTTACAAGAGAGCTCATACGCATGCACACTCTACTTCTAGCATCTTGCATTACAGAAGGCCTAAAAGACAGCAATTTGTCAGCCAATAAAAATGACACTATTTATCCCATGACAACTTCTCAGAAAATGGTTAAATGAATGAAATGTAGTACATTTGTCTCTTTAGGTTGCTTTTTCACCCTACAGCACAGGGCATTATACCTTAGGAGAAAGCTAGATCCATTGATAAGTATATCGATCGGCTTAGGATCATTTGCTGATTCGATTTCGTTATGTCCGTACGTCCGTCTTTCGAAATCACGATAGCGTGCGAACGAATAAAGATACCCGTTTGAAATGTTGCACAGATAATTCAAATCGATGTTAGTCGTTGGTGATTGCAAATGGGTCATATCGGTTCCGATTTGGTAATATCCCCATATAAATCGATCCCCAGTTTTGACTTGTTGAGCTCTTAGAGGCCTCAATTTTCGCCCGATTTGGCTGAAACTTTCCGACTGTTGGACCAAAGATGTCTTCCTTCCCTATCTTCACATTAAAATCTTCCAGAGCGATTTTAATATCATGGACGGGGCAGCGGTCATATTCTCTCTCTAGGCGCTCATAGCAAATATCCATGGTCTGCATGTCCTTATCTTCCATGGGGGTATGGGCACAAATAGGGCTGATGTTGAAGAATTTGGCTTTTATGCGGATGGTGGCTATCCTCTCATCCACCGGAGTGAAGCTGAAGACAAGGTGTTTCAGTCACCTACTAACCACAAAGTCATGCCTCGTGTTATGGCAGCTATAGTATAGCTCGTCACCATTTGGTGTTACCTGTAAGGCGTTACGTTCTTTGTACTTCTCTAATACATCCGCCAGCGCGTATACTGCACCTTTTCTATAGAAAGAGCGGACTTCCAGGTGCAGATTAGCAAATCTTGGTCCTATTTCGTTTGCGTGGGCCGTCACCATTGGGGGATCTGTTTTTATAGCCTCCACCATAGGATGGGGGTATACTAAATTCGTCATTCTGTTTGTAACACCTCGAAATAGGCGTCTAAGACCCCATAGAGTATATTTATTATTGATCGTCAAGACATTTTAAACCGATCTAGCCATGTCCGCCCGTCTGTTTGTCGAAAGCACGCTAACTTTCGAAGGAGGAAAGCTAGCCGCTTGAAATTTTGCACAAATACTTTTTATTAGTGTAGGTCGGTCGGGATTGTAAATGGGCTAAATCGGTTCATGTTTTGATATAGCTGCCATATAAACCGATCTTGGGTCTTGACTTCTTTAACTTTTAGGGGGCGCAATTCATATCCGATTTGGCTGTATCACTTCTTCGTAGTGTTTTGGTATCAATTCTAATACCTGTGCTCAGCATGATTCAAATCCGTTTTATAACCTGGTATAGCTGTCATATAAACCGACTTGGATCTGGACTTCCTAAGCACCTAGAGGGCGCAATTCTCATCCGATTTGGCTGAAATTTAGCATGAGGTCTTTTGTTATAACTTCCAACAACAATGCCAAGTATGGCGCAAATCGGTACATAACCTGATATAGCTGGCATATAAACCGATCTTGGGTCTTGATTTTTTGAGCCTCTAGAGGGCGCAATTCTCGTCCGATTTGACTGAAATTTTACGCGTGGTGTTTTGGTATCACTTCCAACGACCTGGTTAAAATCGGTTCATAACGTAATATAGCTGCCATATAAGCCGATCTTGGGTCTTGACTTCTTCAGCTTTTAGAGGGCGAAATTCTTATCCGATTAGGCTGTAATTTTGCGCGCAGTGTTTTGGTATCACTTCTAACATCTGTGCTCAGTATGATTCAAATCGGTTCATAACCTGGTATTACTGTCATATAAACCGATCTGGGATCTTGACTTCTTGACCCCCTTAAGGGGCGCAATTCTCATCCGATTTGGCAGAAATTTTATACACCGGCTTCTCTCATGACCTTCAACATACGTGTCCAATATGGTCTGAATCGATCTATAGCATGATACAGCTCCCATATAAACCGATCTCCCTATTATACTTCTTGAGTCCCTAAAGGGCGTAATTCTTACTACATTTGGTTGAAATTTTACACAATGACTTCTACTATGGTCTCCACTATTCAATTATGGTCCGAAATTACCAATAACTTGTTATTGTTACAATAACATAGCAATTGTTTTCTTTTTTCCTTTGTTTGTCTAAAAAGAGATACCGCGCAAAGAACTCGACAAATGCAATCCATGGTGGAGGGTATATAAGATTCGGCCCAGCCGAACTTAGCACGCTCTTACTTGTTACTATTCCTTTGTTTCTCATAATGGTTCTCAAAGTGGGTTACTGGTCCTGTGCCCCAACCGCATGGGTTTTGTGGGTTTGCACATGTATCCCTCGTTATGGCGAGCCGCTTGCTTCAAGATCCGACGCCCGCCTCCAGCCGCCCCTAAACTGGGAACATACGCTGATGTTGGCCATTGGTTATTTGAAGGCGCCAATAACTCGTCTTGTCACCTCGAGTATTATTGGCACTCAGTTTTTAATTGAGAGCCAGTGCCACCTGACTCCTCACCGAGACTCACCTCTCGAAAATCGCTAACTACCCGCTGCCACATTTGCAGCTACTCCGCATAAAAACGGAGCTTCCCAACATCCGCAACCTGTGGCCGCGCCCGGTAGATTTCAGCTAAGCTTCCCGTGATAACGATGGACACCACACAAGTCGGAGTTCAAAGTTCCAGCCTGTGTGGTGGTCATAGTTATCCCGGGATAACCATATACTACTGACATGTAATTCAAGTGACTCTGAATCAATGAGTTGTAGATCAAGTAATTGGTTTCTACATCAGACTCGTTTTTGCATTTATATAAAATTCCAATTGCAGGTGCTACTTTAGATTTGATGTTTTGTATATGCAGATCCCACTGTAGACTACTTTGCAACTGCACATCTCCGTGATTCATATAAAAGACTGTCTCCACTTCTTGTGTGAAATAATTCTTCATTTGTACGTTGCGTTCAAAAACGTATGACTTTTGTTTTATCAGAATTCAAAACATGTCTGTTTATGCGACAAAATTCAGCTATAATTTCTGCTCATGTTCCAATTGTGATTTAATTTATTATTACCTCATGATGATATTGATGAATTTATAATTAAAACAAGTAAAAGCGTGCTAAGTTCGGCCGGGACGAATCTTATATACGCTTCACGATGGATCGCATTTGTCGATATATTTTCCGGTATCTCTTTTTAGACAAACAAAGGATAAAAGAAAAGAATTGCTATGCCAATTGTATTGAGTGTTGTAGACCACAGTAGAAGTCTATGTGTAAAATTTCAGCCACATCGAATAAGAATTGGGCCTTTTAGGGGCTCACGAAGTAAAATAGGGAGATGGGTTTATAGGGGAGTTGTATCAGGCTGAAGACCGATTCAGACCATATTTGCCACGCATGTTGAAGGTCATAGAAGAAGCCGTTGTATAAGATTCCAGCCAAGAAGTCAAGATCCCAGATCGGTTTATATGACAGCTATATCAGGTTATGAAGCGATTTCAACCATACTTTGCACAGTTGTTCAAAGTCATAACGAAACACGTCGATAAAAATTTTAGCGAAATCGGATAGGAATTGCGCCATCTAGAGGCTCAAGAAGTCAAGATCCCAGATCGGTTTATATGACAGCTATATCAGGTTATGAAGCGATTTCAACCATACTTTGCACAGTTGTTCAAAGTCATAACGAAACACGTCGATAAAAATTTCAGCCAAATCGAATTAGAATTGCGCCATCTAGAGGCTCAATAAGTCAAGACCCCAAGTCGGTTTATATGACAGTTATATCAGGTTATGGGCCGATTTCAACCATACGTAACACAGTTGTTGAACATCATAAAAAAACACCTCATGCAAAATTTCAACCAAATCGGATAGGATTTGCGCCATCTAGAGGCTCAAGAAGTCAATACCCCAAATCGGTTTATATGACAGTTATATCAGGTTATGGACCGATTTCAACCATACTTAACACAGTTGTTGAAAATCATTAAAAAAAACACCTCATACCAAATTTCAGCCAAATAAGATAAAAATTGAGCACTGTAGTGGCTCAAGAAGTCAAGATCCAAGATCCGTTTATAAGGCAGCTATATCGAAACATGGACCAATATTATCCATTTACAATCCCAACCGACCTTCACCTATAAGAAGTATTTGTGCAAAATTTGCTGTTATATGGTTCTGAAGCATGGGATCTTGTGAAAGCAGATGAGGCAGTGCTTGGAGTATTTGAGAGAAAAATTCTTCGTAAAATATATAGACCGGTTTGCGTTAATGGAGAATATAGGCGACGTATGAACGACGAGCTGTATGACGACGATAGCATAGTTGCACGCATCAAAATACAACGGCTGCGTTGGCTAGGTCATGTTGTCAGAATGGATGAAGAAGCTCCAGCAAAGAAGTCTTTTGAGGGCAAACACGGTGTACACGCAAACCGGGAAGACCAAAAGCCCGATGGAAAGATCGAGTAGTGGGAGACACCTCGAAACTTGGTGTCAGAGATTTTACAATGAGCGCAGAAGATCGAGGCGCTTGGATGGCTATTCTACGTTCGGCTAGTGGAACAAATATTCTGTCATAGCCAATTAAAGTAAAGTAAGAATAATAACTGCGCCTTATAGAAGCTCGAGAAGTCTAATCGAGAGATCGGCTTATATTGCAGCTATATCGGGTTATGTACCGATTTAAACCATACTTAGCACAATTGTTGGGCGTGATACAAAAACACAAAGTGCAAAATTTCAGCCAAATCGGATAAGAATTGCGTCCTCTAGAGGCTCAAGGAGTCAAGACCCAAGTTCGGTTCATATGGCAGTTATATCAAAACATGGACCGATATAATCAATTTACAATCCCAAGAATTGCGCCCTTTAGGGGCTCCAGAAGTAAAATCAGGAGATCGGTTTATATGGGAGCTGTATCAAGCTAATGATCGATTCCGACCATATTTGACAAGTATGTTGAAGGTCATGAGAGAAGCCTCCCGACATCCAACCTAAATATGGTTCAGATCGAAATATATTTAGATATAGCGTCCATATTGACCGATCTGCCGATTTAGGGTTTTAAGCCCTTAAAAGCACCAATTATTACCCGATTTCGCTGAAATTTTATAAGGTGAGCTCTTATAAGCCTCCCGACATCCAACATAAACATGGTTCAGATAGGACTATATCTAGATATGGCTGTCATATAGACCGATCTCCCGATTTAGGGTTTTAAGCCCATAAACGCACCAAGTATTACCCGATTTAGCAGAAATTTGAAATGGAGAGTTTTTATAAGCCTCCCAACATCCAATCCAAATATGGTTCAGATAGGAATATATTCAGATATAGCTGTCATATAGACCGATCTGCCGAATAAGGGCATTAGGCCCATAAAATCACCAATTATAACCCGATTTACCTGAAATTTGAAACTAAAAGTTGTTATAAGCCCCCCAACATCCAACCCAAATATGGTTCACATCGGAATATATTCAGATATAGCTGTCATATAGACCGATCTGCCGATTTAGGGTATTAAGCCCATAAAAGCACCAATTATCACCCGATTTTAAGGAAATTTGAAATGAAAAGTTTTTATAAGCCTCCCAACATGGAACCCAAATATGGTTCAGATAGGAATATCTTCAGATATAGCTGTCATATAGACCGATCTGCCGATTTAGGGTCGTAAGCACGTAAATACCGCAATTATTGCCCGATTTGTCTGAAATTGGAAATGGTCAGTTGTTCTAAGCCTGTCGACAAATATGGTACAGATCGGACTATATTACGATGTAGCTGCCATACAGACGGGTCTTCCGATAATGAGTCTTAAGCCCATAAAAAGCGGATATGTTGCCCGATTTCGCTGAAACTGTGACTTGAACAAGCGGCCTCGGGACCTCAATCAAATATGATCCAGACCAGCCCCGATTCAATCCCATGGCAGCCGGTTATACGTATCGGATTGGCCCGATGGAATCCTTCATCATCAAGGGCTGCCGTCTCAGTGTACAACACACTGATACAACAACAACCAGCCCTGATTTGCATATCACAATGGATATGGAAGTGGAGTTGTCATAAAAGAGAATGGTTAATTTATCCATGGTGGTGGGTATTCAAAGTTCGGCACCGCCGAACATAACACATTTTTACTCATTTTATTTGGGCCATTTTAGAGAGCAAGGTAAATACAAAAAAAATACTGCCAGTATGGATGGCGCGGAAGGAGAAATTGTACGGGAATGAGCCAAAATACCGGTAAATTACATTCGTTCCGCTTGTAACTCTTTTTTTTACCGACTTATGACAATAGTAAACGCAAAAGGTGGCCATATCGAGCAAATGTTAATTGATTCTGAAGTTTGGATTACTTCGACACATCTTCGTCATTTGAATCAAAATTATGTTCACACATTTAAAAAGATGTGGACTTTTGATAATAGGCCACCTCGTGTCATGGTGATGGCATTCAGCTCGAACGAGCTTACTGCGTTTGTTTTACATGCTTAAGATTTATTTATAAAAAAATTACATTTATTCAAACTATTATACACAATGCATTAAAATCTTTACTTTTTATATTAACTCCTCAGGGATCATGAGTTCTAACTACTTGTGGTTCACCATCACAATCGAATGTAACCTGAATGCCATTGGGCAACCATGGACGAGACCAAATAGTAACTCCACATTTTTTGGTTTTTCCATTCCTATCAATGAGATCGGCAACAATTTTTGTTTTGGTTCCTTGGACAATTTGTACGGTGGCAGAATAGATTTTACCCAACCTGTGGAATAAATGGACAAGAAAATTAATTTTTGCAACAAAAATTTCAAATAACTTCTAACACTTGTTATGAGATCCGGCCATACCAAGAATTTAAAAACCGTAATTTTAATTTGCCTGAGAATCAGTGCTTGAAAATCAGCTACTTACGTATAATGTGGACCGTCATCACCTGCCGCCAATTTGGACAATGACACCTTCAAGTCATCTTCTACTTTCTTTAAATCAGAAACGGGCGTAATCCCACCAGTCATCTTAAAAACACAAAAATAACAAAAATCTATTAACAAATATTCAAGTATAAGAGTCAAGTTCAGCGAATTAAAGTTTTATGAACTGACAATACAAGTGTTGCCTTGTGAAAAGTGAAACTTTTTTACTAAGAATTTTATATTCTAGTCCTTTTTCGTTTGGCTTGAGGAGGTTTTTTTGAAGCTGTAGTCGTCCCGCAGAAGTCATATTTCGATGTAGAATTCATACTCTTAAAGCCCTTGTAGTTGAGTTCGATATTGTCCTATTTGATCGAGATGTCCGACTATATGAAAAATCCGCAATTACTTTTTGGGCAACCCAATATTTAGCGGCTCTCAGACACTTGTCATCGAATTTTGATTCCTGATTCGTACCCTACTTTCAAAAACCTTTCATGTCAGACACATAATGTCCAAGTCGGCCTGTATCTCTGTATGGTGGTCAGGTAGCCCCCAAACTCATGACCCTATATATTAACAGTGTGGTACTTTGTTTCCTAAGACCTCTGAGTCCAACATTGGCCCAGTTGCCAATTGAGTGCTTTTTGGGATGAAACGTTCCCAAAGACACTTTGCATCAAAGTTGAATATTACATGCGTAGACTACTGCTAATACCTTTCACTTGAGACCCAGATTTTCCCAATCGATCTACACATCGGTTTGGAGGGTTTTTAGGATGGGGTGCAATGACATTTAATCTCAAATGTCATCGAGAAATCAAGTAAATGCGTGCTAAGTTAGGCCAGTCGGAATCTTATGTAACGTATTTCAGCCAAATCGGATTAGAATTGCGCCCTCTAGAAGCTCAAGAAGTCAAGTTCCAAGATTGGTTTATATAGCAGCTATATCAAGACAAAGACTGACTTAGACCATACTTGGCACAGTTGTTGAATGTCATACCATACCAAAGTTTTAGCCATATCGAATAAGAATTGTGCCCCCTAGAAGCTCAAGAGGTCTAACCCAAGATCGGTCCATATGACAGCTATATCTAAATGTAATCCGATCTGAACCATATTTGGGTCCTATGTTGGGTGGCTTAAAGCTACTCATTATTTCAAATTTCAGCGAAATAGGTTAAACAAGTAAAAGCGTGCTAAGTTCGGCCGGGCCGAATCTTACATACCCTCCACCATGGATGGCATTTGCCGAGTTCTTCTCCCGGCATCTCTTCATAGGCAAAAAAGGATATAAGAAAAGATTTGCTCTGCTAGTATTATATTATTACATGTTGGAGACCTGTGTAAAATGTCAGCCAATTCGAATAAGAATTGCGCCCTTTGGGGGCTCAAGAAGTAAAATAGAGAGATCGATTTATATGGGAGCTGTATCGGCCTATAGACCGATTCAGATCATAATAAACACGTATGTTGATGGTCATGAGAGCATTCGTAGTACATAATTTCAGGCAAATTGGATAATAATTGCGACCCCTAGAGGCCCAAGAAGTCAAGATCCCAGATCGGTTTATATGGCAGCTATATCAGGTTATTGACCGATTTGAAACATACTTAGCACAGTTGTTGGATATCATAACAAAACACGTCGTGCAAAATTTCATTTCAATCGGATAAGAATTGCGTATTCTAGAGGCTCAAGAAGTCAAGACCTAAGATCGGTTTATATGGCAGCTATATCAGGTTATAGACCGATTTGAACCATACTTGGTAAAGTTGTTGGATATCATAACAAAACACGTCGTGCAAAATTTCATTCCAATCGGATAAGAATTGCGCACTCTAGAGGCTCAAGAAGTCAAGACCCAAGATCGGTTTATATGACAGCTATATCAGGTTATGGACCGATTTAAACCATACTTGGCAAAGTTGTTGGATATTATAACAAAACACGTCGTGCAAAATTTCATTCCAATCGGATAAAAATTGCGCACTCTAGAGGCTCAAGAAGTCAAGACCCAAGATCGGTTTATATGGCAGCTATATCAAAACATGGACCGATATGGCCCATTTACAATACCAACCGACCTATACTAATAAGAAGTATTTGTGCAATTTCAAGCGGCTAGCTTTACTCCTTCGGAAGTTAGCGTGCTTTCGACAGACAGACGGACGGACGGACGGACAGACGGACGGACATGGCTAGATCGACATAAAATGTCGCGACGATCAAGAATATATATACTTTATGGGGTCTCAGACGAATATTTCGAGTAGTTACAAACAGAATGACGAAATTAGTATACCCCCCATCTTATGGTGAAGGGTATAAAAATAAAGGCTTCAGACCTTTTATCTGGAGATCGGTCTATATGGCAGCTATATCTAAATATAGTCCGTACCATATTTGGTTCATTTGTCGGGTGGTTTAAAATAACTCACTGTTGCAAATTTCATCGAACTTTAATCGTCTTTAATCATCGAAGCTTTAAACTACTCACTGTTTCAAATTTCTGGCCAATCGGATGAAAAATAAAGTTTTTATGGGCATTAGACTTTTTATTAAAAAATCGGTGTATATAGCAGCTATATCCAAATATGGCCCGATTTGGCCCGTTCAAGAACTTAACCAGTGTGCATCAAAAAGACGTATCTGTGCCAAATTTCAGCCCAATATCTCAATTTTTGAAGACTCTAGAGTGATTACAACACCCGGACGGACAGACACACGAACATCGTTAAATCGTCTTAGAATTTGACGACGATCCGAAATATATATACTTTGTAGGGTCGGAAATTGATATTTCGATGTATTGCAAACGGTGGTGGTGGGTATAACAAAGACTTACTTAGACCATACTTGACACAGTTGTTGAATATTATACCAAAAAAATATGTGCCAAATTTAAGCCAAATCGGATAAGAATTCTGCCCTCAACAAGCTCAAGAAGTCAAGACCCAAGATCGGTTTATATGGCAGATATATCTGGTTATGGACCGAACTACAATAATAAAATGTATTTGTGCAAAATTTCAAGCACCTAGCTTTACTCCTTCGAAAGTAAGTGTACTTTCGACAGACCGACGGATGGACAGACAGGCAGACGAACGACGATCAAGAATATACAATATATACTTTATGGGGTCTCAGACGAATATTTCGAGGTATTACAAACGGAATGACAAATTAGTATACCCCCATCTAATGGTGGATGGAGCTGGCAAACTGTCGATAATCACTACATTCGATATTTTCGATATTTCTAATAATAAATATCGATAGTATCGATACTATCGTTAATTACACATCACCTATATTTCAAACGAAAGTATCAATATGAATACACAGACCGAAAAAATCGTTGTACAAAATGTTAGCCCTATTGGATCAAAATTGCGCCCTCTATGGGCGTAATGTATATTATAGGACTCTCTTTCAGTGCCAAGTCGCTAATTTTTTTTTCAATTTTGCAAAAAATTTAACTTTGCCGATAGTATTAATCGGAAAATTATCAATCGATATTCAGACCAAAAATAAAATATCGATAGTTCTATCGATATTTTGCCAGCTCTAATGGTTGATGGTATAAAAAGAAGTCTAGGTGAGAAAGCAAAGAAAAGGTGTGAGTACAAAGATCACACAAATAGGCGAGATAAAGAGATGAAGTGGAACGATATAAGAAGAGGTTAGGGAGCAAAATTATCAGACATGTCCACATGAACATGAGGTACAACCCCGTAAGAACACTTGTCAGTGTACACCATACTGCTACACAGTGATGCCAACTTAGTGATTTTCGCAATAGATTTGGTGCTTTTTAGGTCACCCCAAAAGGTACCACCTAGCGCCAAACGAAAAAAAGGCATTAATGGACGCTTTTTTCTAGTAACTGCGTCTTACCCTTCCTTTTTATACCAACCACCATAGATGGGGTTATACTAATCTAGTCATTCCATTTGTAACACCTCGGAATATTTGTGTAAGCGATCGAACGCGTAGAGCTAACAGCTTGAAATTTTGCATAGATAACAAGTGTTTATGTAGGTCGTTAGGAGTTGTAAATGGGCCATATCGGTTCAGATTTAGATATAGCTCCCATATACACCGATCTCCGGATTTGATTTCTTAACCCCCTAGAAGCCTCAATTTTCATCCAAATTGGCTGAAATTTTGCACGTAGTGTTCTGCTACGACTTCCAACGACTGCGTCTGATACGGTCCAAATCGGTTTATAACCTGATATAGCTCCCATATAAGCCGATCTCCCGATTTAACTTCTTAAGCCCCTAGGAGCCTCAATTTTCATCCGATTTGGCTGAAATTTGGCACGTAGTGTTTTGTTCGGACTTCCAACATCTATGCCAATTATTGTCCGAATCGGTCTATAGCCTGATATAGCTTCCATATAAACCGATCTTCTGATTTGACTTATTGAGCCCATACAAGCTGCAACTTTTGTCCGATTTGGCTATAACTTGGCACGCAGTGTTTTGTTAGGACCTCCAACGTATATGCCTATTATTGTCCGAATCGGTCTATAGCCTGATATAGCTTCCATATAAACCGATCTTCTGATTTGACTTCTTGAGCCCATACAACCTGCAACTTTTGTCCGATTTGGCTATAATTTGGCACGCAGTGTTTTGTTAGGACGTCCAACGTATATGCCTATTATTGTCCGAATCGGTCTATAGCCTGATATAGCTTCCATATAAACCGATCTTCTGATTTGACTTCTTGAGCCCATACAAGCTGCAATTTTTGTCCGATTTGGCTAAAATTTGGTATGCGATGTTCCGTTACGACTTCTTACAACTGTGCTTAGTAAAGTCCCAATTGGTCCATAACCTGATATGGCTTCCATATAAACCGATCTCCCGATTTGATTTTTGAGCCCTTACAAGCCTCAATTTGTGTCCGATTTGGCTGAAATTTGGCCAAATCGGTCTATAGCCTGATATAGCTCCCATATAAACCGATCTCCCGATTTGATTTCTTGAGATCTTACAAGTCGCAATTTTTGTCCGATTTTGCATGCGGTGTTCTGTTATGACTTCCAACAAATGTCCCAAATACGGTCAAAATCAGTCTATAACCTGATATAGCTCCCTTGTAAACCGGTCTCTCGATCATCTTTGTTCGGTTGCTAGAATCTTTAATTATTTTGATTGTGCTGGTTTGACAGAAGTTTGGTATGTAGAATAAAATGATGCCCACTTAATTTATTTTGTATACATATTTAGCAGAATCCATGGTGGTGGGTTCCCAAATTTCGGCTCGGCCGAACTTAGCCCGCTTTTACTTGTTATTACATAGCGGAACCACTTTGCACACAGAGTGTCTAAAATCAAATGCTATCCACCTAAATAGCTTCCCTTATCTTTTAATTGAAAGTTATTTATATCGCATAACACTCTTAGTCATACTGAAGGTAAAGGGTGATTTTTTTGAGGTTAGGATTTTCATGCATTAGTATTTGACAGATCACGTGGGATTTCAGACATGGTGTCAAAGAGAAAGATGCTCAGTATGCTTTGACATTTCATCATGAATAGACTTACTAACGAGCAACGCTTGCAAATCATTGAATTTTATTACCAAAATCAGTGTTCGGTTCGAAATGTGTTCATTCACCGTAACGTTGCGTCCAACAGCATCTTTGAAAAAATACGGTCCAATGATTCCACCAGCGTACAAACCACACCAAACAGTGCATTTTTCGGGATGCATGGGCAGTTCTTGAGCGGCTTCTGGTTGCTCTTCACTCCAAATGCGGCAATTTTGCTTATTTACGTAGCCATTCAACCAGAAATGAGCCTCATCGCTGAACAAAATTTGTCAAAATTTGAACACATTTCGAACCGAACACTGATTTTGGTAATAAAATTCAATGATTTGCAAGCGTTGCTCGTTAGTAAGTCTATTCATGATGAAATGTCAAAGCATACTGAGCATCTTTCTCTTTGACACCATGTCTGAAATCCCATGTGATCTGTCAAATACTAATGCATGAAAATCCTAACCTCAAAAAAATCACCCTTTATAAGGGAAGTCCCTCCGTTTACCTATAAGTTATGACAAAATTCTTCACAATCAATAATCACTATTCAACCACTTGTATACCGTATCAATTTATTCATACGGCATTTTTATTTTTAATTCATTAAAAAAAAACATTTTCAATAACACAAAAACATATCACCAAACTTTCCATTGTTTACCCGGCACGTCAACTTACTTGTAGTGTAGCCATGTCAATGACCAGTTAAAAAATTTACAAAATTAAAACTTTAGCGGCCAGTATACATGTGTTAACGAGAGTAAAGCTTTCTTTATTATTATTTTTTTGTTATTTAATCTCTTTGCAAGGAGAAGTGCCGAATTGAAATGTCGAAGCCTTATCGACAACAGCGTATGATCAACTAACGGACAGTTGCATGCCATCCCTTATATTTATAGAATTGGCAAATACAAAGGAAAATGGAAATGGAAATAAATTTGTCATAAAAAAATACAAAATAAAATATTAAACAAAAGTAATATCGTATACCTAGAAAAGTAAATGGAAGCGTTTTTATGCCTTCACTGATGCTGACAGCATCTTTGAATAAGAAAAATGAGTAATAAGTAATGAGTTCATGTCCTGATAGCAGTTCATTAAGAATCAATCAAGTTCGATAAACTTTTGCAAAACATTCGTAGCCGACAAGGCATTAAGGCGATCACTTCCGTAGACCTCATCGAGAGCTTTGTTGTGACTATTATGGGGTGGCCCAAGAAAAGTTGCGCAACTGCTGGATGGGCCTCACTACGTTTCAAACATTTATGTAAAGCTAGCAGCTTGAAATTTTGCACAGATACTTAATATTGACGTAGGTCGTTGGGGATTGCTAATGGGCCATATCGGTTCAGTTGTGGATATATTTACCATATAAACCCATCTCCCGATTTGACATATTTAGCCCTAGAAGCTGCAATTGTTATTAGATTGGGCTGAAATATTGTATGATTTGATATCTTGAGCCCCAGGAAGCCGCAATTTTTGTCCGATTTAGCTAAAATTTAGCATGTTGTGTTTTGTTTCGACTTTCAACAAATGTGCCAAGTACGTTTGAAATTGGACTATAACCTGATATAGGTCCCATATAAACCGATCTCCAGATTTGACTTCTTGGGCCCATGGAAGCCGCAATTTTTGTCCGATTTGGCTGAAATTTTGCATGTAGTGTTCTGTTATGATTTCCAACAACTATGTTAAGTTCGGTCTAAATCGGTTTAGAGCTTGATATAGCTCCCATATAAACCGATCTCCAGATTTGACTTATTGAGCCCCTGGAAGCCGCAATTTTTGTCCGATTTGGCTGAAATTTTGCACATAGTTTTCTGTTATGACTCTCAACAACTGTGCTAAGTACGGTTGATGTCGGTCTATAACCAGATATAGCTCCCAACAACTGTGCCAAGGATGTTTCAAATCGGTTAAGAAAATGATATAGCTCCCATATAAACCGATCTCCCGATTTGGCTGAAATTTTGCATATAGTGTTCAGTTATGACTCTCAACAACTGTGCTAAGTACGGTCCATGTCGGTCTAGAACCAGATATAGCTCCCATATTTTAGCAAACTCCATGGTGGTGGGTTCCCAAGATTCGGCCCGGCCAAACTTAGCATGCTTTTACTTTTTGCATTGCAATCTTTTTATATCCTTCACCATAGGATGAAGGTATACTAATTTTGTCATTCTGTTTGTTACACCTCGAAATATGAGTCTAAGACCCCATAAAATGTCTATATTCTTGATCGTCATGACATTTTAAGTCGATCTAGCCCTGTCCGTCTCTCCGTCCCTCTGTCCGAAAGCACGCTAACTTTCGAAGGAGTAAAGCTAGGCGGTTGAAATTTTGCGAAAATATTTTTTATTAGTGTAGGTCGATTGGGATTGTAAATGGGCCAAGTCCCCCCTATCACCAAATTAAGTCAAGATCGGATGACATTTGTAAACCTAAGAAATGTTTTCGATGGATCGGCCTATATACAACGAAAAATTAACCCATGAACATTCCATTAAATAACAGCGGGGACATTTCTTTTATATCACGAGTGTTCCCCAATGAAAGTTTAATATCAATGATATGGAACTTCCTAAAATTCCTTCCAGAGGGATCTGGGTCTGAGTCGAATGGGTTTGGCTGGGCAGTTAAACAGGTGACGTGTGTCGTGTGGTCTCAATCGGGACATACATCTTGCACGTTGGGATCAATCCTTGCTCCGTAGGAGTTGAGGCGGCTGCATCTGCCGCATAGTAACTGAACCAGAACTACTCTGGTTGGCCGGAGGAAGTCAATTTCTTCAGGTGCAAAGGGAGGCGGTCGTTATCCTGGGACCACATTCACCCCGTAGCTATTCGCCGCATCTGCTACCGCTTGATATGCTGCTTGATCTAGAGGTTCTCTCTTGTAGCACTGAACCTCACGCTCTAGATCATATAGATCTACCTTAAGGCTTCTGGACGTTGGCTACCTATCCACAAGATGATGAATTCGATGGTCTCTTCGATAACAGCCCAAAAGATATTGCTAGACATCATGTAGTTATGTCTTCTCACGGGTAGGACCTTTGTCTGCTAATGGAGATGGTCCATATGAGAACTGAGGGGACAGCCCGTCGTAGTTGCAAGGGCGGCATTCTCAGACGAGACCACACTGACTTTGCATTACTTACCACAGACCGGCCAATTGTTTTGTACGTGTTGCTACCGGCAAGTGACTTGAGGACCTTGTTTCAACTTTTGACCTTATCGCAAATTGCTGTGGCATGTGGGAAGAATGTGTAAGAGCTGTCAAATGTGACGCCAAGTATTTTGGGACACTTTTTGGTCAGAATCATTTCTCCATCGACCATCACTATCAGTTCAGTATTCACCTGACCAAATAAAAAAAATTTTGCCCATGAACATTCCACTAAGGAACAGGGGCATACTTCTGACATATCATTGAGTGCAGTCCGATTCAAGTCTAAGCTCACTGATAAGGGGCCTCCTTTTTATTGCCGAGTGCAAACAGCGTGCCGCAGTGCGACACCTCTTTGGAGAGAAGTTTTACATGGGATAGTACCTCACAAATGTTGCCAGCATTAGGAGGGGAAAATCACCGCTGAACATTTTTTCTAATATTCTCGCCAGGATTCGAACACAGGCGTTCAGCGTCATAGACGGACATGCTAACCTCTGCGCTACGGTGGCCAGATTCAGCTCGCTAATTCTGGGGTAAGTGGGGTCCGTACAACGAAACCCATCACGCTTGTCTGCGAGTATCACTGCTTGCGCCAAGAAATTGGTCCGCACTTGGTATTCGACCGGCTAGTATAAAGAGAGCGGCTGCTGCGTTAATAAAGTCTTGGAATTTCCTCTCGGCAACTAGCACATTCGAAGGGGGGTGTCAGTTCACTGAAGCGGCGATTGATGTACTCTCTGAAGCCGACTTAATCGGCCTTCATCTAATCGATGAACGTCGGTCGATGATGAGAATTATGAGGAGTCTGACCCCAAATAGATGACGTCTTGCCAGAATACTTCACTCAGGAGATCAGAGGATGCAATGGAAATGTCTAGCGAGCTGCGGCATCTCCTCAAAATCCTAGTGGGGGCCTCCTTATTCACCGTGCAAAACGTGGAGCTTTGATACTGCTATGCCTTGCTGGTCGTTACCTAGGGGAGAAAGTCTCCTAGAACCTGGCGATTATGGCCAAACAGTAGCCCACTTATGTCGGACATGTACGCTTGGCCATTAGGTTAGGTTAGGTTTGAGTGGCAGTCTGCCATCAAACTCACTTAGACGTTTTCGTCCATTGTGATACCACAAGAACAGAAGAAGGAAGATGCCTTCTAGTTCCTACCGTTGAACCATCCAGATCGCTTTAAAAAGCCCAATAACTTGCGAATGTTCACATCTGCTAAATCAGACAGCTTCTCAAAGAAATGAGAACCTAAAGTGGAACTCTTTCTAACTGCAAGCGCGGGACACATACAGAAGGTGTTCTATAGTCTCTTCTTGCTCGATGCCCCTTCAGCTTCTGCAAAAGTCGTTGCTGGCAACCTTTAATCTGTCAACATGTGTTCCGATTTGACCTGTCATGACGGACACAATGACTGAGACGTCTGTTCTTGCCAACGCACAGTGGGCCAAATGGCAAAAAAATTGGAAATAAGTCTACAACTTTTTATCTGTTGATTTTAGCCATACAAAATGTTCTAGACATTTGTAGAGGAGGACATAGGCTTTCAGAAAGGTGCTGTTGTTGGTCCATATCTTTAATACAGGGTGAGCTACAGGGTGTCAAAGTTGACCACTTTTGACTTCTCCAAGCTTCTGGGGGCCATAACTTTTGATCTACTCAACCGATTTACATGATTTAGGACTCTAGAGAAAGAGCTTGACAAGATCTAAAAAACTTATGCATAAAGTACCATGCCATCGTGTACTGTTAAGGAGTTATGAATTGTTTAATTTTAAAATATGAAAATTTGGCCTTGGTTTTTTTCAGTGTTTTTTTAATAACTCCGTCAATTTTAAAGCTATAAACTTCATACTTCACACAAATTATGCCAGCATATGTGTGCATAAAATACAAAAGGAATCACGTGAATATCTTTGGCGGTTTAAAAATGGCATCGTTTTCAATATGAAAAATATTTTTTTTGTCAAAAAATTGCAAAATTTTTCAAAAAAGATACTCCCATTTCCTTTAAGTTTTCGCAAACTTTGGCCGTCAAAGCATTATCATTTCTTTCCATTTTCACAAAGTCGAGGTATTAAGAAAAGTTTTAAGTGCTAATTTGGCTAATTTCGATATCAAACAACACCGTTATCTTAAGACCAAAATGGCCAATTTTTTTACTAAACTTCAAAAGTTTCTCACTGGAAAAAAAGTTCCACGGGGATTTTTTCGCTTTTTTTGAACTTAAATGAAAGCTTAAAATGTTCCCAACATTTTAAGGTATGTCTCGCCATATCCTAGCCATAAATGAGATCGTAGCGATCAAAATACTGAAAAAAGTCAATTTTCAAGTAGTGCTATATTCATTGCTAAAAAACAAGTATTACGTCACATTTTATTGCAAAGATGTTAAATAAACTTTTATTTGGTAACACTTCTTCTACAAAACACAAAAAGAATCATGGAAATATCTCTATTCTATTCCATTTTATGGAACCGGCAATAAAAAAGTCAATTTTTCAAAAAAGTCGAATTTCCCAAATTTTGTTTTTGTTGTCCTAATTGCACATGACACACTATAGCCATATTTACGCAACATACCTTATCGTAAAGGAAATTTTCATACCTTTCCAACGATGTATAAAACATTTCTCAACTCGGATTCTATCTACTCTAAAATTCATTTACACTTCATTAAACTCTATATAAAAATGTCTATTTGTGAAATGGAACCTTATATGGGGCCTACACTAAAACATTGATAGATTTGCCCAGGGTTTACAATACAAATGTGTTAGAATAAAAAAAGGTCTCCTGCCAAAGTTTAAAAAAATTGGAATAAAAATATGTGTTTTAGAGCGAAACAATTGGGAAGAAATATAAAAGTTTCGTTTCAACTACAACTCACTATGATCGATGGAAAGGTGGCAAACGCATTAACTGGCGTTATGTCCAATTGGAGATGCAATATTTGTGGCAAGAAGAATGGGCAATTCGAGGACAAGTCTGATGAAAATTTAGTAAACGAAAATGCGCTCAATTTCGGTATTTCGCCCCTGCACTGTAGAATTCGATTCATGGAGTATTGTTTGCATTTATCGTATGACCTTAAATATCGGACTAGCCCTGGAAACCGCGATGTCTCTGCTAGAAACAACCAAGATCTTCACAAAATGAGGCAGGAAGAGAAGAATCGAATCCAGTTGGAGTTTAAACAAAAGGGACTTATAATAGATAAACCTCTTTACGGATACGGAAGCACAAATGATGGCAACTCGGCAAGGCGGTTTTTTGAGGACCCCGTATCGACATCTAAAATAACCGGTCTTGATGAACACTTGCTAAGACGATTCAAAGTGATTTTGGCTGTAATCAATAGCAAAAAGATGATAAATTCAACCAAATTTGAAGCTTATAGTAATGACACAAAAAACATTTTATCTGATTTATATTCGTGGAAAGCTTTAACACCGACAGTACATAAAGTCTTACATCATGGCAAGGAAATTGTGGAATACAACATACTTCCGTTAGGAGAACTTACAGAAGAAGCTCAGGAATCCCGTAATAGAGATGTTAAACAGTTCCGGCTTTTCAATACCCGAAAGAGCACCAAATTTAACCAAAATTATGATTTACTTCAATATTTATTGTTATCGTCTGATCCGGTACTATACAGCATCAGAACTAAATGGCTACCAAAAATATGTGACGATATAGATAAGGACGATCCCGATGCCATTCAAATTAAAGAGCTTTTAAATTTTGATACCTTAGATTATTTGGTAGAGAATAAAATCAAATAATACAAAACTAAAATGCTTTTTTATTTTGGGAGTAGCTAATATACATATAAACGCACGCCGATGCGAAGTGTTTTCGCTCTAAAACACATATTTTTATTCCAATTTTTTTAAACTTTGGCAGGAGACCTTTTTTTATTCTAACACATTTGTATTGTAAACCCTGGGCAAATCTATCAATGTTTTAGTGTAGGCCCCATATAAGGTTCCATTTCACAAATAGACATTTTTATATAGAGTTTAATGAAGTGTAAATGAATTTTAGAGTAGATAGAATCCGAGTTGAGAAATGTTTTATACATCGTTGGAAAGGTATGAAAATTTCCTTTACGATAAGGTATGTTGCGTAAATATGGCTATAGTGTGTCATGTGCAATTAGGACAACAAAAACAAAATTTGGGAAATTCGACTTTTTTGAAAAATTGACTTTTTTATTGCCGGTTCCATAAAATGGAATAGAATAGAGATATTTCCATGATTCTTTTTGTGTTTTGTAGAAGAAGTGTTACCAAATAAAAGTTTATTTAACATCTTTGCAATAAAATGTGACGTAATACTTGTTTTTTAGCAATGAATATAGCACTACTTGAAAATTGACTTTTTTCAGTATTTTGATCGCTACGATCTCATTTATGGCTAGGATATGGCGAGACATACCTTAAAATGTTGGGAACATTTTAAGCTTTCATTTAAGTTCAAAAAAAGCGAAAAAATCCCCGTGGAACTTTTTTTCCAGTGAGAAACTTTTGAAGTTTAGTAAAAAAATTGGCCATTTTGGTCTTAAGATAACGGTGTTGTTTGATATCGAAATTAGCCAAATTAGCACTTAAAACTTTTCTTAATACCTCGACTTTGTGAAAATGGAAAGAAATGATAATGCTTTGACGGCCAAAGTTTGCGAAAACTTAAAGGAAATGGGAGTATCTTTTTTGAAAAATTTTGCAATTTTTTGACAAAAAAAATATTTTTCATATTGAAAACGATGCCATTTTTAAACCGCCAAAGATATTCACGTGATTCCTTTTGTATTTTATGCACACATATGCTGGCATAATTTGTGTGAAGTATGAAGTTTATAGCTTTAAAATTGACGGAGTTATTAAAAAAACACTGAAAAAAACCAAGGCCAAATTTTCATATTTTAAAATTAAACAATTCATAACTCCTTAACAGTACACGATGGCATGGTACTTTATGCATAAGTTTTTTAGATCTTGTCAAGCTCTTTCTCTAGAGTCCTAAATCATGTAAATCGGTTGAGTAGATCAAAAGTTATGGCCCCCAGAAGCTTGGAGAAGTCAAAAGTGGTCAACTTTGACACCCTGTAGCTCACCCTGTATTAAAGATATGGACCAACAACAGCACTTTTCTGAAAGCCTATGTCCTCCTCTACAAATGTCTAGAACATTTTGTATGGCTAAAATCAACAGATAAAAAGTTGTAGACTTATTTCCAATTTTTTTGCCATTTGGCCCACTGTGCAACGTCAGCAAAGCAGTAGACCTCTTCAAGTCTAGATGAGGCCACATAGTTTTGGAATGCCTACAGTCCCCTCTTTGTGACCATCTCATCATGAGTATTCGTTGCCCTTCGGGCCTGATCCTGAAAACTTAGCTTCCATGTCGCTAGAGGCATACCCACAGATTGCAGTGTCCTTGGAGGGTGTAAAGTAGTTCCTAGCCTCGCAAGCTCGTCTGCTTTAGATTTCCCTGGGATATCTCTGTGGCCCGGCACCCAGAACAGGTGAATTTTGAACTGTTCAGCCATCTCGTTGAAAAATCTGCTACAGTCGAGGGCACGCTTGGCCATTAACTGGGGTACAACTACCAACCGGTGGTATGTAAACGTTGTGTAGCTCCAGTACCGGACTTGAATGCTATCCCCATGCACTCCATGTTGGGGCCACTAGCGCTAGGTGCAGGCGGAATGGGTCTATACTGAACGGAAAGGTGTATGACACGACGTTTTAGTCTCTATATACAGCTACATCTAACTTAAGATCTAGACCGAATAGAGTAGGGAGGTCGAGGTATCGAAAGAAACTCACTATTCCGAATTTCGACGATATCGCGTAAAAAAATACCTCTGTAAGGGCTTAAGGCTTGACACCAGGAGATCGGGCTATATATCAGCTAGATTCGAATAAGGTCCGATTGGTATTATATTGGACAGGGATGTCACACTCTCACCAATTACGTCACTATTGGATGAAAAACAAATTTTTTATGGTCTCCAGACACTTAATCTGCATATCGGTATATACGGCAGCTATGTGCTAAAATTTTAACATTATTTGAAAGATTTAGAGCAATTTCACTTCTTTTGCGTATTTGGGGGCATGGTGTAAAAGATTTTATTTATTGTAAAAGGATATTTTGTATTTAAAAAAAGTTATTTTATGTTTTAAATTCCATAAAAAATTGTGTAAATATATTTTTTTAGAAATTTCGAATTTTTTTTAGATTTTGCCTAAGCGCTATGTTTCCTGGTCAACTTTTGTTCTCCATCACAGCGGAAGGTGACTTCAATGCCATCGGGCAACCATGGGCGAGACCAAATGGTCACATTGCACTTCTTGGTCTTGCCGTTGTTATCCACAAGATCAGCTACGATTTCGCTCTTGCGGCCAGCGACCACTTGTCTAGTGGCCGAATATATTTTCACCAATCTAGAGATATAAAGCGGTGATAATCAAAAAAAGAGTATTAGTTTAGATGGCAATTTTGTACATACCTATAGCGAGGACCATCACCAGTAGCTAACTTGGCCAAGGATGCATTCAATTCCTTTTCAGCTTCTTTAAGATTACGCACTGATGTGATACCACCTGACTGCAAGTAAAATAATATTAAATACCAGTGAGGATAGGCAAAAGTCGGGCGGTGCCGGCTATACCCTACACCTACCCTATAGGGGAGCTATATCTAATTCTGAACCGATTTCGATCGACCACACTTTTTCATTGCTCAAACTTTTGGCAAAATTGGTCAATAAATGCGCTTGCAGTGACTCTAGAAGTGAAAATCGGGCGATATACATATATGACAGTTATATCCAAATCTGAACCGATTTCTATGAAATTCACCAGTAATATTAAGAGTCTTTAGAAAATCCTTCATGCCAAATTACGAGAGAATCGATTAATAAATGAGCACTTCATTGCAATATTTCTCAAAATCGGATGAACATATATATGGGAGCTATATCTAAATCTGAACCGATTTCGAGAAAACTTCTTAGATATTGTAATAGTTATCGAGTAAAGCGGTGTACAAATTTTCGGCAAGATTGGTCAATAAATGCGTTTGCAGTGACTCTAGAAGTGAATATCGGGCGATATACATATATGGCAGCTATATCTATATCTTAACCGATTTCTATGAAATTCGAAAGAAATATTTAAAGTCATAAGAAAATCCTTCCTACCAAATTTCGAGAGAATCGGTTAACAAATGAGCACTTTATTAAAATTTTTCTCAAAATCGGATGAACATATATACATGGGAGCTATATCTAAATCTGAACCGATTTGAAGCAAACTTCTTAGATATTGTGGCAGTTGACGAAGAAAGCGCTGTATAAAGTTATGGCAAGATTGACCAATAAATGTGAGCCTTCTCAGTACGCTCCTGAATGTGACACTTCCAATTGGGTATCCTATCCAAAATCACTCCTAAGTACTTGACCTTGAAAATGCAAATTTTGCCCATGAACATTCCACTAAGGAACAGGGGCAAACTTCTCATCAATGAGTGCAGCCCGATTCAAGTCTAAGCTCAATGATAAGGGGCCTCCTTTTTATAGTCGAGTCCGAACGGC
Source organism: Stomoxys calcitrans (assembly GCF_963082655.1). Taxonomy (NCBI): domain Eukaryota; kingdom Metazoa; phylum Arthropoda; class Insecta; order Diptera; family Muscidae; genus Stomoxys; species Stomoxys calcitrans. The sequence goes on along the minus strand of NC_081553.1, from coordinate 66,270,600 downwards.
GTGGCGCAGTGCGACACCTCTTTGGAGAGAAGTTTTGCATGACATAGTACCTCACAAATGTTGCCAGCATTAGGAGGGGAGAACCACCACTGAAAATTTTTTCTGATGGTTTCGCCAGGGTTCGAACCCAAGCGTTCAGCGTCATAGGCGGACATGCTAACCTCTGCGCTACGGTGGCATTATTTGTCATAAAATTTTCAGTTAGGTATTTTCCCAAGAGTTGTCAACGTCGGATGCAACAGTGATGAGACTGCCTTTCAGACAGGAAATGAGGTACTAAAAGGGTGCGATGTGAAGTCTCACCAACATTAATAAGCGATGAAGAGTTCTGGCAGAATTTTTGAAATTGAATGTTGGAGACCATAGTAGAAGTCGTTGTGTAAAATTTCATAAAAATTGCGCCTTTATGGGGCTCAAGAAGTAAAATAGGGAGATCGGTTTATATGGGACCTGTATCAGGCTATAGACCGATTAAGACCATAATTGACACGTGTGTTCATAACAAAACACTTCTTGCAAAATTTCAGCCAGATCAGATAAGAATTACGCCCTGTAGAGGCTCAAGAAGTCAAGACCCCAGATCGGTTTATATGACAGCTATATCAGGTTTTGGACCGATTTGAAGCACACTTAACACAGTTGTTTAGAATTGGTAACAAAACTTCTGATGCAAATTTTCAGGCAAATTGGATAAGAATTGCGCCATCTAGTGACTCAAGAAGTCAAGATCCAAAATCGGTTTATTGGGCAGCTATATCAAAACATGGACCGATATAGCCCATTTACAATCCCAACCGACCTACACTTTTAAGAAGAAATTGTGAAAAATTTCAAGCGGCTAGCTTTACTCCATCGAAAGTTAGCGTGCTTTCGACAGATAGACGGACGGACGGACAGACATGGCTAGTTCAATTTAAAATGTCATGACGATCAAGAGAATATATATTGTTTATGGGGTCTCAGAGGAATATTTCGAGGAGTTACAAACAGAATGACGAAATTAGTATACCCCCATCCTATGGTGGAGGGTATAAAAATAAACCTTCCTATATGAAAATAAAGAATTAATTAATTCCCATCCGATTTGGCTGAAAATTTGCATGAGGTGTTTTGTTGTGACTTCTAAAAATCTGTATTAAGAATGGTTCAAATCGGTACATAACCTGATATAGCTGCCATATAACCCGATCTGGGGTCTTGACTTCTTGAGCCACTAGAGGGCACAATTCTTATCCGATTTTAATGAAATTTCGCACGACGTGTTTTGTTATGATATCCAACAACTGTGCCAAGAATGGTTCAAATCGGTCTATTACCTGATATAGCTGCCATATAAACCGATCTTGGGTCTTGACTTCTAGAGCCTCAAGAGTGCGCAATTCTTACCCGATTGGAATGAAATTTCGCACGACGTGTTTTGTTATGATATCCAACAACTGTGCCAAGTATGGTTCAAATCGGTTCATAACCTGATATAGCTGTCATATAAACCGATCTGGGATCTTAACTTCTTGAGCCTGTAGAGGTCGCAATTATTATCCGATTTGCCTGAAATTTTGTACGACGGATTCTCTCATGACCATCAACATACTTGGTTATTATGGTCTAAATCGGTCTATAGCCCGATACATCTCCCATATAAATCGATCTCTCTATTTTACTTCCTGAGCCCCCAAAGGGCGCAATTCTTATTTGAATTGGCTGACATTTTACACAGGTCTCCAACATATAATATAATTGTGGTCCAAACCGGACCATATCTTGATATCGCTCTAATAGCAGAGCAAATCTTCTCTTATGTCCTTTTTTGCCTAAGAAGAGATACCGTGGAAAGAGCTCGTCAAATGCGGTCCATGGTGGAGGGTATATAAGATTCGGCCCGGCCGAACTTAGCACGCTTTTACTTGTTGCTTATTACTAGTATTCTTTTTATACATTTCCCTTTAATGCAATGAATTTAGTAGCTATAACCACAGTATTGAGTTAGCCTTTTTTGTATCATCGACTTGATTCATGTTTTCATTTTCTTTGTTTTGTTTTAAGAAACTTTAAAATAACCGGACAATGTTGTTGTATGCATATCAGGAGTTCCCCACACATCTCTACCTCAAACACAAAAGGGTGTAACACACAGATTAAGTTCAATTAATCAAACATATTTAAATCAAATGTCTGTTGAATATAACATTAAATGTTTACTTACAATTGGTGGTTGGGAAGCCATGGCCATGGCCATACAAAAGCCCAAAAAAATCCACACTTTCATTGCAAACAATTTTATTCTAACCGATAGTTTGTTACAAAGCGCTCTAGAATCGAAGTCTTGCCGTCTTTCGAAGTGAATGATCAACAACTAATTTGTTGCATGCAATTGCAAACGTTTTTATAGAATAACCCCCGTTGACCACAGTACATCTCAGATTGCTGATGTGATAACGTAAAATGTGAAAAACCGACAAATATACCTACATACATAGGTATGTAAAAACGAATGTTTTTATTGCTTAACTCATTAGCTGAACTACCAATATAGACCAAATACTCATCATGCCAATTACAATAAGTTAAGACCACTTACAATGTGACGAATAAGAAAAAAGTTTCCTGATGAAACCTTAATTTTAACATAATTTTCTAAGAAAGATTCTGGAGATATTTTTTAAAAAGTTTTGCCACAGTTGTTGGAAGTCGTAACAGAACACATCATGCCAAATCGGACAAAAATTGCGGCTTGTAAGGGGTCAAGAAGTCAAATCGGGAGATCGGTTTATATAAGAGCTATATCTAGTTATAGACCAATTTGGACCGTACTTGGCACAGTTGTTGGAAGTCACAATAGAACACTACGTGCAAAATTTCAGCCAAATCGGACAAAAATTGCGGCTTCTAGGGGCTTAAGAAATCAAATCGGGAGATCGGTTTATATGGGAGCTATATCAGGTTACCGTACCGATTTGAACCGTACTTGGCACAGTGATTGAAAGTCCCAACAGAACACTACGTGAAAATTTTCAGCCAAATCGAATGAAAATTGCGGCTTCTAGGGGCTCAAAAAGTCAAATCGGGAGATCGGTTTATATGGCAGCTTTATCCAAATCTGTACCGATATGGCCCATTGCAATCCCCAACGACCTACATCAATATTAAGTATCTGTGCAAAATTTCAAGCGGCTAGCTTTACGTGTTCGACCGCTATCGTGATTTCGACAGACCGACATGGCTAAATCGAATCTGAATGTTGAGACGATCAAGAATATATTGGGTTGCCCAAAAAGTAATTGCTGATTTTTCATATAGTCGGCGTTGACAAATTTTTTCACTGCTTGTGACTCTGTAATTGCATTCTTTCTTCTGTCAGTCATCAGCTGCTAATTTTAGCTTGCTTTAGAAAAAAAGTGTAAAAAAAGTATATTTGATTAAAGTTCATTCTAAGTTTTATTAAAAATGCATTTACTTTCTTTTAAAAAATCCGCAATTACTTTTTGGGCAACCCAATATATACTTTATGGGGTCTTAGACGATTATTTCGAGGTTTTACAAACTGAATGAATAGTTTAGTATACCCCTATCCTATGGTGGTGGGTTTAAAAACCCGAAAACACCACCCAGAATCAAAAGTGGATCTATCGGGACAATATGAGTATCAACCAAGTAAGAGCGTGCTAAGTTCGGCCGGCCCAAATCGTATATACCCTCCACCATGGATCGCATGGAGTCGACTTCTATGCGAAATATCTCTTGTTAGGATCGTTCGGATCGCCTTCTAGGGGCTCAAGAAGCAAAATCGGAGGATTGCTTTATATCGGAGCTGTATCAAGCTATTGAACGATTCAGACCATATTAGACACGTATGTTGAAGGTCATCAAAGAAGCTGTTGTACAAAATTTCTGCAATTCGGATGAGAATTGCGCCCTCTAGAGGCACAAGATGTCAGCTATATCAGGTTATATACCGATTTACGCTATACTTAGCACAGTTATATCCAATATCTATGCTAAGTATGGCATAACATAACACCTCATGCAAAGTTCAGCCAAATCGGATGAGAATTGCGCGCTGTATTGGCTCAAGAAGTCAAGATCCAAGATCGGTTTATATGACAGATATACCAGATTATGAACTGATTTGAATCATACTTAACACAGTTGTTGGAAGTGATTCCAAAACACCATTTGTCAAATCGATCGAGAATTGCGCTTTCTAGAGGCTCAAGAGGTCATGTCCCAAGATCGGTTTATATGGCAGCTATGTCAAAACATGGACCGATTTGAACCATACTAAGCGCAGTTGTTGGAAGTAATACCAAAACACTACGTGCAAAATTTCAGTTAAATCGGACAAAAATTACGCCCTCTAGAGGCTCAAGAATTCAAGACCCAAGATCGCTTTATTTGGCAGCTATATCAAAACATGGACCGATTTGGCCCATTTACAATCGCAACCGACCTACACTAATAAAAAGTATTTGTGCAAAATTTCAAGCGGCTAGCTTTACTCCTTCGAATGTTAGCGTGCTTTCGACAGACAAACGGACATGGCTAGATCGACTTAAAATGCCATGACGATCAAGAGTATAAATACTTTATGGGGTCTTAGATGCATATTTCGAGGTGTTACAAACGGATGGGATGGTAAATGGGCCAAATCGCTCCATGTTTTGATATAGCTGCCATATAAACCGAACTTGGAGCTTGACTTCTAGAGCTTCTAGAGAGCGCAATTCTTTTCCGATTTGGCTAAAATTTGGTTTTTAGGTGTCACTTCTAACATCTGTTCCAAGAATGGTCTAAATCGGTTGATAAACTAATATAACTGCCATATTAACCGACTTTGGGTCTTGACTTCTAGAGCTTCTAGAAAGAGCAATTCTTATCCGATTTGGCTGAAATTTTGCTTGAATTGTTCTGGTTTGACTTTCAAAAACTGTGCCAAGTATAGTCTAAATCAGTCCATATCCTAATATAGCCGCCATATAAACCGATCTCCCGATTAGACTTCTTGAGCCTCTAGAGGGCGTAATTCCTATCGGATTTGGCTGAAATTTTCCATAACGTGTTTCGTTATGACTTCCAACAACTTTGCTAAGTATGGTTGAAATCGGTTGATAACCTGATATAGCTGCCATACAAACCGAACTTGGGTCTTCTTGAGCTTCTAGGGGGCGCAATTCTTAACCGATTTGGCTGAAATTTTCCGCGTGGTGTTTTGGTGTTACTTTTAAAAACTGTGTCAAGTACGGTCTAAATCGGTTAATAACCTGATATAGCTGCCTTATTAACCGACCTTGGGTCTTGACTTCTATAGGGCGCAATTTTTATCCGATTTTGGCTGAAATTTTGTTGAAGTGTATCGGTTGGACTTTCAACAACTGTGCCAAGTATATTCTAAATCAGTCCATAACCTGATATAGCCGCCATATAAATCGATCTCCCGATTAGACTTCTTGAGCCTCTAGAGGGCGCAATTCCTATCGGATTTGGCTGAAATTACGCATGACGTCTTTCGTTATGACTTCCAACAACTTTGCTAAGTATGGTTGAAATCGGTTGATAACCTGATATAGCTGCCATATAAACCGAACTTGGGTCTTGACTTCTTGAGCTTCTAGAGGGCACAATTCTTATCCGATTTGACCGAAATTTTGCATGAAGTGTTTAATTTCCACTTCCAACGACTGTGTCAAGTATGGTCAAAATCAATCAATATCCCGATAAAGCCGCCATATATACCGATCTCCCGGTTAGTCTTCTTGGGCTTTCAGAGGACGCAACTCTTATCCAATATGGTTGAAATTTGGCATATTTCGTTTTGGTATGACTTCCAACAACTGTTCCAAGTATGGTTTTAAACGGTATATAATCCGATATAGCTGCCATATAAACCGATCTCCCAGTTTGACTTTTTGAGCCTCTAAAGAGCGCAATTATTACTCGATTTGTCTGAAATTTTGGAGGTGGTGGTGTTCTATGACTGGTGTGTTTCTATCCTAGCGATCCATGGTGGAGAGTATATAAGATTCGGCTCGGCACGCTTCTACTTGTAATACCCACCACCGAAGGATGGGGTTATATTCATTTTGTCATTCCGTTTGCAACACATCGAAATATCCATTTCCGACCCTATAAAGTATATATATTCTTGATCGGCGTACAAATCTAAGACGATCTAGCCATCTCCGTCCATCTGTCTGTTGAAATCACGCTACAGTCTTTAAAAATGGAGATATTATTGAGTTGAAACTTTGCACAGATTCTTTTTTTGTCCATAAGCAGGTTAAGTTCGAAGATGGCCTATATCGGACTATATCTAGATATAGCGCCCATATAGACCGATCCGCCGATTTAGGGTCTTAGGCCCACAAAAAGCGCATTTATTGTCCGATTTCGTCGAAATTTGGGACAATGAGTTAAGTAAGGCCCATCGACATATTTCTGCAATATGGCCCAGATCGGTCCAGGTTTGGATATAGCTGCCATATAGACCGATCTCTTGATTTAAGGGTTTGGGCCCATAAAAGACACATTTATTATCCGACTTCGCTGAAATTTGGGGCAGTGAGTTGTGTTAGGCCCTTCGACTTCCTTCGTTTATTTGGCGTAGATCGATTCCGATTTGGATATAGCTGCCATATAGACCGATCCTCCGATTTAGAGTCTTAGGCCCACAAAAGCCACATTTATTATCCGATTTTGCTGAAATTTAGGACAGTGAGTTGCGTTAGGCCCTTCGACTTCCTTCGTTAATTTAGCCCAGATCGGTTCCGATTTGGATATAGCTGACATATAGACCGATCCTCCGATTTAGTGTCTTAGGCCCATAAAAGCCACATTTATTATCCGATTTCGCCGAAATTTGGGACAGTGAGTTGCGTTAGGCTCTTCGACAATTTTCTGCAATTTGGCCCAGATCGGTTCAGATTTGGATATAGCTGCCATATAAACCGATCACTCGATTTAAGGTTTTGGGTCCATAAAAGCGGCATTTATTATCCGATTTCGCCGAAATTTGGGACAGTGAGTTGTGTTAGGCCCTTTGATAGCCCTCCTCAATTTGTCCCAGATCAGTTCAGATTTTCAGATGTAGCTGCCATAAAGACCGATCTCTCGATTTAAAGTCCCCATAAACGGCACACGCTGAAATTTGACATAGTGAGTTATGTTAGGCTTTTTGACATCCGTGTCGTATATGGTTCAGATCGGTCTATATTTGGATATGGCTACCAAAAAGTTCGGCCCGGCCGAACTTAATGTCTTTTTACTTGTTTTTAACTATTGGGTTGCCCAAAAAGTAATTGCGGATTTTTCATATAGTCGGCGTTGACAAATTTTTTCACAGCTTGTGACTGTAATTGTATTCTTTCTTCTGTCAGTTATCAGCTGTTACGTTTAGCTTGCTTTAGAAAAAAAGTGTAAAAAAGTATATTTGATTAAAGTTCATTCTGAGTTTTATTAAAAATGTATTTTCATGCTTTTAAAAAATCCGCAATTACTTTTTGGGCAACCCAATAAAATACATTTACTTTACTTTAGTTGACCATTTCAGAACATTTACCCTCTAGCCGAAAGTAGTATAGATATCCTAGGACTTCGATTTCCTGCGCTGCTTTTCCAATCTCTGACACCCAGTTTCGTGCTTTGCTTTTCCACTTGGTCTCTCCTCCAGCACGGGGTAGCTGTGACCACCACACAGGCCGGAACATTGAGGTCCGATATGTGTGGTGCTCATGCGTCCACAAGTTACGAATAGTAGAATGCTCCATACGAAGTAGCTACAATGGCAATCGCGGACAATCAGCGGTATCGAGCGGAGAGTCTCAGTGAGAGGCCGGGCGGCATCGGCTTTTGCACAAATACTGAGTACCCATGATTTTTGATATGACAAGGAGAGTTATTGGCGCTTTTAAGTAACCAATGGTCAACCTGATCCCGCGGCGATCGGTCCTTTGGACCGAGCGATCTTACTCACATTCAGGAGCTTGACGAGGTACGTCACCGCACAAAAAAATGTGCCTACAACAACAACTTGGCCTCTCCATCGGAATTTTGATCTTCCCCTTTGCGCGCTGAGTTATGGTCGCTTTAAAAAGGCGCCTTTACTGGAGCTTCTTCATTCATTCTGACATCATGATGTAGCCAACGCGAGAGCTTGACGAGGATCGCTACCTCTACTCATAAATATGGTTGTCGTTGTCAACGACAACAATTAAAGTAGAAAATCATTAAAATTATTAAAAAATTTATTATATTTTATTATCTTTTAATATATTAAAAGGAATTAAAAAAAAGATTAAGAAACAAAACAAAAAGAACTGTTTAACAGATTTTAAACGGGGCTATTTGCAAATTAATTCTATTTTATGCAATTGTTATGAAAACTCATGTTCATACATTTTGCATCGACATATAGAAAGTTTACAGTATTCCATACAAATTTCTTTTAGCATTAGAGGCATAGTGAGCGCTAGATACCTTTGCAAAAAGGTAATAAAAAATGGTAAAAAATAACTTAATACAAAAGTGAATTATCTAAAATTAATATTAAATAGCTAAATATTGTACAACGACGTAGAAGGCTCTTACAAAGAGGGTGAAATTCCAATGGCAGGGGGTCAGAAAATCATTTAAGTCCCGAGAGCTTGAGAAAAACAGAAGAATCCAATTTAACAACTATTGGCACTGTGGTAATCATTAGTGTACGGGGAGGCGAGGGGGTGATAAACAACATCTTAGGCAGTTCCTTTAAATATGTATGGGCACATGATCCAAGAGCTGAGCACGATCTGAGAATACAGCCGAGCACATTTCACACTCAAAATAGCGTTGACGTTTACGGCTGGCCGTGGGATTTTGTTGGGCCGCAGCAGCAGCGGTAGCATCCGCTGCCGACACTACCGCCGATATGGAAGCAAACGAGTTGGCATTGTGGTGATGGTGATCATTGGGCAGCGAGGAGCTCGGCACTGCATTGAAGTTTTCCACCATGCCGTAGCTGAAAAATGATGCGGCATTTTGTGAGACTTTTGAGGGTTTAGCAGCTTCCGTTCTGGCCGCTTTGGAGGCTTTGATTGAAGGCGATCCCCCCATAGACAAATTTGAATGTGCAGAGTTCCTTTTGTGGGAGGAGGAGGCTTGATTGGAGGCAGTCTTGGTGGCGGCATTCAAGTGATCATTGGAAAATTCAAAATATTTTCTATTTGAGGCATTTGAATTCTTTTGAGATCTTGCAGCTTTGGAGTTTTTGCGAGATTGTGTGCCCATGCCAGAGCTCACATTCAGTTCCATGCCAGCGGTGGTTACCACCACCTCCGAGGTGTTAACTGAGCTAACCCCATTCACAATTTCCCTTAGATCTGGAGAAGTGGGTTCAATCTTGATTAAATGTTGCTCTTCTTCGGATTGCTCGTTCAAGAACTGAGTCGAAGACTCGCTGGTAAAACGCTGCCGCGAACCCGAAAGCTTATCCGATTTCATGGGCGATCTTAGAATTTCATCCAGATCAGTGCGTAGACCAGAAGCCTCCAGCAGTAGATGAGCATCGTAGATATCATTATTATGGCGGGTGCTGGAAGTTTGATTGCGATGGCTTGCCCCCGAATTTGGGGCTAAAACATTGGGATGATGATGAGTTTTCATTAGAATCTGATGTTCATGGTGTTCCTGTTTAATATGCAAAGGGCTGCAGCTGATTTGTTTGGGTGGATGTAAGGCAGGTGAAATTATGTCATAATCATCTACTATGCCCACAGATTTGGGTGGCATTTCAATGCTTGTGGTCTGAGTTCGGGTAACAACGGACTTGGATTTTTTCCTACCTCCCTCCACCGATGAAATCGTACATTTTTCGGTGCGTATCATTTGTGGTCCCTTTGTTTTGCTTGCCGCTGCCTTATCCGCCTTGCCCTTGCGACCTTTGCTGGCAGTGGTGCCATTTCCAATGCCGCTCTCCTTCACCTCATTTCTTACAATTTGTACTTGTTGTGTTCTTTGCGCTGTAGATTCGTGCTTGGATTTACGTTTCCCACTCGCAGGGCTGACAATATCCAAGTTATTCGATGATGGTCCCACTACTAAAGTGTCTATACTCTGCAATGTGGTTTCCAAATTGGACAAAAGCGATTTGTAAGTCTCCTCATTAGAGGGTTTAGTGCTCCAAATTTTATCACTACTTGTTGAATTAAATCTTGCCTTTTTGCCACCAGTGCCAGTGCCTCCGTTGCCATCCAAGCCAACGTCTAAATCGAAATCATCGGGATCCAATACAATTTGAGACTTCTTTTTGGAGGACGATGACTTTTTGCGTTGATTGTTGATTGCCTCCAGAGTTATATCGCTGGATATAGTCTTTTGCCTTGCGGATTTTTCAGTTAATGGTTCATGTTCCGATTTGCAAGTGGCATTTTCCGTCGAAGTATTTGTTTCGGTCATTGCCAAAAGATCGTCAACATTATCCATGTCAAAATCTGATAGATCGATGTCACTACTATTTCCGCCATTTTGTTTTGAATCACGTTTTAGTCGAGCCAATTCATGGGGTTTCAATTTCCGCCTGCGTTTATATTTTCGAGGTCCAGTCTGAAACGAAAAAGGAAGGCAGACAATTTAATAAACCACACACACACACTTTATTAAAACATAGAACACATTCGGAAAAAAGTTGGTTAATGGTAACAAATCAAACCCTAGAACTCCAAAATACAAATTTGCCCATGAACTTTCAGCAATCCAGTTGGCCAGAACCTATGTAAGGCAGTTCTATGTACCGGATTGACTCGGTGGTATACCCAACGGCCGGGGGCTGCTAACTCAATGTACGTTTTTATACCCTCCACTACAGGATGGGGGTATACTTATTTCGTCTTTCTGTTTGTAAATCCTTGAAATATTCGTCTAAGACCCCATAAAGCATCTTGATCGTCATGACATTTAAGTCGATCTAGCCATGTCCGTCTGTTTGTCGAAAGCACGCAAACTTTCGAAGGATTAAAGCTATTCGCTTGAAATTTTACACAAATACTTCCTATTGGTGTAGGTGTATAGTTGAAATCGCTCCATAACCAGACATAGCTGTCTTATAAACCTATCTGGGGTCTTGATTTCTTGAGCGTCTAGAGAGCTCATCCGATTTGGCTGAAATTTGGCATGAGGTGTTATGTCATGACTTCCAACAACTGCGCTAAGTTTGGTCTAAATCGGACTATAACCTGATATAGCTACCATATAAACCGATCTTGAATCTTGACTTCTAGAGCCACTAGAGGGCGCAATTCTTATCCGATTTGGCTGAAATTTTGCATGACGTGTTTTGTTAGGGCTTCTAATAACTGTGCCAAATATATTTTAAATCGATCCATAACCTGTTATAGCTGCCATTTAAACCGATCTGGGATCTTGACTTCTTGAGCCCCCAGGCGTAATTCTTACCCGATATGGCTGAAATTTTATACAACGGCTTCTCCCATGACCAACATACGTGCCAAATATGGTCCGAATCGTTCTATAGCCTTATACAGATCCCATATAAACCGACCTCTCTATTTTATTTCTTGAGCCCCAAAAGGGTGCAATTCTTACCCGAATTGGATGAATTTTACTATAGTCTCCGACATTCAATTCGATTAAGATCCGAATCGGACCATAACTTAATACAGCTCCAATCTTATAGCAATTCTTTTCTTTTATCCTTTGTTTGCCTAAAAAGAGATATCGGGAAAAGAACTCGACAAATGCGATCTATGTTGGCGGGTATATAAGATTCGGCCCGCCCGAACTTAGCACGCATTTACTTGTTTGTCATTTTTTCGTCATGGGAGAGGCACATCTCGGTACTATTCTAGTCCGTGCCGGAATTGAAGTTTGCCGGACCGCTTCATCATTGGTGTGATGTGTAACCGGAGCATGAAGTGAGAAGATTGCCGTTCGTTGTATGTCATGATGCCATTAAGGGAGTATAATCATACTAACTACCTTGCCGCAGCAGGGCTTGGGAATGCCTCTTTTTTTCAATTCAATTGCAATGGTCTCCGAAGCAAGATCGACAAAATGGTCGAATTTTTGGATCGGGAGAATAATATGGTCGCAGCGATGCACACAACAATGCTGATCAATATCTGCAATGTGCTGCGTAAGATTTGCACTCACAGTGGAGTAGTGGGTCATCGCTAGCACCGTCAGACTATGCGACTCGCCCGACTTCTCTCGTGTGGCGTAGTGGGTCATTGCTAGCGCCGTCACACTATGCGACTCGCCCGACTCCTCTCGTGTGGCAAAATTGCCGCAGCAGGACTTGGGAATGCCTCTTTTTAGCAATTCAACTGCAATTGTCTCTGAGGCAAGATCGACGAAATAGTGGAATTTATGGATCGGGAGAATACTATGGTCGCAGCGATGCACAAACTAAAACTGACCAACATATGCAATGTGCTACGTAAGATTTGCACTCACAGTGGAGGCGGTTACTGGCTTTCTTCATACACCGTTCTCTCTGTATATACCAATCTCCCCTACGCCTGGCGTTAGTGACCACTACATGGAGTGTATGGGGAAAGCTATCAGGTCCAACGTTGCTGTTTAACTGCCCAGCCAGACCCACTCGCCTTAGATCTAGATCCCTCTGGAAGCACCCCACCTTAGTACCTCACAAATGTTGCCAGCATTAGGAGGGGAAAACCACCGTTGAAATTTTTTTTCTGATGGTCCTGGCGAGCCCATAAGAAAAATTTTTCAGTGGTGGCTTCCCCTCCCAATACTGGCAACATTTGTGAGGTACTATGCCATGTAAAACTTCTCTCCAAAGAGGTGTCGAACTGCGGCACGCCGTTTGGACTCGGCTATAAAAGGGAGGCCCCTTATCATTCAGCTTAAACTTGAATCGGACTGCACTCATTGATATATGAGAAGTTTGCCCCTGTTCCTTAGTGGAATGTTCATGGGCAAAATTTGCATTTGCATTGTCCCAGTTGATACATCTTGGTTTGCATGGGTTTTGGGTAGGGCCTTCCGCTGTGTAGCTTGACACCATATGTATATGACAAACTCGCGTTTTTAGATTATCTTAAGATTGTAAACAAAGTTTCGTTCAAGTCAAAGCACAGAACTCAAATATCTATCATTTTTAAACTTTAAAGTAAGGGGACCCTCCGAATATCACCGACAAAAATCGGTTCAGCTGTTTTTCATGTCTATACGGAATACACAAACTAACCGCAACACTCCAACACCAATTTTTATAAAAAATTTTATTATATTTAATGGGATCAGATAAATTTCACAGCTGTGTTAACAGTCGTAACAACTTTTATAAAAAATTTTATTATATTTAATGGGATCAGATAAATTTCACAGCTGTGTTAACAGTCGTAACTTTATGTGTTGAGAACACAGCCTTCAAGCATTAGCATATGCCTGCAAGAAACTCAATCATCATATCCCATAAAAAAAACGACGGCAAAAAAAAAATTCCAAAAAGCCTTTACTTACCACCGGTTGCCTTTGCATGGCAGTATTGTTATCACTATGCTGTATTAGATGTTGTATCAAATCCCCCGACGAAGACAAATCAGCACCACAAACTGTACAATAGTATGTCCCTCGTTTGGTATCCAATCCAGAGTGATGCGATCGTATATGTTCTCGGAGAACCACTCGCTGATTGAATGCGCGAGGACACACAGAGCAAGCATAAGGCTTCTCACCGGTATGTATACGTTCATGTTTTCTCAAGGTACCACCGTCGGCGAAGGCCTTCCAGCAGAAACGACAACCATATGGTCGTTCCCCGGTATGTATGCGTACATGTATTTGCTGTGAGCTGCGTGAACCAAATGTTTTGCCACATTCATTGCAAGGAAACAACTTGCCAGCCGATGTAGTACTGTGCGAGTGGCGATGATTGGATAAGGTACGGCCATCGGGAAACTCTTCATGGCAAACATCACACTGTACCGATTTGTCACGATGCGAGGCCATATGACGTTTTAGTCTGGCCTTGTTGTGAAAATTCTTGCCACATTTGGAGCAAGAATGACATTTTTCGCGTGAATGATCCCAGGCATGTTTGATTAAAGCTTTGCGATCTCGACACTCTTTGCCACATAGAATGCAGGAATTTTCGGTCATTTCATGGGCATGTTGAGACTGTAGATGCTTTTTGATGGTGGGCTCTTCGAAAAAGGATTCACCGCAAAGAACACACCTGTAATAAGAAAAGATTGTACTTTTATCCTCGATATCATAATGACTTTCCAATTAAGACTTACTTGAAAGGCGGAAATCGAGCATGTATTTCTGCGTGCGCCAACAAGTCCAAAGCTTCAGCAAATGTCTCACCACAGGTATTGCAACAGTGTTGATCTTTAGAATTATCCACACTAATGCTATTTAGACCCGCATTATTTGTTGGCTTAGCATGACTTTTCGCATGTCTACGCAGCAGATCTTGCCTATGGAATGACATGCCACATTCGCTGCAATAAAATTCTCCATACAATTGTTGTTCGGACTCTGATTCACTTTGTGTATCATCTTCTCCCTCATTTGGATCGTATTCAGAATTGCTTTCTTCGAATTGGTGAGTTCGTTGATGATCCGTTAGGCTAGTTTGATCCCAGAAGATTTCATTACATTGCGGGCACTCGAATGGAGAATCATTGCGATGGGTCTGGAAAAGAAAGTCACGCATGAGGTTATTACAAAATTTAGAGGGAAGTGATTATAAAGTTTTAATTTTTCTCTGTGTGGTAGGGATCAGATTAATTTATAGAATGTGCTTTGGTCGTAACAATTGTAGGTTGAGCACACATTCCTCTAGTAGTGACAACCAGATCAAACTCAATCATCACTTCCCAATTAACATATTTTCAAAATAACAATAAAAAAATTTCATATAATCAGATCCTTCATATCAATGAAGGAATTTCGCAGCAATTGTGAAAATATTAAAAATAAATAAAATGGGATTGCTGGAAAATACATGAATACATCAGGCCATGTAAGGTCGAGTATGTTTGGGAGATGCACTTTTTTTCGAATCATGGGAAGGCTATCACAATGAAGATTCGTGCCCTCCGCCAAAAATCTATTTCACAATCTGCGACAACCTGTATCCCCAGACTCGCGCGAACACCCTCATCAGGAGACTTAGATCCAACCTTTCGTAGGCAGAATAACATGTTGTCTAAGCAGTATCTTCTGAGCCTTTACCGCAGCAGCCATCCAAATCACCATTTTGCGCATAGGCATTCATCGCCTAGACAACCACCCTTTCGGGCGGCGAAAGCATTGAAAAGCAATTAAAAGAATATCGTTCCCTAGGACACCGTACCGAAAGCGGTGAACATCTACCAGTGAATGTCATCCAACCCAAAGCACCCGAAGTAAACCTCCCTCGGCAACCCAGAGAAGTTCTGACTCAATAATAGGCTGGTACAGCCTTTTGGGCTAGCATTGATTGCCAACATGCTTTATATGTACTGCAAATGCAAAATCAAATTTTGCCCATGAACATTCCACTAAGGAACAGGGGCAAACTTCTTACATATCAATGAGTGCAGTCCGATTCAAGTTTAAGCTCAATGATAAGGGACCTCCTTTTTATTGCCGAGTCCCAACAGCGTGCCGCAGTGCTACACCTCTTTGGAGAGAAGTTTTATATGGCATAGTACCTCACAAATGTTGCCAGCATTAGGAGGGGAAAACCACCGCTGAAAATATTCTCTGATGGTCTCGCCAGGATTCGAACCCATGGTCTCTTCAGGATTCAGCGTCATAGGCGGACAAGCTAACCTCTGCGCTACGGTGACCTCCGCTGAATATGTACTACGCGTGCAAAATGGGACCATACGACGCACGTCACTTGTTTATATACCCAAGCAATCCTACTTGACCTACTACCTTATCCCCCTGGACGCATCCCATCCAAGTCGCAATATGCCTGGATCCTAATATTTAGCAAAATCTTGCAAACGAATAAAGCACGACATATTGTTACAACAACAAAAAGCACGCGAATGAGGCAAGGACTGATGCCGTGGGTTGCAGGGTGACCAAGTCCCTTTTGGCGAGTGTTTAGAGAAAAGGCACTTCACTTATCCTGGGGCAGGGGGAAGTATGACCTTAATTTGTTGAGAGGTGTCCTGAAAGGTCACTGCAATATTGGGCCCTGCAGTCGCGAACAATCAGCGGTATCGACTGGAGATCTCAGTAAGAAGCTGACCGGCGCCAAATCTTGCTGAAATATTGTTGTTGTTGTTGTAGCAGTGTCTTGTACACTGAGGTAGCAGCCCTTGCCGATAAGAAATGACTTCTTCGGGTCTATTCATTACATACAACCGACTGTCATGGGATTGTCTTGCTTAAATACTGAGTGCGTGTGATACTCGATATGACAAGGCGAGTTATTGGCGCCTTTAATGGCCAATGATTGGAGATGGTAGGGTGTCCAACTCTATTGTTTCCCTTGAAAACCATCGAAATTTGTGTTGTGTGGGGCTATTCTATCGATTCTTCCACGGTGTGTGTTCTTCGAAAATCAGTCTTCCGATTCCTGACTCGAGGTTGTTTGTCAGAAAAACAAGATTTTCTAGAAACGCGCACCCGTTTGTAATCGATTGGCCAGCTGATCGGACCATGCGCTACCGAGAGATTTCTTTTTCGCAAGAACGGTTCGTTTGAGGAATGGACTTCCAGCCGGATGTTTTTCCCCCTACTTACGACATCCAGAAATTCAAAGCAAATGTCAATAAACACTACTCCCTCTTTTTACCCTCCTATGGTTAACTTTCTACACTACAACGCAATGCACATACATAGGGGACATCCCCTGCGTGTTGGTTGGTTCAAAACAAAAAAAAATAGTGGTTTCGCGGCGAACGGTCCTGTGGATAAGAAGAAGCTTGCTCACCTATGGAGCTAGATGGGGATCGATACATCCACATACAAATGTGGCTCCAACAATAACAACGTCGCAACAAACCAGGATCAAGCGAAAGTCTGCAGGGTCAATGGTTGTTTGTTGTTGTTGCAGTACAATGAGGCGGCAGCTATTGTCGACGAAGGTCTCCATTGGGTCAATTTTGAGGATTTATGGTAACGAGGTAGAGTTCAGGACTATGCAGAAGACGAAATTGGCGGACGAAGCTCTCACATATGAGAGTCCCTTTTGGCCCGCTTTATTCCCATTTTTTGTTGTTGTAACAGTGCCTTGTGTTGTTCTATCTTTCGTCTGCTTAATTTTATTGAAAATCCACATCCAGGAACTGCGACTAAGGTAGGGTATGTCCGGAGGGATCTGGGTATGAGCCGAATGAGTCTGGCTGGGCAGTTAAACAGATTAAACATAAAGACGGAGCTGGTCTTCTTCAATGGCATATAAATTATACCGGGTTTAGACTTCCGTCTTTATACGTAAATATTAGTCGAATGAGGTTGTGTTGAGGTTGAGACTCACCGCTACTCCCTATGGAGCATTCCACAATTCGCAACCTGTGGATGCGCCCGGTAGCTCGCAGCTAAGCTTCTCGTGGCAGCAACGAACACCACACAGATCGGTCTTTAAGGTTCAAGCCTGTGTGGAATGAGGTGAAACACCATGGGCTAGTCCTATTTTCGAAATAGCTCTGAAAGAGTAATACAAAGAAAAAAGGCCGGAAACACTATGCGCCTTTTACTCTTGTAGGAGCTATGTGGCATTGCAATAGCCGAAAATGAAATCCGTGGAAGGAGATTACCGCCTTCCAAACTTAGCATTTATAAAAACAGAAATTTTAGCGCTCAAGGCCTTGGATTCAACGAAAGGATGCTGTTGTTGTTGATGCAGTGTGTTGTACACAGATACAACACGCTGCTACAACAACAACAACGAAACGAAAAGATGTTCAAGGTGCATGGCGGAAATTTAAATCTTCTAAAAAAAACTCCAAGCTAGTGACAGCGCTATCTTGGGTTCTCGCATACGCAATATTCCGGAAAATGACATTTCGAACGAAAATTCCCGGAAGGGTTCTTCCACGGCCAGCATGTATGCCATTTGTCGAACTTCTGAACAAAAAAAAGGGGAATGACTAATGCGAAGATTGTGGCGAAATATGAATATTTATAGGATTCCGGGCTGCCAGGATATTCTGGCATACCATCGACCGAAACAGCTGCTGACTTTTGGAGGTTTACTGAGAACGATGTATGACAGAAGTTAAAACCGGCACAGTGCCCGGGCAATTGGCATTCCGCATAACTTCAAGATCAGACTTGACGAACTCGTACACTGAGGCGGCAGCCCTTGTCGATGAGGGTTCCATCGGGTCAATCCGGCTGCCATGGGATTGTATCTGTGGTAAGTTATGCAGCGCCAGTGTGGTCTCATAAGCTTTGTGACACGCAGTGGATCTGTCAGAATGCCGCCCTCCGAACTGTGACAGGCTCTCTGTTCAGTTTTCATGTGGACCACCTCCATGAGGAGACAAAGATCCTACCAGTGCGAAGACATAACTACATGCTGTCTAAGCAATACGCAGAGACCATCCAAATCATAATCTTGTGGATATATATTCACCGCCCAGGAGCCTTAAGGTAGATCTACGTGAAGTTCAGCGCTACAAAAGAACCCCTAGATCAAGCGGCATATCAAGTATGTCTAGACAACATTCATGCAGACACGGTAGCAGATGCGGTAAATGGCTACCGGGTGAATGTTGTCCTTGGAGAACGACCGCCTCTCATTGCACCTGAAGCAATTGACCTCCCCCGGCAAATCAGAGTAGTTTTGGTTCAATAACGTTCCGGCAGATGCAGCCGCCTCAAATCCTCCAGAGTATGGATTGATGCCGACGTACAAGATGTATGTCCCGATTGTAACCAGGGACCGCACGATACACGTCACCTGTTTAACTGCCCAGCCAGACCCGCTCGACTCAGATCCAGATCCCTTTGGACGCACCTCATCTTAGTCGCAGAGTTCCTAGGTCTTGTCACTCAACAGAATCAAGCAGACGAAAGATATACCACAATAAACTGCTACAACAATCCACTCGACTCAGACCCAGATCCCTTTGGACGCACCTCATCTTAGTCGCAGAGTTCCTAGGTCTTGTCCCTCAACAGAATCAAGCAGATGCCAAAACAAACTGCTACACCAACAACATCAGACTTGGCGAGGATATGGAGAAGACTATATTTCAAGCGCTTGCTTTGTTCGTGTTTGAATTCTAAAGGCATATATGCTTTCCATCGTACGGAGGCGGTTCTTTTCCGATGTAGGTGATTACACTGTGTAGACAATTAAGTCATATACAGCCCAAATATGCATGGGTGTGGGTTTGAGTGTAGGTATATTGAATAGGTGCTTGCTCCCTGCTCTCTTCTTACATCAGTTTATATCCCCACCTCGCATTTTAACTTGATCTGGCGACTCACAAATGTTCTTTTCGTTCACTTTTACAATTCTTTCTCACTAGGTTTTCACTATGTGATGTTCTTCGTTATCACGAGAAGCTTAGCAGGGAGCTTCCGAGCACGTCCACAGGTAGCGGATAGTGGAAAGCTCCACACAAGGGTTTCACTATGGACCAGCCGGCATAAGATAACTATGAGCATCACACAGGCCGGAACTCAAATCTGTGTGGTGTTCTTCGTTATCACAATAAGCTTAGCTGGGAGCTACCGGATACATCCACAGGAAAGTGGAATGCTCCATACGGAGTAGCTGCAACTGCAACCGTGGACAATCAGCGGTATCGAGTGGAGAGTCTCAGTAAGAGGCCGGGCTGTACCGGCTCATGCTTAAATACTAAGTGCTTATGATGCTCGATAGGAAAAGGCGAGAAATTGGCGACTTCAAATAACTAATGGTCATCATGTTCCCGCGGCGATTTGTCGTAAAGACCGGGACGACATCCAAATGTGGCTAAAACAACAACTATGGACCAAAACTGCCTATCGAGTGAGTCTGCCTTTATGGTGGGTTGCCCATCCAACGTAAACCTAAACCTAGGATGCCAGTTCCTGTTGTTGTCGTAGCAGTGTTGTACACTGAGGCGGCAGCCTTCGCCAATTAAGGAATCCATCGGGTCAATCCGTAAACGCGGACAATCAGCAGTATCGAATGGAGAGTCTCAGTGAAATCACGGGCGGCACCAACTCTAGCTTAAATATTGAGTGCCCATGATACTCGATTTGACAAAGTGAGTTATTGGCGCCTTTAAATAATCAAATGCGACCACGTTTCCCGGAGGCCACCGTAGCGCAGAGGTTTGCATGTCCGCCTATGAGGCTAAACGCCTGGGTCGAATCCTGGCGAGACCATAAGAAAAAAACATTTCAGCGGTGGTTTTCCCCTCCTAATGCTGGCAACATTTGTGAGGTACTATGCCATGTAAAACTTCCCCCCAAAAGAGGTGTCGCAATGCGGTACGCCGTTCGGACTCGGCTATAAAAAGGAGGCCCCTTATTATTGAGCTTAAACTTGAATCGCACTACACTCATTGATAGGGGAGAAGTTTGCCCTGTTCTTAAGTGGAATATTCATGGGCAAAATTTGCATTTGCATCACGTTCCCATGGCGATCGGTCCCATGGAGCTTGCTCGGAGCGAACTTGATCACTTATATGAGCTTGAGGGGGATCGAAACCAAGGCGTCTACAACAACAGCAACAAGTGTGGAAGATTTAATAACTGGCGTTCAAAGCTAAAGTCGGCCATGTTAACCTCCTTAACCTTAAATTGAATAGGGTAACACTCTTTGCAGCACCAAACAGTGCCTTCCTTGAATTCGTAATTTCGAGGATGGTATCAAATTGAATTAAAATTGTAATTGTTTCCTTTTCTATTTTCTACTCCAGACGCTTGATATAGACACCACTATCCGAAAAATTTTATCTACTCACCTTGGTGTGTGAAAGCAAAGCCTTCTGTCGCGAAAATGCCAAACCACATTGCTGACAAACAAATGGTTTGTTATCATCTATTATGGGAAAATGTAGAACTTGTTTTTGTTGCAGCTGCTGTTGTTGATGTGAACGTTGTAGGTGTTGGGGCGTTGGCACTTGCAAGGAGGCGGGTGAAGGATCCTGAGTAAATTCAATGGTGTTATTGGGTAATGCATCACACTGTACTATACTGAAGGATGAGGCTAATGTGGCTGAATTATTGGGAGCACAATTATTGGCAACATTTACAACATAGGCATCCTCTTTGGGCTTAAGGCGACT
The DNA here is from genome assembly GCF_963082655.1 of Stomoxys calcitrans. Classification (NCBI taxonomy): domain Eukaryota; kingdom Metazoa; phylum Arthropoda; class Insecta; order Diptera; family Muscidae; genus Stomoxys; species Stomoxys calcitrans. Next base: position 66,249,403 of record NC_081553.1, on the reverse strand, counting down.
TATGCGACCACGTGGTGGAGCTGTTGTAATTGCCACTGAGGATACTGAAGTAATTGCGGGCATTTGTAGAACACTATTGCCCATTACAGTGTGATGCTGATGGTGCCCACTACTGTGATTGTGATTGGAGGTAGATTGTTGTTGATGTTGTTGGTATTGTTTTCGACTAGATTTAATTGGTATTGTTACGGAATCTTCGGGAACACTCCAATCCTGCTCATAATAATGATCATTGGAGGTGCGTTGCGATGATGAAGTGGTATCGGTTACAAAGTGTATAACTGAAAAACAGGTTTGGAAAATTATTTTGGGCGAGAAGTCCAAAAACATAATGACTGAAACTTACAATCACTATCATCCATTTGAGGATCTGAGGCCGGCTCCTCCTCGGCATGTGCCTTAAGGTGATTAATTAGATCTTGCCTACGCATAAATCTTAAACCACACAGCTTACACAAATGAGGCCGATCATTCTGATGAGCCACCATGTGATTCATAAGACTTGCTTTCTTGCGAAAACGTCTACTACAAAAATCGCATGGATATGGTCGCAGGGCAGTATACTCATCTTGTACAGTGGGCAGGGGTACTTCAATATCCATTATTACTTGAGAATTGGAAATTATTTGTTCGGCAGATATTTCAACTCTGAAAGAAAAGAAAAAAAGCGAATTAGTTATTGATAACAAAATCTTTGAAGGTGAATGGCTTAGGTTGCCATTGTGGAATCAGATGAATTTCAAAATCGTGTTAAAGTCGTAACATTAGTGGGTTGAGAACACGATCATCAAACATTGAAAGTTGTGGTAACTCAATCATCATATTCCAGACTATCAAAGTCAGAAAAGTATTTGTCGAAAGGCCGAAGGAGGCCACCGTAGCGCAGAGGTTAGCATGTCAGCCTATGACGCTGAACGTGGGTTCGAATCCTGGCGAGACCATCAGAGACCTAATGCTGGCAACATTTGTGAGGTACGATGCCATGTAAAACTTCTCTCCAAAGAGGTCGCACAGCGGCACTGAAAAAAAACCCAGAAGTTGAGAAGGAGAGACCTTGCCCCCACGCTGCATAGATTAGGTAACAACCACATGCAAGTATCAAGATTCATTTTGCCGGCATGGGATAACTATGAGCACCACACAGGCTAGAGACCACCGTAGCGCAGAGGTTGGCATGCTCGCATTTTAGCCGAACGCCTGGGTTCGCATTCAGGCGAGAACATCAGAAAAATTTTCGTCGGTGATTATCCCCTCCAAATACTAGTGACATATATGAGGTGCTATGCCATGTAAAAACTTTTCCCGAAAGATGTGTCGTACTGCTGCACGCTTTTCAGAATGGGCTATGAAAAGCAGGCCTCTTGGCCTGCCAGCGGTGGTTATCCCCTCCAAATACTGGTGACTGGAACTGTGCCATGTATAAACTTCTCCCAAAAGATGTATCGTACTGCTGCATGCCTTTCAGAGTCGACTATGAAAATCAGGCCCTTGGCATTGAGATTAAACTTAAATCGGATAGCACTCATTGATAAGTGAGAAGTTTGCCCCCTTTCCTTAATGGAATTTTTATGGACAAATTTGGATTTGCATTTTTTACATAGGCTAGAATTTTCAGCTCCAATGTGTGGTTGTTGTTGTAGCAGTGTGTTATACACTGAGGCGGTAGCCCTTGCCGATGAAGAACTCCATCGGGTCAATCCGGTACGTACAACCGGCTGCCATGTGTGGTGTTCTTACCTATAGCGAAAAGCTTAGCTGGGACCTATCGCGCTCGTCCAAAGGTTGCGGATAGTGGAATGCTCCATACGGAATAGCTGCAAATGCAGTCGCGGACAATCAGCGGTATCGAGTGGATAGTGTCAGTGAGATACCAGTAGGCACCAGATCTTGCTTAAGTACTGAGTGCCTATGATGCTCGATTTGACAAGGCGAGTTATTGGCGCATTTAAATAACCAATGGTCACCTTGTTGCCGCGGCGGTCGGTCCTTTGGACTGGAACGAGCTTGCTCACCTACAGGAGCTTGGCGAGGATCGCCACCTCCACACGAAAATGTGGCTACAACAACAACAAAAGAACGAACAACGACAACAAGCCCCCATAGTGATATGTTTTATGCAACGGCACGACCCAGCTCACCTTGAGAAGCTCGCCAAGAAACGCTAACACCAAATGACGACAACAAATCCCGTCAATCCCATGGCAGCCGGTTGTACGTACCAGATTGACCCGATGGAATCCTTCATAGGCAATCCTTCACTGCTACAACTACAAAAACAACAAATCCCGTCCCGGCATTGGATAGCTGTGAGTACCACACAAGCTGGAACATTGAGTTCGGATCGAAGTAATTTTTTATTGCTGTCACGAGAAGCTTAGCTTCGAGCTACCGGGCGCGTCTACAGGTTGCGGATAGTGGAAACTTCATACAGAGTAGCTGAAACGGCAGTCGCGGACAATCAGTGGTATCGAGTGGAGAGTCTCAGTGAGAGGTCGGCTGGCACCATCTCTTGCACAAATACTGAGTGCCTATGATGCTCAATATGACAAGGCGAGTTATTGGCGCTTCTTCCCAAGGCGATCGGTCCTTTGGACCGGAACGTGCTTGCCCAACTACAGGAGCTTGACGAGGATCGCCACCTCCACGTGAAATGTGGTTACAACAACAAATACCGTCACGCTAGTCTGTGGTATTCGACCAGCTGGTAAAAAGTAAGCGACTGTTGTAGTAATTATGCCCGGGATTGCACAACTGATGGAGAAACTTGACAAACGCAATACTTGTCGGAGCATATATTAAATTGGCGTAAACCAAACTCTAAGCCCATAACAACAAACAAAAACTATTCCATGTTTTTCACCAATTGACACTTTTTGCGCCCCAAGACTTGACCCAGTTTGGAAATAGTGGACTTGAAAAGTTAAAAATAAAGCCCCATGTAAGCTGACGTTATTTATAAAAGCTACAAAGGCTTGTTGAGGAAACCTCACATGTTTACTGTTCGACGAAATATAAATGAACATGCTTACCTCTCTTCTCCTTGATGTTGAACCCAATCATCGGTTATCACTTCCTCTGTTACCATTTGTGGCGTTGTCTCGGTATAATGATCCACAGTGTAGACATCACCACCGCCGCCAGTGTCTTCATGCTGTTGTATTAAAGCGGCCTGCTCCATAATGGCATCACAATCTATCTGCTCTCCATCACTGGTTGTCATAACGACAGCACCATTTTTGTCCGTCCCATTGGTGTTTATAATTTCGGCCACCATTTGACCATCACGGGCCATGAAAATCAAATTTTCAGCAGCAATCTGATCAATGTTATTGGTGGCATCACCATCATCATCTTCTTCGGTGGCTATGTAGTCCGACGAAGAGTTGGCACTAGCCATTAGGTCCTCTTCACAAGGTGGTTGAGGATCTATTACCAATTGGCCGGCTGTCTTCATGTCTCCTGCAGAGGTCGTGGTGCGTCCACCGCCACTAGCACCTACGACATGATGCGTTGTTGTATGATGATTCACGGAACTGTGCTGTATCCATTGTATGCCACCATATTGACTATCCATAGTTTGTAAAGTTTTGTAGGTAAGTTATTACTTGAATCCAGGCAGGGCAAACACTAAAAGTTAACAAAAACAAAGATTTTATTAGCAAATATTGCCTATGACCCCCCACAAATGGTAGAAACACGTTGTTTTTGTGGAACACCAAATCCAATGTTTACTCAATTGGAAAAAAAATCAACAGTGTGAACCAGACATGAGCCGCTTAAAAAAATAAAGGGGAGGTAGACGACGCCGTTGAATTATTAAAATGGAGGCTTTGTTGTACAATCCATTTACATTCCACCAAATATTTGGCGGCATATAGCCATCTCTTTCTATAATACCGCATTATTGCGGCATTATCGACTGCTGCGATAACACTGTTTAACCATATACGAACCACACAAAAGCCGACAATGCCGAAGTACCATCGAAAAATTCCAAGTTATGAAAATTGCAATTTTCGTTCCATCTTTCATTTATTGATTGCTTTAAGGTTATGGCCAAATGAGGTTATGACCATTTATTTATTTACATTGCAACTGGGCCGCTTGCACTTGTATACTTTTTACGCTTGACAAATTGCACAAACGGTCAAAAACAGGTCAAATCACCCATCTTGGTTACATCACATGGTCCCACATTTATATCGAAAGCACGTTTTTTTTTTAATTTTCACCAAATCTCGAACAGAATTTTTCATACCGATTTCATTTTATTTTGTTTTGGTTATGAACACCCAGTGTAAATTTGAGGTTATTTTTAATGCAAAATTTTTCTCATCTCATGGCGATGGCATTTTGATGAAACTTACAATTTTATAACATTTCACTGCGCGACACGGCAATATTTTTAAGAATTTCTTTAGAAAATGTAGCAAACTCTTTAGGTTTCTTACGCCAACTGACACGAACAACATACTGGCTGTCAAGCGTGCACACAAACAACCGAAGACTAATCTTATTGGATTGAAAGTGGGGTGAGGTGGGGGCAACGCTACCAGCTAAGCAACATATTAACTGTGGGTAAGGCCGTTCTATGGAATGTAAAACAAAAACGCCAAAGTCAAAGTAATATAATATATATTTTGTATATAGATGATGATATGAAAATAGTAATTGGTTGAAATATTTAACAAAAAAAAGTCAAGTTCAATCAAGGACTTTGCATTTTCAATTGGATGCTGAATATTTAGTAAACAGTGGGTAATGCAGTTTACTCAAACGAAAGAAACAGTTAAAATTTTAAAACATATTCAGTATAATTGAATAAGGTATGTGGTTTGACTGCAATTAATAAAAAAAATGCGGCATTTTGTTAAATTTTCTATAATTCATTTAAAAGTAAGCATTAGAAAAACCATAATAATAAAAAAATTAGTTTATAAATAATAAAGAGCGAAAAAAATCCCTACGGTATTGCCACATTTCTCTTGTTTTTGATTTCTCAGCATTATTGCCATATTTAGTTTAATCCTACTACAGGGATGTTATGAACGAAGTAACCCAGAGCTGCTTTCGGAAAAATTTATAGACGCATAAGCGTTACGCCAAGTTGAATTATGTTTTACTTTTAACAAAAGTGTGTATTAGCAGATTAAAGAAGAAAACAGCTTAAAACAAGTAAGTTATATCGAAAATAATAAATATTAATGTGATTGTTGAAGCAAACAGGAAATATTTAACTAGTAAAGATTAGTCTTGATATCAAAACAAAGAAAGGCTGAACAAAAAATCGAAATATTAAAAATGTTTCCAACATTCTTTTCGTTTAAATTGCAGCAGTATATATCCGGCAACTAAATAAGTCTGCAAAACATGGTATTTGGCATCTTGAAAATCAAGATGACCAATCTGCACAATACAAATATGGTTTCAGGCGTCCCGCAGAAATCGAGAACATGCACCGAAATGCTCCAGTTCACTTTAAAAAGCTGGCTAAGGATTTCTACCAACACCTGATAGCATGTGGTTACAATAACATGCACCCGAACGACCTTGCTCATTCAAAGAAGCTTGTTCTGGCTCGCTACCCCGCAGGCATGTGGCTACAACAACAAATGGTTTCAGATGAGATTCATCTTCTTGTGAAATTACTGAGAAAAATTACATGCTATCCTGACTGAAATGGAAGTGGAACATTATAAACCAAATAAGAGGTGATACCCATCTATGCTGCCTCTTGATTTCAAGAGAGGAGTGATTGCAAACTTTGACCAATTGGCTTAGGCATTTGACCAAGCAGTTCCGTGGGACCAGAACGTTGACACCGCTTATACACAACAACAGGCTTAAAGTGAACTGAAACAAAAACAGATGTGGCTTTTGAATCAGGTAAGTAAAACACATTGTACTAAAAAACATTGTGAGCCGTAAATTAAAGGCTGTTACTAAGTAATTTTACTTCAGTCGGTATCATTTGGGTCTTTTAGAAGCTGGCTTGTGGCTTTTCTAAGAAAGAAGCGATCAGTGTATTCCCATGAATATGCTGCTGTTGTTGTAGCCAAATGTTCTTGTGGAGGTGGCGATCCTCGTCAAGCTCCTGTTGGTGAACAAAATCTTTAGGATCCAAAGGACAGATCGCCGCGGCAACAGGGTGGCCATTGGTTATTTAAAGGAGCCAAAAACTCGAATTGTCATATCGAGCATCATAGGCATTCAGTATTTGTGCAAGAGCTGGTGCCGCCCGGCCTCTCACTGAGACTCTATCCACTCGATACCGCTGGTTGTCCGCGACTGCCTTTGCTGCTACTCCATATGGAGCTGTCCGCAAACTGTGGTAGCTCGCGGATAAGCTTCTCGTGACAGCAATGAACACCACACAAATCGGGCCTCCAAGTTCTAGCCTGTGTGGTGCTCACAGTTATCCTTTGCCGGAATATGCTGATCTTTCACCCTGTGCAAACACCACCAATGATGTACAGGTTGTGGCTTTTAAAGAAAGACACTGTCGGTAAAATCATCATTGCGATTATTTAAAAATAATTTCGCTTTTGACATTTCTGTCTTCAGGTCATTTAGTCTGTTTTTGTGAGTAAGATAAGGTGATGATGGCAGTTTGCAAATCAGACTTATTGTAACACCTTGAAATATTGATCTGCATGCCATAAATTGCACATATTTTCTTTATCGTCTTGATATTCTAAGTGGATCTAGTCAAGAACGAATGACAGCTGGTTGGACATACCAGATTCACCCGATGGAGTCCTTCATCGGCAAGGACTAGCGCCTCAGTGAAGGACACAATGCTACAACAACAATAACAACCAATAAAGACTGCTTGAAATTGGGCACAGATTCTTTTTGTTGATGTAGTTCATTGCAAATGGGTCATATCAGTTCAGATTTGGAAATAGCTACCATGTAAAAGGGTCCTTCGACTTGACTGCATGGGCCTCTGATAGGCTCATTTATTATCCAATTTTGCCAAAATTTTACATGTGGTGTTCTGTAATAACTTCCAACAACCGTTTCAAGTACAGTACCAATCTGTAATCATAGTCTGGAAGCCACGAGTTTTTTTTTTCGCTCCTAAGAAAAAAATATATATTCGTACCTCGGAATAGGTACCACCTATTACGAACAATTTTTAAAGCCTTTTTGATTAGGCGAGAAATGGACTCCAAAGACTCAACAGCTGCGGTGGTGGCGTCAGACCGTAGGGTGTTGTCATACCCTCCTATAGGTGTGGATGCCTTGGCACCTGTAGTCGAGAGTAATGCTTCAAGCGCACAACTAGTCGTCAGACAAATTAATGAGGAAGAGTCGGATAAACCAGAGGAATGAACAGTGCGTCCCCAGCCTTTAAGTAAAGGAGGTGATTCTGACTCGAATTTAGACAGCGACGGTGTCAATGAAACAGTCATCGCAGCCGAATCGAGTGATGAGGATCGGGATGACGGCAGAAGTGAGCGATGGCTTTGCTAAGCTCAACCCAAACTGAAACTTTAGTAGAATATGGGAGTGAGAGCAGAGACAACGGAGGACATGTTGAGGCTTTTGATGAAAACCCATTTCTACAGGATACGACGGGACTCAGGGAGACACCGGAATCTTGGAATAATGACGTTGATCGAAGGTTTATAATTACGGAATTTATGGTGAAGGAATCCTTGAGGAGCTTCAAACCATTTAAGTCACCCGGGCGTGATGTAATATTTTCGGTGTTACTACGGAAAGAGGCAGACTGTCAAGCGCCTCATCTAGCCAATATTTTCACAGCGTGCCTAGGACTTGCATGTACTACGAAAGCCTGGCAGGAGATAAGGGTGGTGATTATACCCAAACCCGGCAAGCCAAGTTTTGCGACACCAAAGGCCTACAGACCCATAAGCCTTACGTCCTATCTACTCAAAACCATGGATCGTATTGTGGACACCATGATAAAGAGTAGGACATCCAGCGAACAGCTCAAATACAAAAAGCATGCCTATGTCAAGGGAAGGTCGGTAGAGATTGCCCTGCACGAGGTTGTGCATAAAATAGAAGAAACCTTCGTTGGCAAAACGTACATCCTGGTGGTATGCATTGACGTAGAGGGGGCTTTTATTAATGTGCGGACCGACACACTGATCCAATTCTTAGATCAGTACCGGGTGGAACCGGTTCTTAGAGACTGGATAAATCATATGCTAAGGAACAGGTTTATTAATTGTGTGTCGCATGGCACAAATATGGGGGAGGAAGTGGCAAGCCACAGGGGGCATTTTATCATCACTGCTATGGGTGACCACCATAAATGACCTATTACGGATGCTTACTGAGGAGGGATTTGAACCCGTCTGCTACGCAGAAGATGTTACAATACTTCTAAGGGGTAAGGATCCGAACGAGCTATGCGGAAGGGCCGAAAGGGTCTAGCATATGGCATATAACTAACCTAGATCCAGAGGTCTGAATATTAACGTAGAGAAGACTTTGTTCCAAGGAAGACGAAGGTGGGCCAATTTAACGCACCATGTTTCCTCAATAAGACAATTTCTTGGACAGGAAACTGAATTGGAAATGTCACATTCAGGAGCGTATTGAGAGAGCTTACAGATGCTGGGCACTATGTAGACGGGCTAGAAATGAGGCCTGAATCCGAGGATAATCCACTGGTTCAACATGAGCGTGATTAAACCAATACTTACTTACGCCTCAGTAGTGGACTGCTATGGAGAAAAAATGCAACATAAAGGCCATATAACAGGTTAAGAGAACATGTTGTCTTGGCATAGGCGGAGCGATGAGGACCACACCCACTCGGGCACTGGAGACTATTCTAGATATCCGATCCATTCACATACAGATTAAGTATGAGGCAGCTACTGTGGCCAAGAAACTTAAGGTGATGAAAGAATGGATTGAGAATGGGAGCAGCTCATAACATCGCGGTATAATCGAGGCGACGATAGGAAACCCAGAAGGAAAGGAAGAGGTTTCCGATTGGATACCTTAGATGAACCTTGATGAACCTTGAGGTCGAGTGCGAGGTACTGCTGCCAGCGGCACAGTCTTGGATTGATGGAACCCTAGTATTGCCATCCGGAAGATCATGTTACACAGATGGATCAAAGCTAGAGGACACAGTGGGCCTGGGCGCCTATATTGGGAACCCAGGGACTGAGATCTGTTTTAGACTGTCTCACCTTAATACGGTCCTGCAAGCGGAGATCCGGGCGATCACGGGATGCGTGAAGTAGTGTGGTGCTAATGCGAGGACGTCGAGTGTGAACATCTTTACGGACAGTAAAATTGACATAAGGGCAATAAGGGCCGTACGAACATGGCTAGATCGACTTACAATGGATCGTCCAGAATCCAGGATATATATTCTTTATGGGGTCACAGATCAATATTTCGAGGTGTTACAAGCGGATTGGCTAGATTAGTATACCCCCAACTGGTGGTGGGTGGGAATAAAAAAAACTATTGGTTGCCCAAAAAGTAATTGCGGATTTTTTAAAAGAAAGTAAATGCATTTTTAATAAAACTTAGAATGAACTTTAATCAAATATACTTTTTTTACACTTTTTTTTCTTAAGCAAGCTAAAAATAACAGCTGATAACTGACAGAAGAAAGAATGCAAATACAGAGTCACAAGCCGTTGAAAAAATTTGTCAACGCCGACTATATGAAAAATCCGCAATTACTTTTTGGGCAACCCAATATTTGTAAAGTGTCGATTTCATTTGCAATGATGCTATAGAATTAAATAGTTCGGGAACACATTGTTTACATTGCCATTTTCACTTTCGCTGCATCTGTCTTGCATCTGAGTTGACGCTGAAGAATTTGAATTTTTTTTCTTTTCAATGTATTTTTCTTCCAACAAATTTCGCTTATTGACTTACTTTTGTTTGTTTTAAAAATTCCGTTTACATTGTGGGTGGTTAGAAACAAAAAATTTTCTCTATTGCATAAAAAGGGATCAATTGAAATAATTAAAAAAAAATATATATATTTGACAATGTTATAAACACAAAGATATCTCGCGGTGATCGACCTAAGTAGGTGCATCACATTTTATCACAATCTTGAGAAAAATTCACCATTTATGAACCCATAGCAGCTATTAAGAAAAATAATAAAATAAGTAGTTTCGGATCAATATCGGCATGGACGTCAAGGGGTCTAACATTACTCACTGTATTTTATATTTGAGCGAAATCTTAAAAAAAAATTGGCTTGCAGAACGTAAGTCGGAAGCTATGTCAACATGGTATCTATATACTGATATGCTGAAAGATCTTCAATGGGCAGATCGGTCTATATGGGGGCTATATCCGATCTGTGGTCCGATCTGAATGGCACAGATGTCAAATGCCTAACACAGCTCACTGTGCCAAATTTCAGGGAAATCGGTAATAAACCCTTTTAATAGCCCAAGACCAAAAATCGGAAGATCGGTATAAAAGACAACTATATCTAAGTTTTAACCGATCTGAACCATATTCAGCATAACACAACTCTCTGTGTTAAAAAAACCCGTTTGAGACCTTTTTACGAGAAACTGAATACTTTTATTGCAAATTGCAAATTTTGCCCATGAACATTCCACTAAGGAACGGGGGCAAACCTCTCACATATCAATGAGTGCAGTCCGATTCAAGTTTAAGCTCAATGATAAGGGGTCTCCTTTTTATAGCCGACGATTGGTATAAAAGACAACTATATCTAAGTTTTAACCGATCTGAACCATATTCAGCATAACACAACTCTCTGTGTTAAAAAAACCCGTTTGAGACCTTTTTACGAGAAACTGAATACTTTTATTGCAAATTGCAAATTTTGCCCATGAACATTCCACTAAGGAACAGGGGCAAACCTCTCACATATCAATGAGTGCAGTCCGATTCAAGTTTAAGCTCAATGATAAGGGGTCTCCTTTTTATAGCCGACTCCGAACGGGGTGCCGCAGTGCGACACCTCTTTGTAAAAAAGATTTACATGGCATGGTACCTCACAAATGTTGCCAGCATTAGGAGGGGAAAACCACCGCTGAAAATTTGTTCTGATGCTCTCGCCAGGATTCGAACCCAGGCGTTCAGCGTCACGTGGACTCCATACTTTTGTTACAAAGTTTTTCTTTTATTGTAACTATGAAACGTTTCGCTTCAACGTATCTAACTTTAGTCATAAACGAAGTATTATTGAATGTAACTAACTTTGTTCATTGTTACTCTTTAGCAACTTCGCCTACGGCAAAAGTCCCTGTCTTTTGTTGTAAAAACAAATAATCTTTAATGACAATAGCGTTTCGATTGCCGCAAACGGTTATTCGTTTACCAGACCAATAATTATTCCCTTGTATCTATCCTACGAGAGAAAATGGGTGAGTTTTTGAGCAAATAGACCAGTGATGGGTAAAATACTCACACTATTTCACATTACTGTTTACGCACGGGATAATTATGAGCACCACGCCGGATGAAAGTTTGAGCTACATTCTGTGTGGTGTTCTTCGTTATCACGAGAAGCTTGGTTGGGAGTTACAGGACACGTCCAAAGGTTGCGGATAGTGGAATGCTTTAACTGAGTAGCTGCGACTGCAGTCGCGGACTATCAGCGGTATCGAGTGGAGAGTCTCAGTGAGGGACCGGGTAGTACCGGCTCTTATTTAAATACTCGATACGAATAGGCGAGATATTGGCTCCTTTAAATAACCAATGGGCATGATGTTCCTGCTGCGATCGGTCATATAGACCGGAACGAGCTTGCTTGCATATAAGAGCTTGACGAGGATCGCCCCCTACACATGCAAATGTGGCTACTATAACAACAACAACAATAAAAAATCCCAAGCAATGTCATATGCTTGCACATAATTGCAATTGGTTGTTCGTCACTGGTAAACCACAATTTCCCTCAAACAACATTTGTTTCATTTTTTTTGACTGACCAAAGAGCAGTCAACATTTTGAGCAGCTCGTTCGAGTACAGATGGAAAATGACAATTTTCACATTTTCGCCTTAGGTACATTAACGTCGGTATGTCTTTAGATCAACAGACAAATGACTGTCATGTACAAGGAAACACAACCAGAATTTCTTAGACACATACATTGTTTGGTAATTTTTAAACGATAAATAAATGTTCATCTCAAAGTAGGCATTTAAATGTGCGAAAACAACTACCACCATAAGTAATTTTTGTTTTATTTATCATAATAATTGCAAATTTTGCCCATAAACATTCCACTAAGGAACAGGGGCAAACTTCTCACTTATCAATGAGTGCAGTCCGATTCAAGTTTAAGCTCAATGATAAGGGGCCTCCTTTTTATAGCCGAATCCGAACTGCGTGCCGCAGTGCGACACCTCTTTGGAGAGAAGTTCTACATGGCATAGTACCTCACAAATGTTGCCAGCAAACAAGGAAGGCTTTTATTGGATTGCCCAAAAAGTAATTGCGGATTTTTCATATAATATAGTTGTGTAACAAATTTTTTTGTGAAATAGTCATCTGATATCTGCATACGTTGAAGCATTCCACTATCCGCAACATTTGGACGCGCCCGGTAACTCCCAGCCAAGCTCAAACTTCCAGCCTGTGTGATGCTCATAGTTATCCCGTGCGTAAACAGTAATGTGAAATAGTGTGAGTATTTTACCCATCACTGGTCTATTCGCTCAAAAACTCACCTATTCTTTCTAGTAGGATAGATAAACGAATAATCGTTTGCGGCTATCAAAACTCTTTGTCATTAAAGATTTTTGTTTTTACAACAAAAGACAGGGACTTTTGCCGTAGGCGAAGTTGCTAAAGAGTTACAATAAGTTTGAATTATGTTTCAACATTAAATTGAACTTGTAATTCTTTTATAAAAATTATAAAATTAATATTATAAAACAAAAATTGGATAACTTATGCACCCAAATTCGGCATTCGGACATTCAGTGGTCTAATAAAAATAAGTCACTGTAGAATTTTGTACTTCAAATTTCAAGAAAATCTGGTAATAAATAAAACTTTTATGAGCTTCAGACCCTTAGTCGGCATATCGGTGCATATGACAGCTATATCTAAATACAGTCCGATCTTTACCATATTTGGGTCGGATGGCGGGTGTCCTAAAACTACTTACTGTTTCAAATTCGAAATCGGATAAAAAATAAAGATTTTATGGGCTTTATACTCTTTATCGGGAGATCGGTCTGTATGGCAGCTATATATAAAGTCCGATCCGAATCATATTTGGGACGAATGTCGGGAAACCTAAAACTACCCACTGTTTCAAATTTCAGCGAAATCGTATACAAAATAAAGCTTTTATGGGTTTCAGACCTTTTATCGGCAGATCGGTCTATATGGCAGCTATATCTAAATATAGTCCGACCTCAACAATATTAAACTAAGACATCGGAAAGTTCAAAACCACTCACTATTTCAAATTTCAGCGAAATCGGATAAAAAATAAAGCTTTTATGGGCTTCAGACCCATTATCGGCAGATCGATCTGTATGGCAGCTATATATAAATATAGTCCGATCTGAACCACACTTGGGTCCTATATTGGGAGGCCTAAAACAACTCACCGTTTCAAATTTCAGCGAAATCGGCTAAAAAATAATGCTTTTATGGGCTTCAGACCTTTTATCGGCAGATCGGCCTATAAGGCAGCTATATCTAAATATAGTCCGATCTGAATCATATTCAGTTCAGATGTAAGGAGACTTAAATTAACCCACTATTTCTAATTTCAGCAAAATCGGATAACAAATAAAGCTTTTATGGGCTTCAGACCCATTATCGGCAGATCGATCCATATGACAGCTATATCTAAATATAGTCCGATCTGAACCACATTTGCGTCCTATATTGGGAGGCCTAAAACTACTCACCGTTTCAAATTTCAGCGAAATCGGTTAAAAAATAATGCTTTTATAGGCTTCAGACCCTTTATCGGCAGATCGGCCTATATGGCAGCTATATCTAAATATAGTCCGATCTGATTCATATTCAGGTCAGATGTAGGGAGGTTTAAATTAACCCACTATTTCTAATTTCAGCAAAATCGGGTAAAAAAGGAATCTTTTATGGGCTTCAGACCCATTCTCGGCAGATCCATCGATATGGCAGCTATATCTATGTATAGTCCGATTTGGACAAATTTCAGCGAAATCGGTTAAAAAATAATGCTTTTATGGGCTTTAGACCCTTTATTTGGAAATCGGTCTATATGGCAGCTATATCTAAATATAGTCCAATTTAATCCATATTTAGGTCAGATGTCGGGAGGCTTAAAATAACTTACTGTTTCAAATTTCAGCTAAATTGGGTAATAAAAATGGCATTTATGGGCATTAGACCCTTAATCGGCAGATCGAGCGTGCATCAAAAAGACGTGCCAAATTTCGGCTCAATTTATGAAGGCTGTAGAGCGATTACGACAGACGGAAGGACAGACACACGGGCATCGTTAAATCGTCTTAGAGTTTTACGACGATCCGAAATATTTATACTTTTAGGGTCGGAAATTGATATTTCGATGTGTTGCAAACGGTATGGCAAAATGAATATACCCCGCATCCTATGGTGGTGGGTATAAAAATGGACTAATACCAAGGATGCATATTTCTTTATGGCACAAAATATTGTCAAACAATCTATGCGCTGTAGAAATTCTTGTTGGCTCCAGAAAGGAACCGACTAGGAACTACCGCACACATTCCAGGGGAACTGGGATCCGTAGGATTGCCACAAGCTACATGTAAGCTTACTGTTTAGGGTCAGGCCCGAAGGACAACGAACGAAGATGGTCACAATGTGTGGGTTGTGAACATTCCTAAATGACTTGCTGGCTAGTCTCAGTTATTGTGTCCGTCATGACAGGTCACCCACAGGTCTGATCGGGAAGCATGCTGACAGACTGAAGGTTACAAGTGACAACTTCAGCAGAATCTGTGCGGTCGTCGAGGAAGAGAAGACTATAGAACATCTGCTATGTGTGTGTCCTGCACTAGAGTGTATTCGAATTTAAGCACGGCCGAACTTAAGGCATTTTTACTTGTTATACCCTCCACCATAGTATGGGGGTATACTAATTTCGTCATTTCGCTTTGGAATACATCGAAATATGCATATAAGACCCCATCGCCATGACATTTTTAGTTGATCTAGCCATGTCCGTCCGTTCGTCTGTCTGTCGAAAGCCAGCTAACTTTCGAAGGTGTAAGGCTAGCCGCTTGAAATTTTTTGCACAAATACTTTTTATTAGTGTAGGTCGGTTTGGATTGGAAATGGGCCAAATCAGTCCATGTTTTGATATACCTGCCATATAAGCCGATCTTGTGTCTAGACTTCTTGAGGTTCTAGACGGGCGCAATTCTTATCCGAATGGGCTGAAATTTTGTTCGTGTTGTTTTTGTATCACATACAACAATTGTACAAAGTATGGTTAAATCGGTTCATAGCCTGATATAGGTGCCATATAAACCGATCTCTCAGAGAGCGCAATTCTTATCCGATTTGGCTGACATTTTGTACATATCGTTTTGGCATGACTTCCAGCCACTGTGCGTTGAATGGTCTAAATCAGTCCATAACCTGGTATAGCCGCCATGTAAACCGATCTCCCTATTAGAATTCTTGGTCTTATAGAGGGCACAATTCTTAACCAATTTCGTTGAAATTTTGCATATGTCGTTTTGATATGACTTCCAACCGTTGTTCCAAGTATGGTCTAAATCGGTGGATAACCTGATATAGCTGACATATAAACCGATCTCCTATTTTGATTTTCAGAGCATCTGGGGGCGCAATAATTAATCGATTTGCCTGAAATTTTAGAGGTGGTATTTTTCTATGACTTCTAACAGTACAGTACTTCTAAGAAGTACAGTGCATATCGTTCAATAACTTGACAAATATTGGGTTGCCCAAAAAGTAGTTGCGGGTTTTTTTAGAAGAAAGTGAATGCATTATTAATAAAACTTAAAATGAACTTTAATCAAATATACTTTTTTTCTAAAGCAAGCTAAAAGTAACAGCTGATAACTGACAGAAGAAAGAATGCAATTACAGAGTCACAAGCTGTGAAAAAATTTGTCAACGCCGACTATATAAAAAATCCGCAATTACTTTTTGGGCAACCCAATATTATCCCTGGTGGAGGGTATATAAGATTCGGCCCGGCTGAACTTAGCACGCTTTTACTTGTTTTACTTAATTTTTAATAGCCATCGAGATAATAATTTTAAAATTTCAAATTGCATAGAAGAATTAGCTTTTTATGGGTTAGCAGAAAACACGTCTATTATCTCCTAAAGAAACAAAATACACGATTTTGTAGCACATAGCCTTGTTGAACCATTATCAAGGGAATTTTGTAATTATTTTGGATAGAATTTTTGTCGAAGCCTATTGCAGTTACAAAAATCTACCTCGACATTCGATGAAACTCAAGGGAATTGACATTATCACTAATTGGGCAATTATATGTCTTGAGATATGTGCTACCCCCAAAAACAAAAAAGTGTCACTAGTCCAGGGAAAATTTATCGCTTATGTTTGGCATAAAATTTGAAAATTTCAATATTTTCTACAATATAATGAACTATAAAGCACAATGAAGGTTTGGCCTGAATTGGATTTATTTCTACGAAAAAAAAGGAAATGTTAGTCTTACCAATTGGCAATAAACAGAAATGGATTCTGTCTGCTTGGTGTTTAATGTAAATATGTACACAAGGATGCTTTACCAAAACAAGTAAAAAGGCATTTGGATAACTACCACCTCGGAGATATATGTTAAACACCTCTCGTCCTAATACGGTGATCACTGTGTCAAATTTCAGGCCTAAAAATTTAAATCGGGAGATCGGTCTATATGGCAGTTATATCCAAATCTGGACCGATCCGGGCCGTATGAACAGTGATGTCGAGGACCCTAACACAACTCGCTATACCAAATTTATGAGAAATTGGGCGATAAATACGCCTGTTATGGGCCCAAGACCCTAAATTGAGAGATCGGTCTATACGGCAGTTATATCGAAATATAGACGGATCTTAACCATACTCGGTACGAATATCGAGGGGCCTAACGCAACTCATTGTGCCTAATTTCAGTGAAATCTGTTAATGTTAAAATTGGGAGATCGGTCTATATGGCAGTTTTATCCTAATGTGGACCGATCCGGGCCGTATTGAACAGGTATTATTGGCCCAAGATCTTAAATCAAGAGATCGGTCTATATGGCAGTTATATCGAAATGTAGACATAACTTAACCATACTTGGTACGAATGGCGAGGGTCATATCGCAATTCATTGTGCCCAATTTCAGCGAAATCTGTTCATAAATTCATCTTTTAGGGGCCTAAAACCTTAAATCGCTATATCAAATTTCTGAGAAATCGGACAATAATTTCACTTATTATGGGCCCAGGATTTTATGGCAGCTATATCCAAATCTGGACCGATCTAAGCCAAATTAAATAAGGATATCGAGGGGCCTAACATTACTCTCTGTCCCAAATTTCAGCGAAATCGAACAATAAATGCGTCTTTGATGGGCCTAAGATCTTAAATCGAGAGATCGTTCTATATAACAGCTATATCTAAATCTGGACCGATCTGGGCCGTATTGAACAAAAATGTCAGGTGGCCTAACCTAACTCACTGTCCTAAATTAAAGCGATAAGAAATGTGGTTTTAATGGGCCCATGACCTAAATTCGTCAGATCAGTCTTTATGGGGGCTATATCAACATTTAGTCCAACATAGCATATCATCGAACTTAACCTGCCTATGGATAAAAAAAGAATCTATGCAAAGTTTCAGCTGAATATCACTATTTTTAAAGACTGTAGCGTAATTTTGAATATGCTCCCATCCTTCGATGGTGGGTAAATGCAAATATGCCCATGAACATTCCCTTAAGGAACAGGGGCAAACTTCTCACATATCAATGAGTGCTGTCCGATTCCAATTTTAAGCCCAATGTTAAGCTGAGTCAAAACGGCGTCGGCGGCAGTGCAACACCTCTTTGGGGAGAAGTTTTTACATGGCATAGTGCCTCACAAGGCCATCGTAGCGCAGAGGTTAGCATGTCAGCCTATGACGCTGAACGCCTGGGTTCGAGCCCTGACGAGAACATCAGAAAACAAACATTTTAGGCGATAGTTATCCCCTCCTAATGCTGGCGACAGTTGTGATGTACTATGCCATGTAAAAACTTCTCCCCAAAATCCAGGGTGGTGGGTTCCCAAGATTCGGCCCGGCCGAACTTACCACGCTTTTACTTGTTTTTTTTTATGATGATCCCGCCAGGATTCCAACCAAGGCGTTCAGCGTCATAGGCGGACATGCTAACCTCTACGCTACGGTGGCCTATGTGGTGGGAATAAAAACGAAAATTAAGAAATGAGTAAGCGCCCCGGTAGCTGAATTGGTAGTGAGCTCGGATTACCAGTGCGAGTGATAACTATAAGCACCACACTTTGAGCTCCGGTATGTGGGATGTTCATCGTTATCATGCTAGGCTTAGTTGGTAGCATTGTTTGCGTCCACAGGTTTCGGATAGTGAAATGGTCTGTAGTAGTTGCTGCAACTGCAATCGCGGACAAACAGCGGTATCGAGGAGGATCTCAGTGAGAGTCCGGGCGGCACCCTCTCTTTCTAAAATACTGAGTGCCTGTGATACTCGATGTGACAAGGCAAATTGGCGCCTTTTAATAACCAATGATGATCATGATTCTGCGGCGATTGGTCCTATGGAACGGAAGGGCTTGCTCATGTACAGGATCTTGACGAGGATGGCTACCTCAACATGCAAATATCTGGTTACAACATTACCACAAGAGTCTTTACCCTGTCGCTAAGGTGAAATCACAATGGACAAAACTTGACCTAGTGAGCCGACTGTGGCTGCCACTATAACCTTACCTATGAAAGAATTGCAAAGGATGTCACCACCATCACCATACGATGGGGGGTATATTCATTTAGTCATTGCGTTTGCAACACACTTCCGACCCTAAAAAGTATATATCGGATCGTCGTAAAATTCTAAGACGATTTACCGATGGCCGTGTGTCTGTCTGTCAGTTGTAATAACGCTACAGCCTTCAAAAATTCAAATATTGAGTTGGAATTTTGCGCAGACTCCTCGTATATGCAGGTTAAGTTCTTGAATGGGCCACATCGGACTATATTAGAGTATAGCTGCCATAGAGACCGATGGCGATTTAAGGTCTTAAGCCCATAACAGGCGCATAGAACCGAAAATGATTCAGATCGGAACATATTTGGATATAGCTGCCATGTAGATCGATTGGCCGATTTTAGTCTTAGGCCTATAACAGGCGCACTGTTTACACTTTGACTTCGACGAAATTTGGAACAGTGAGTTTTACCTAGATTCTCAAAATATAGCTGCCATTGAGATCAATCTTCGCCTTTAGGGTCTAAGGACCATAAAATGCGCATTTATTCTCCGATTTTGCTTAAATTTAAAATAGTGAGATGCACTAGGGGGCCTTTACATCCGATCCGATTATGGTGTATACCGGATCATATTTACATATAGCTACCATATAGACCGATATGGCGATTTAGGGTCTTAAGCCTATAACAGGCGCATTTATTACCCGATTTCGCTGAAATTTGGCATAGTGAGCTTAATAAGGCCCGCAGATATTCGAAACAAAAATGGTTCAGATCGAAACATATTTGGATATAGCTGCCATATAGACCGATCTGCCGATTTGGGTCTTAGGCCTGTAACAGGCGCATTTTTTACACGACTTCATATGGTACAGATCGGTTAATATTTAGATATGGCTGCCATAGAGACCGATCTCCGGCTTTAGGGTCTAAGGACCATAAAATGCGCATTTATACTCCGATGAAATTAGAAACAGTGAGTTGCACTAGGGGCCTTGACATCCGACCCGAATATGGTGTATATCGAACCATATTTACATATGGCTGCCATAAAGATCGATATGCCGATATTTACGGTCTTAAGCCTTTAAGGCGCATTTATTACCCGATTTCTTTGAAATGCGGAACATTGAGTTGTGTTGGGTCCTTCGACATCCTCCTTCAATTCGGTCTAGATCGGTAAAGATTTGGATATAGCTTCCATAGGCTTTAGGCTTTTCGACATCCGTATCCTATATGGTTCAGATCGGTCTATATGTGGATATAGCGGCAATATTTTGATCAATAGTGCAATATTTTGTTCTACAAAATTGAACACTCAATATCCGTGCCGAATTTGGTCCAAATCGGACCATATTTCGATACAGCTGCTACGGGTGCATAAATTATGCATTTTTCACCAGATTGTGACGAAAGGAGGTTTACATGTATACCCGAGGTGGTGGATATCCAAAGTTTGGGCCGGCAGAACTCGCCGGCTGGCAGAACTTCGCCATCGACTATGACTGAAGTCAATTTTCGCGTTTGACTACGGGAATAAGGGTGATTATTCGTTTCATGAAAAATAATTGTTTAACAGTGACTCGTGAGTGTCTCGTGACTCGCGATTGTCTCGTGAGTCAAAAGTGTTTCGTCAGTGTTCCGTGAGTCGTAATTTTCTCATGAATGCCTTATGAGTCATTATTGTCTCGAGAGTCGTGAGTGTATCGTGAATGGTGTGTGTGAGGGTGCGTGAGTAAATTTTTTGTCTCGTGAGCGTGCGTGAGTAATATTTGTCTCTCGTGAGCGTGCGTGAGCACGCGCACGTCTCTAATACAGGGTATTATACCTTAGTGCATTTGTAAGTCTGTCTGTCCATGTTAATTTGTGTACAAAGTACAGATCGCAATTTTCATCTAATCATCAAATTTAGCACAGACATTTTTTTGGCCTAGAGACGAAGCCTATTGAAATTGGAAAAAATCCATTCAGATTTGGATATAGCTCCAATATATAGCCGATTTGGACTAATATTGCAATAATTTGGTCATTTATAAATTGATGAGGAGATTGGTCGAAATCGGTTCAGATTGCTTGCATTTTTTTCGTCTTTCCTTACTTGTTTTATTTATATCTCAATCATCTGGGTTAATATCTCAATCTTAAATTTGTTCTTAAGATTGATCGCGACAAACAATCCCTTTTATTTTTATGGTGACATTTCGAATACTTTTTTCATCCAATAAGAATCTATTGTTTGACATATAAACATCTTTCTCTGCTCTCCTTACTACTCTGCCTTTATAAATCATACCTTATGTGCATGTATGTATGTATGTGTGTGTGTATTGCATCTTATTAAAATGCAATAAAATATCCAACTCTTTAGGTTGCTAAGACACCCTAATCCACATTCACTGTGCATATTTAAATTCAGTGCGTATAAACTGCTACTTTACATACACATTCAACACCACACATGCCTTAGTGATGCATGATAGCAACAAAATAAACCAAAGCACCCAAACAACGCACAGCCCATCGGTGATCTGCTGCTGCTGCTGCTCACACTCGAACATCACTACATACCACCCACTAAAATAATTTATGTTCCTCACAGCAGCAACAACAATAACAAACACAACGAGAGCATCAAAACAACAAGGCGTATAAACAACATTCGCTCTTTTTTTATTTTGCTTTTACATTTCTCGCGTTTTTTGAGGAATTTAGAGAGAAATTTCTCGGTGCTTTTTTTGTTGGTTGAGAATAGAAATTGCAGAAAATTCAAGAGGCATGTAAAGAAAACTTTTGCTTTTTTTTCAAAAAGTAACTAACTAATGGGCGAACGATCGATCATATGATCTACCCCTAGATACGAGATGGAACCTTAAATTAAGGTAAAATAATGAATTTACTTGCAAATGTTCGGAAAATGTTTGCAAGTTAAAATAGATGAAGGGCATACGTGTTTTTTACGTACCAAATTTCTGCCATATCAAGCAAATATGTAAGCTTCTCGATTCCGTAGAAGAATCGGTTTATATGGGAACTATATCAGGTTCTAGACCGATTTGGGCAATATTTACTATTGATGTTGGAAAACATAATAAACCACAACGTGCAAAGTTTGAGACAAATAGGATTACAAATGGGGCTTTTAGGGACTTACGATATTAAATCGGGAGATTGGTTTATGTGGGTTCTATATTAGGTTGTAGACCGTACTTGGCACGGTTGATGAAAGTCGTAAAAGAAACACTACATGCAAATTTTCAGTGAAACCACTTAATATGGGTGCTGTATATGAATCTGAACGGCTATGGCCATTTGCAGTTCCCAATGACCTCAATTAATAAGAAATACCTGTGCAAAATTTCACGTTTTCGATCGCTGACGGACATGGCTAGATCAACTTAGAATGTCGAGGCGATCAAGAATGTGCAGTCTTTATGGGGTAGTAGATCAATATTTCGAGGGGCTACCAATGGAATGACTAGATGCTCTCTCTTTCTATGATGTTAGGTATACTAAATTATCATGGACTATTTAACAGCGCACAATGGGATGCGAAAAGCCTGCCATTAGAATGGATAGAGATATCTTCACGAAATTTAAAACGATTTTTATAAGGTGTTAACCAAAGGGATAAGGTGCTTACTAGTTGAAAATGTTTTAAATCAAATTTTCTTTAAAGGCACGAAACAATGAAACGCCTTCTTCCAAACACGATCAAGCAAAACAATTTTTGTTTGAAAAACGGACCATTAATTGGGCCACACGGCATTGCCTTCCCTGAAATCTATAGCAT
The DNA here is from genome assembly GCF_963082655.1 of Stomoxys calcitrans. NCBI lineage: Eukaryota > Metazoa > Arthropoda > Insecta > Diptera > Muscidae > Stomoxys > Stomoxys calcitrans. Next base: position 66,226,688 of record NC_081553.1, on the reverse strand, counting down.
CAGGCCTTTTCTACCAATAAGTTTGCCCTGTGTTGTGCTCATAGCTTGGTTGGTCATTTGATGGCTGATGTTCATCATGTTACATTTTCAAGAATCGTATTTCCCGCCACAACCTGATGGGCCGAGACCCAGCTCATTCTGTAAACCTTCCTCATAATTTAAAGACCAATCTTACATTTATTGAGAAGTTAATCCAACTCTCCACACTCCAAACATTCCGACAATACGACTTCTAAGTTATCCTCGAAGAACGACTTCGCGGAAATATGCTCCGCCGCTTCACTCATACCTTGCATGGCTCACGTTCATCATTTAACATTTTCAAGCGAGCTCTGCCACCACCTGATGCGCAGCGACCAAGCCAATCCTGTAAACCTTCCTCATAATTTAAAGATCATTCTGACATCTATCGAAAAGTCAGCCCAACTCTCTACACTGACAAGAAGAATAACCTTCCTGATACGTCCTCCAAGAGAGGGTCTACTGTTTCCTATAAGGACCAACAACATCAGTGACACATTTCTGGCTAGCTCGTCAACAACGTCCTTCCTCGCCGCTGCCTGATGTCCCGGGATTGAGCACAGTCTGTCAACCTCCTCCATGATCCTGGCATTTCTCGACATGATCCACCCGACTGAACACAAATCGCTTTACTTTTATTAGTTAGTCACTACTGCCAAACAATCGTCTTCAGCTCCTTCAAGATTGCGTTGAAATCGCTGTACCTGTCCAGCAGTTTATATAGCTGCCTCTTTCCAATGAAATTAATGAAGACTACTGCTATTCTCAGCCCGCCCATATATATCCAGAAAAGGTTTGTAATATTCTCCCTCTTCAGCAAGCTGAATTCTGAGACATCAACGAAGAACGTTCTCATCGGTATTCTGTCTGTAGCGCCGCATATACCCTTTGTTTCACATAGCAAAGAGCTCACGCACATCACTCACCCATTTCTGGCTGGCTTGTCAGCAACCTATTACCTTCCAATAAAACGGTACCCATCACAACAAGTCAACCGCCTCCATGATCCAAGATGCCTTCCGGTGCGGGATAGCTTCGAGCACCACACAGGTTGGAACTTTGAGCTTCGACCTTTTTGATGTTCATTGTTATTATAAGAAGCTCTGCTGAGTGCTTATGGGCATAAAATAGTTTCCAGATAGTAGAATTCTCCGCAGAAAGACGGGGCTAATTTAATTGTAATCAATGGCATCCAGTGAAGAGTCTCGTAGCACCGGCTCTTGCTTAATACTGAGTGCCTATTGCACTTTATATGACAACTCTGGTAATTGGCAACTTTAAATAACCAATTATCATAGGTTAGATTAGGTGAAACAGACCTCCACCTACTTCCAAATCATGTGACAATGACCATAACGTGCTTGAGGCGACCTTTGGGCCGAAACGACCTTGCTCACATACGGGGACTTGATGAGGAGCGCTACCTCCTCATAGGTGGCTACTACTTTCATCTCTTGACATGTTTCGACTTGACATGACCTGAGGACAGATGTTTAAGCTCCACCTGACTGTACACGATGTAAAATTCTGACGGGACGGTCTCTCCTGGAAAGAATCTGACAAACAAGAAGCGACCAAATCTCAACAGTAAACATGCCTACAGTCCAAGGCCTAAAGCTACAAAAGTTCCCATGAACATTCCATTAAGGAACAGGGGATACTTCTCTCATATCAATGAGTGCAGCCCGGTAAAGTTTTATGCTCAATGATAAAAGACCTCCTTGTTTATGCCGAGTCCGAACGGTGTGCCGCATAGCGACACCACTTGGTAGAGAAGTTTTAACATGACAGGATACCTTATAAATGTATCCATTATTAGTAGGTGGATAACCACCGCTGAAAAATTTTCTGATGCTCACGGCTGAGTTTGAACCAGGGCTGCGTAGTCTGACCCTCGACTACGACCCCTAGTCGGAGTCTAAGTCGGAATCGGGGTATTAAGCCGGAGTCGGAGAGCGGTTTGGAGTCGAGGCAAACGTGTTCAACTCCGAACCGAACTCCGACTCCGGCTCAATAGTCCGACTCCAATTTCGACTCCGGCCTCAAAACCTAGACTCCGGTCGACTTCGCAGCCCTGGTTTAAACCCAGGCGTTCGGCGTCATAGTCGCACATGCTAACCTCTGCGCCACGGTAGGCCTAAGCCTACCTTAAACTTAAAACTGCAAATTTTGCCCATGAACATCACATACCAACGAGTGCAGTGCGATTCAAGTTTAAACCCAATAATAAGAGGCCTCCTTTTTAAGCCGAATCAGAACGGACACGACACTTCTTTGGAGAGAAATTTTTACATGGCATAGTACCTTACAAATGTTGCCAGCATGCTAACCTCTGCGCTACGGTGGCCTCCTACCTACAACTCGACAAAAGTAGGGCGCGTTCAGTCCTCTCTTTATCCCTTACTTTATGTTTCTTCTTCATTTCAATCAAGTGCCTAGGTACTTACCCTCCAGAAAAGTGGCAACTTCATCATGTCCAGAAATGGGAGCCTGACAGCGCCAAACTTTTTCTTTGAGGCGAATAGCTTAGATTAGTGTTTGAAGGGTTATAGTTGAGCCCATTGGCATTAGTCCACTTTGTTAGTGTCTTCAGTGCACCCTGAACCACCACCATAATGACAAAGTCATCCATTTAGGTGAACAACCATCACTCTCTCCTCCTTTGAAGGACCTGAGTATCTCAGATGTCTACGAGTGCAATTCGATTCAAGTGTAAACTCAATGATAAGCCACCTCCTTTATATAGCCGAATTCGAACGGCGTAGCGCAGGGCAACAATCCCTTGGGGAGAAGTTTCGAACCGCTGCGCCACGGTGGCTACCACCCTAGCCAGACACACATACCTGCTCTTTTTCTACACACATACCTCCTGGTTGAGCCCTCTCATATCTATGCGTCGATAATTCTACCCACCAGCAACATATTAACCCAGGATAGTTCAATTTCTCTGAGGATTAAAAATAAACCCCAACCTTCAAAACAATCTTCCGGTTTTTATTGACAAATGTTTTCTTTTTTTTTTTGGATTATAAAAAAGTCAACTCTATAAATTTGTCATTAAAACCCATGATTTTTGGGGCAAAACTTTCTAGAATTGGTCGAATATTTCGATTTAGGTTGTTGCTATACTTACTATACGAACCTCGTAACGATCAAAATACACAAATATTTGAAAGGAATTCCAATTTTACTATTGCGAGCAGTCAGCATTTGTTTTGGTACTAATTTTGCTCGCGATTTTGATGCTACTGCTGCGCTGTTGTTTGCTGTGTATTTGAAATGCTGCGGCTCTGCCTATTGTTTGGAGCTTCGTACTTTCTCGTTGGCAGTTTGATTTGGTTCGGAGTACGGTGCGCGCCAATGTTTTTTTTTTTTGTTTTACTGTTCGCATTTCTTTGCCACTTTTGTGTGAGTTGAATATGGGGGGATTTTAATTTGAGAGTAAACTATCTTAGTGTGGTGTTGGTGTGTGATGGTATGAGAATGAATGCTGCCGTCATTGATGGGGCTGTTGGTTGCTGCCGCTGCTGCTGCTGCGACTGTGCTGAATTTGTTTTACATTTTGAATTTTTGTGTGTACGTGAAAACAGTTGATCAACGCGTTACGTCCGATGGATGGTCGTGTATAGTGTGAGGCGCGTTGCCTATATCGATCGTTTGTTGTGTTGTGCTAGTTCTTCTTCTTTTTCTACATCGCCTTATTATGATTATAATTTATTTATTTATTTTTCCAAAGCGTGCCCGTGTCTTGTGGTAGTGGCGTTGTTGTCAGTCCCGTGTTGAAGAAAATCGGGAAGTTGCACAAAGTAAACTGCGGAAAAGACAAACAATTTCAAAAAAAGAATAACAAAAAGTTTTACGGAATTTTTTGCAAGATTTATATGGAAAAAACTGCAGAGATTTATGGTGTAAAGCATCTTTAAGTTGAAAAATTCCTTAAAAGGATATACCTACTAGTGAGAGTGTTGATTATTGTGAAAAAGAGTGTGTGTACCTAACAAGTGAACCAAGAGAGGCGCCATAAATGCTGCATACCACAAACAGCAACAACAACCTTGGTGAGCTCCCACTATGCTAATGTTGTTTAAATGAGGGCCCTATAATGCTTGCTGGTCGATGTAGTGGTAAGCCTTTTGTTTACATTTCTTTCCAAATGAACTCCGAAATCCTTTGATTTCAACTGCAAAGTGTCAGTAGGGGTTTCATGTGGCGCAATTGTGGTGTGTGTGTGTGTTGGAAGAATGGAGGGGAGTTTGGTTTCCCCACCTCCACACAAGCTGTAACGGTCAAAAGTTCTGGCACCCACTGCAGCAAAATATCTTGAAATTCTTCTGCTCTTTATGGTTGTGGCTATGAAAACTGATTTTGACAGAGAAGACATTCTGCGTCAGCTGTCGATCAACATCAACCATCAACTCAGTCAGTCAGTCATGCATAATTGAAGAAATCAGAAATCCTATAAGAAAACAAAAACAAATTTGATGACTATCGAGTGTGCGAAGAGAATTATGGAAATTTGATTGGGAACGAATAAGGAATGGGAAGTGGAGCTAAAAATAAGTCTAATGTAGCTAAAAATCTATAGTGCAGCAGAAAATGATTGCATTAGGAAAGTTTTGTATGCCTTACAGGGAAAACAATTTTTTGACACGGTCAGAGGTATTGGGGTCTTTGCAGATATTTACCTTAGTGAATAGGTAAGGCTAGGAATCAGAGTATGTTTAGGACTTGTAGGGTGCCACTACTTTCGCCTATTGGAAAGCATATCAAATTTTAAACAAATTGGATATTAGCTAAAGAAGGGGATCAGAGTATCGGTTAAAATGGGAGCTATATCTGGTTTATATGGAAGCTAAACCAGCCATTAAATCCCTGGGGAACATATTTCTTAATTCATGAACCGCCTTCGACTAGCGCATATTTCCCAGCGAGATGTCTGAACAGTTCAAAATTCTCATGTTCTAAGTGCCGGACCACTGAGATATAGCAGGGAAGAGCAGATGAGCTTATGAGACTAAGAACTTTCTTAAAAATTCCAGGGGAACCTTGGAATCTGTGGGTATGTCTCTAGCAAAATGTAAGCTTAGTTTTCAGGATCAGGCCCGAAGGACAACGAATGACAGATGGTTACAAAGTGAGGGGTGGTGAACATTACAAAATAATGTGGCCCAATCTAGACTTATATCCAAATAAAGCCCGTTCTGGGCCATACTCGGTATGAATCGGCAAATCGATATAGCCAAACTTTGTATTAAATTTGCCTATGGATAAAAAAAAAATTGTTCTCAGTTCAATATCTCTATTTTTAAAACCAGTAAGGAAGGGCAAAGGTCGAGCGGTGCCGACGGTATAATACCCTACACCTACCTACACCTACTCTATAAGAACAATGTGGGAGCTATATCTAATTCTGAACCGATTTCAAGCAAAGCGTGGTTCAAAATTTTGGCATGATTGGTCAAATAATGCGCTTGTAGCGGCTCTTGGAAATCTAAGCCGATTTCTATGAAATACGCCAGTATATCGAGAGTCATAAGAAAATCTTTCCTGCTGAATTTCGATAGAATCGGTTAACAAAAGACCATTTTATTGCATTATTACTGCAAATCGGACGAATATATATGTGGGAGATATATCCAAATCTAAACCGATTTCAATGAAATTCACCGGTAATATCGGGAGTCGTTAGAAAATCCTTCCTGCCATATTTCGATAGAATCAGTTAACAAAAGACCATTTTATTGCATTATTACTGCAAATCGGACGAACATATATGGGAGCTATATCTAAATCTGAGCCGATTTTTTCCAATTTCCATAGGCTTCGTCTCTTGGCCGAAAAACAGGCCCATGCCAATTTGTGTACTTTGTACACAAATAAACATGGACAGACGGACGGACAGACAGACAGACGGACATAGCTAAATCGAATCAGAAAGTGATTCAGAGTCGATCGGTATACTTATCAATGGGTCTATCTCTCTCTGTCTTCTGGGTGTTACAAACAAATGCACTAAGTTATAATACCCTGTGCCACAGCAATATTCTTTTTTGCCTAAAAGGAGATACCGCGCATAGAACTCGACGAATGCGATCCGTGGTGGAAGGTATATAAGATTCGGCCCGGCGGAACTTTGCACGCTCTTACTTGTTTATTTTTATACCCTACACCACCACTGTGGTACAGGGTATTATAAGTTTGTGCATTTGTTTGCAACGCCAAGGAGGAGAATAGCTAGACCCGTTGATAAGTATACCCATGGACTCTGAATCACATTCTGATTCGATTTAGCCATGCCCATCTGTGAGTCCATGTATTCTTGTAATCAAAGTTCAGGTCGTATTTGTTGTCCAATCATCACGAAATTTTGCACATATCACTTTTTTGGGACAAAGACGGACGCTATTGATTTTGGTAAAAATCGGTTCAGATTTAGATATAGCTCCCATATATATGTATCACCCGATTTGCATTTAAATGGCCGTAGTAGCTTCAATTTTCAACCGATCTGCACAAAATTTGGCACGGATTGTTTTCTTGCTGATCTTAACATATCTGCAGAATTTCATCAAAATCGGTTCACAATTGGATATAGCTCCCATTTATATACAGCGGTCAAAAAAAGTATTCATCATTCAATGTTTTTTTTTTTAATAAGTCTACAAAAGACAATTGAAATAAAAACATATTAAACTAATGATGCAGTAGTGCTTGTGTGATATATATGTACACAATTTCATTGTTTTTAAAGAAAAAAATAGTATTTATTGGAACAAAAAGGGCCATTTTACAGCTGAACACAAAAAATTAAACAAAAAAGTATTCATCATTGCAAAAAAACAAAAAAATAAATAACATAATTTAAAAAAATTAATACTTTGTTATTCGACCACCGCGTCTTATAACTTCTTTTAAACGGTTTGACATCGATTGGACTAATTTAGCGGTTATATTTTGGTCTATATTAGTCCCTTCACCCATTATCACCTGTTGCATTTGACTCTTGCTCGAAAAATTGCGCGTTCTCAATTTGCGTTCGAGATGTTCCCAAAGATGTTCAATTGGGTTCAAGTCGGGACTTTGAGGAGGAGTTTTAATGACTTTGGGGCAGTTATACAGCATCCACATCTTGGTATTTAAAGCAGAATGTTTGGGGTCATTATCTTGATAATATTGAAAGTTATTACCAAGCCCAAGTTTTACAGCACTATCTTTTAAATTCCTCTTTAAAATGTCAATGCAATACTTATGATCCATTACTCCATTAATAATTTCAAGATTTCCCGCTCCTGAAGCCGCCATACACCCCCAAACCATTAAACCACCTCCACCATGTTTTACAGTAGCAACTGTGTTTCGTTCTTCAAGCTCTGTATTTGGTTTTCTGTACACTATGACCTTTCCATCGCACCCAAAAAGATTAAACTTGCTCTCGTCTGCAAAAATTACTGTTTTCCAAAATGATTCGGGCTGTTTTACATACATTTTTGCGAAGTTTAGCCTTTTCACTCGGTTCTTCCTCTGTAACTATGCCTTTTGAGTGTATTTCGAATTGTTTGTGTAGTAACTTCCTTCCCTAAATATTCCATAGTGTTTTTACGAAGAATGGTCGCATTTGTCTTCGGAGTTTTCTGAACTTGCCGCACTAGCCAACGCACATCTCCAACTGAAAGTGCTTTTGGTCGACCAGATCTTGGTTTATTGTCAACAGTTTTCGTTTCTGTCCACTTTCTGATGATGGATTGTATAGTAGATCGTGGTCTATTTAATATTTCACTGATAGTTTTTTGAGTTAAACCATTCCTGTGGTGTTTTATTATCAAAACTTTTACCTCATCAGAAACCTCGTTTTGCTTACGACCCATTTTGACAAAAACTATATTTTCAATGAAATTAAATATTTGCTGTCAAGGGCAAAGCCTCCTTTACTAAATAAAACAGAAAAGGGGGATTCCCAAATAATATTTGAATTTGACTTTGATGATAGCACATCAATGATGAATACTTTTTTTGTTCTGTTTTTGGTGTTATTATATAAAATTGCATTTTTTGCGCTAATTAAATTTATTTTTTGAATTTATTTTAAAACATATTACGAAAAATAAACTATTGCATAAAACTGCATTATTTGTTTACTTTAAATTTTCTTCAATTACCCAAAATAAGTGAATTTATTATCAATTTTGCTAATGATGAATACTTTTTTTGACCGCTGTATATAGCCCGATTTGCACTTTAATGCTCGTAGTTACTACAAATTTAAACCGATCTGCACAATATTTGGCACAGATTGTTTTATTACTGATCCTAAAATATGTGCAAGATTTCATCAAAATCGGTTCAGATTTGGATATAGCTCCTATATATATGTATCGCCCGATTTGCACTTAAATGGTCGTAGTAGCTACAATTTTCAACCGATCTGCACAAAATTTGGCACTGATTGTTTTCTTGCTTATATCAACATATCTGCAAGATTTCATCAAAATCGGTTCAGATTTGGATATAGCTCCCAAATATATGTATCGCCCGATTTGCACTTAAATGGCTGTAGTAACTTAAATTTTCCACCGATCTGCACAAAATTTGGCACAGATTGTTTTATTACTGACCATAACATATCTGCAAGATTTCATCAAAATCGGTTCAGATTTGGATATAGCTCCCATATATATGTATCGCCCGATTTGCACTTCAATGGCCGTAGTAGTTACAATTTTCAACCGATCTGCACAAAATTTGGCACGAATTGTTTTCTTGCTGATCGTAACATATCTGCAGGGTTGCATCAAAATCGGTTCAGATTAAGATATAGTTCCCATATATATGTATCGTCCAATTTTTACTTAAATGGCCGTAGTAGCTACAATTTTCAACCGATCTGCACAAAATTTGTCACGGATTGTTTCGTTACTGATCTTAAGATATCTGCGAGATTTCATCAAAATTGCCTCAAATTTAGATGTAGCATCCATACATATTTATCGCCGGATTTGCACTTATATGGCCGTAGTAACAACAATTTTCAAACGATCTGTTTGAAAGTCGTTTCAGATTTAGATATAGCTCTCATATATACATGTATATGCCCGAATTTATAATTGTAGGATAGGTGTAAGGTATTATATAGTCGGCTCCGCCCTATTGTTGCCTTTCTTTACTGGTTTTTTTTTTAAATCAGAGTCCGAACATCTGTCGCCAGTGCGACACCTCTTTGTGGGGAAGTTTTTTGCAGTAAGGGGATAACCACCGCTGCAAATATTCACGCCGGGATTTTAACCCAGGCAATCGGCGTCATAGATGGACATGTTGACCTCTACGCCATGGTGGCCTTATAGCTAGATCGCCTTTGATTTTTATGACGTAGGGTCGGCCATAGATATTTCCATGTGTTGCAAACGGAATGACTAAATGAATATACACCCCTCGTTTCTTATCACACAACCCCATACGCTTTTTATAGATTTTTCTCTATAAAACTAAAGTTTTCAGTGTTCTTTGGCAGGCTTGTGAATTCTTAAAATCATTTTGTTATGATGTTAAACATGTTGCACATGCCTAAAATGCCGCAAAAATATAGAATGTACGAATGAAATTCTTTACATGCAGTAGCACTGATCATGATAATGTGAATAACGATGATAAAAATATGCAACTACTGGCTATGGTGATTACAACAAGTTAACAACAACAAAAACCACACAAAAACAACCATAATGACGATTAACATCGAGAGAAAAAACAAAAACAAATATTGCTCTCTTCCCCCATCAACATCATCGGCAACAATGTCGACATTTGATGGGATCGCTCATTAGTATTCCAATCGTTTGCTATTTTGTTTATAACGATCTTTTGTTGTAGGAGAATAGTGGAACTGTTGCCATTGCTGTTGATGTTGTTGTTGCTGTTGTTGCTGTTACTCTTACCGTTGATGTTCATGTTGATATTATTGCTGTTGTTTATTTATTTTCATTGTGTTTTTGCCCTCCCTCTCACGCTCTGGTCGTTAACGCACTTTGTTGTACATCGATCGTTAAGTGCTCTGTTCCCTCACACTTACTTTCATATATAACAAAAGCCGTGTGCGCGAAATTGCTTTTTTTATTAACGCATGCGCGCACGCTTATCTATTTCTTAGCGCTTTCGTTCAAAGCCATTTCGAAGAATGGTAGCAGAAAAAACAAAAAAAAAAGAAATAATAAAAAATGTTTTTTTCTTCTACTCAAAAGCATTCTTGCAGTTGGTGTTCTATTAAATGACCATTATGGAAAATGCCATGCACTTGCATTCGTTTTGTTCGCTCTTTAGTTTTTGTGGCATAAATTGCATGTGGGCTCTTTTGATTGTTGACATACAATTCATAAATTCATGTTGAAATGTTCGAATATCGCCCATAAATCCTTATGTGTGGTACATTATTTGCAATTTTATTTTCTCCAGAAATTTGATAAAAATCCGCATTTAATTTATTTTGAATAACGAAAAAAACCGTTTAAAGATACACAGTGTATAACTTAAAAAAAAGTGATTGCTAAACGAAGACTCGCTGTTTTGGCGCAATTGTTATCACATGAATCTGAATATTGAAAGCAGCACTGTGGACTAAATTACATCAAAAGTTTCAGTTGTGGCAAGTTTAAGCTTATTATGGCTAAACGTAATTTTTTTTATTTAAAAAAAAAAAAAGAAAACAAGCCTTCAAGTTCGGCCGGGCCGAACTTTGGATACCCACCACCTCGGGTATATACATAAACCTCCTATTGTCATAATCCGGTGAAAAATGGATAATTTATGCCCTCAAAGCAGCTATATCGAAATTTGATCCAATTTGGACCAAATTCGAAACGGATATTGAGTGGTCTAATATGTTCAAGTCATTGTTCAATTTTGGAGAACAGAAAATTGGCCTTTTTGGTAGCCACAACCAACTATAGACCGATCTGAACCATAAACGACACGAATATCGAAATGCCTAACATAAGTCACTGTGTCAAATTTCAGCGAAATCGGGTTATAAATATGGTTTTTATGGGGCCAAGACATTAAATCGAGAGATCGGTCTATATGGCAGCTAAATCCAAATCGGAACCCATCTGGGCCAAATTGGAGAGGAATGTCGAAGGGCCTAACACAACTCACTGTCCCAATTTTCGCCGAAATCGGAAAATAAATGCGCCCTTTTTGGGCCCAAAACCATAAATCGAGAGATCGGTTTATATGGCAGCTATATCCAAATCTGGACCGATCTTGGTCAAATTACAAAAAGTTGTCGAAGAGCCTAACGCAACTCACTGTCCCTAATTTTAGCAAAATCGCAAAATAAATGCGCCTTTTATGGGTCCAAGATCTTAAATCGAGAGATCGGTCTATATGACAGCTATATCCAAATCTGAACCGATCTGGGCCAAATTGGAGAAAGGATGTCGAAGGGTCCAATTTAACTCACTGGATAAGAATTCATTCGGATAAGAATTGCGCCTTGTATGGGCTCAAGAAGCAAAATCGGGAGATAGGTTTATATGGGAGCTGTATAAATCTATTGATCGATTCAGATCATATTAGACACGTATTTTGAAGGTCATGAGAGAAGCCGTTGTACAAAATTTCAGCCAAATCGGATGACAATTGCGCCCTCTATAGGTTCAAGAGGTCAAGATCCCAGATCGATTTATATGGCAGCTATATTAGGTTCTATACCGATTTACGCCATACTTAGCACAGTTATTGGAAGTCATAACAAAACAACTCATACAAAATTTCAAAAAAATCGGATGAGAATTGCGCGCTCTATTGACTCAAGAAGTCAAAATCCAAGATCGGTTTATATGGCAGCTATATAAAAACATGCACCGATGTAAACCATACTTACCGTAGATGTTGAAAGTGATACCAAAACACTACGTGCAAAATTTCAGTTAAATCGGACGAGAATTGCGCCTTCTAGAGGCTCAAGAAGTCAAGACCCAAGATCGGTTTATATGGCAGCTATATCAAAATATGGAACGATTTGGCGTGCTTTCGACACACAGACGGACGGACATGGCTAGATCGACTTAAAATGACATGACGATCAAGAATATATATACTTTATGGGGTCTTAGACGCATATTTCGCGGTGTTACAAACGAAATGACGGAATTAGTATACCCCAATCCTATGGTGGAGAGTATAAAAACAAAGCACAACAAACAAAGCACAACACAAGTACAGAGTATTATAACTAAGTGCATTTGTTTGTAACACCCAGAAGGAAGAGAGATAGATTGATAGATTGATAAGTACACCGATCGACTCAGAATCAGTTTCTGATTCTATTTAGCTATGTCCGACTGTCTGTCTGTCTGTCCGGTATTTGTCTGTCCGTCTGTCCATGTTAATTTGTGTACAAAGTACAGGTCGCAGTTTTCATCCGATCGTTCTCAAATTTGGTACAGGCACGTTTTTTTGGCCTACAGACGTTGCCTATTGAAATTCGAAAAAATCGGCTCAGATTTGGGTACAGCTCCCATATATATGTTCGTCCGATTTGCAGTAAAAATGCAATAAAATGGTCATTTGTTTGCCGATTCTCTCGAAATTTGACACGAAGGATTTTATTATGACTCTTGACATTATTGGTGAACTTCATAGAAATCGGTTCAAAGTTAGATATAGCTCTCATACATATATATCGACCGATTTTCACTCCTATGGTCACTTCAAGCGCATTTATTGACAAATTTTGTTAAAATTTTGTACAGTGCTTTCCCCGACGACTACCACAATATCCAAGAAGTTCACTCGAAATCGGTTCAGATTTATATATAGATTCCATATATATGTTCTTCCGATCTTGGGGAATATTGCAATAAAGAGCGCATTTGTTAACCGATTATGTCCAGATTTGGCAGGAAGGACTTTGACTGTGACTTTTAATATAACTGGTGAATTTCATAGAAATCGGTTCAGATTTATATATAGCTGCCATATATTTTAATTTCTAGGGTCACTGCAAGCACATTTTGACCAATATTGCCAAAATTGTCCACATCTCTTTCCTCGATGCCTACAACAATATCTAAGAAGTTTGGTCAAAATCGGATCAGATTAACATGTAGCTAAAATGTATTCGTCAGATTTTGGCTAATTTGCAATAATGTTGTCAATTGTAAAACGTAGTTATTACAGTTTGAACATATTTGCTCGAAATTTGATACGGGTTGTTTAATAACCCATCTGAAAACATCCGCCGAGGTCCATCAAAGTTGGTTCAGAATTAGATATTGCTCCCACTTTTCATTTATAGGGTTAGTGTAGGGTATTATTTATTATTTTGCCTTTTCTTACAGAGATAACATGCATACAAAACTTATTTTTGTTTGATTTTTGCTCTGTGCAACAATAAAATTAGTTTGAGAATTGGACCATAGAACACCATAGCGTATGAGTGTTAATAAATGCCAAGTAACAACAAGTATACGGCACAATGTACAAATATAATGGCTACTCAAACAGAGAAAAAAAACAGCTGGATGGTTTCTCTCATCACCGCTCTTCAGCGCCCTCTTTAACTCGCTTATACCTTTTATTTGAGCCCTATAATGCAATGGTCGACATATAAGTCCTGTTTTGGTAGAGTTTGAAGATTGGCACATTTCGCCCCGAATGTGGATATCGAATTCGTGTCATTGTTTGGGTCTGTTCTACTCCCTTATACTTTGCTTTGGACTCCTATATTGTAGTGGCTGAATATGTCGGGTTTGGGGTGTATTTTGAGAGTGAGCTGTCCACCCAGTAAATATAAGCTTCGTGCTATTCTCTCAAAAACTTTTTATATGAGCCCCATATGATCATAGTCGGTACATAAATCGTGTTCCATTTAAGCCCTATATTGTTGTGATTGGTCTATATATTCATTGGCGGGAGGTTCTTTTTGACGTAGGGATGGTATCTCAGACATTTGGCATTTTTTACATTCGTGCTCTACACCCAAATAACTTACTTAAGCCCAAAATTGCCATGGTCGATTAATATGTATGGGTTGGAGGGGTTTTTGAGGCTGGGGATGGCACTCCGCAACTTTGCCCAAAAGCTAGGTATCCAATGCGTTCTTTACTATCAAAAATCTTTCATTTAGGCCCCATATTCATATGTTCGGAAAATAAGTTCAGTTTAGGGAGTGCGCTAGGGTTTACCCACAAACACTTGGCCCCACAACTGTATTCTTTTTCTACTCTCAAATGCCTTTCCTTGGAATCTCAAATTGTCATGATGGGCCAAATAACCTATTTGAGGTGATTTAAGGAGGTTAAGCGCCACCTAGAAACCTTACCATAAATTTTAATGTCATTTTCCTAATCTACTGCCAAATTGCTTTCATTTGAGTTCCATATAGCCATGGTCGGCTAATATGTCCATTTCGAAAGTTTTTGGGGGTGGGGAAACCACCTATTCACCACATGCACTTCATTTGTTTGCGATATTCGTAATGTGTTCCCGAATGCCTTTCATTGGAGTCCCATATTGACATCAACGTCCAATATGTCCGTTTGGGGGAGTTTTGGGGTTGGGGAGGCTCGCTGGGTACTTAGTCACAACAAATTTTAAGACCATATTCGCATTCTACTTTCCAATACCTTTCATTTGATACCCATATTGTTCCGATCGTTCCACTTTTGATTTTGTGTTGTATTTTTGGGATAAGGGGGAGGGTACGATATCAAAAAATTATATAACCTATGTTTCCTTCCACAAAAACTTACACAATCTGTGAAAATTTTAATAAAATCCGTTCAGCCGTTTTTGATTCTGCGGAGCAAATAGACAAACCGAGTCTCATATAGTCATGATGGGTCATATGCCCATTTGAAGCATTTTTGGTGGGGTGGGGTGACCCCCTACACTTCGATCGGATTTTGTATGCCATATTCGTATTCTACTCTTCCATATCTTTCATTTAATATCCGTATTGTCCTTATCGGTCCACTTTTGATTTTGGGTGGTGTTTTTGGGATAGCGGGGGAGGGTCCGCCCCCTTCCAATATCAACAAACTATAAAGTCTGTTCATTTTTCCTGACTATATTCGTAATCTACTCCAGAATACCTTTCATTTGAGTCCCATATTGTCATGCTCGTCCAATAAATCTATTTTGGGGTGTTTTGGGGTTGGGGCGGCCCCCCAGTTACTTGGATACCAATTTTTAATATGAAATTCGTACTTTACTCCTGAATATCTTTCCTTTGAGACCCATATGGATCTGATTGGTACACTTTAATTTTTGGGTAGTACTTTTGGGGTAAGGGGGAGGGTCCGCCCCCCCCCCCCCTTCCGATATGAAAACATTTTTTAAGCATTTCTATAAAAAAATTATTTCCTTTAAATTAGAAATGAGATGAGAAATTTTAAGAAATTTGAAAGTTTTATACATCTTTTTTATAAAAATCACAATTTAACAAAATTTTCTATGAATACAAAACTTTAAAATGTCGCAAACATTTTCATAACAAATTATGTTTTGTAACACAAAAACATTGTGTGCCACTTTTTTCATATTGTCAACCACTGTATTTTATTTTCTCATCATTACCATCACCAGCGTTGGCAAACAGCACCTACATAAACCATAATTTAGCATAAAAAGCTGAAGAAAAAAAAAAAAACAAAAAAATTGGCACAAATTATTAAGCGCTCCAAATCGGACAATTGGGACTGCTGTATGGTGGCGATGGCGTTGATAGTTGTGGCAATGATGATGACGACGGTAATGGGGATGGCAAAGTATGTGCGTACATGACGCCATGCTTGAACAAATGCAGACATAATGCAAATAATCCCACACGTTTAAAACAATACTGCCCCAAAGGCAACACAAATAAAAACGACAACAACAATAGAATTGTTTAATAAATAAACAAATGCATGGCACAATGGAATGAATGAATGGACGGGCAAATTCTGAGGAACACTTGCACCTTCATAATTGTGAATTTACGATTTGTTGGAGAAATCAAAATAAATAGCCGAAAATTTCCAAGGAATTGAATGCGATGGTAAAGACAAAAACGTCTTAACTGAAGCGAGGGATGGCCGATGATGGATGGCAGTGAATTTATAGGTGAAAGAATATTCATTGAATTTCGGAGAATGTCAATCACCTTCAATTGTCACGATTAGAAGCTGAATAATGAATTTCATATCTCCATGAGATAGTAGGCTTTATGCAAAGGATTGGTGTGCTTTTTGAAGGCATTTTTTAATAGGTTGGCCACAAATTTTGTTTGGTCTATTTTTATACCCACCACCATAGGATGGGTGGGGGTATACTAATCTAGTCATTCTGTTTGTAACACCTGGAAATATTCGTCTAAGACTCCATAGAGTATATATATTCTTGATCGTCTTGACGTTCTGAGTCTATCTAGCCATGGCCGCCCGTCCGTCCGTCTGTCCGTCTGTTGAAATCACGATCGAGGTCGAAGGAGTAAAGCTAGCCGCTTGAAATCTTGCACAGATACCTAATATCGATGTAGGTCGTTGGGGATTGCAAATGGGCCATATCGATTCAGATTTAGATATAGCTCCCATATAAACCGATCTCCCGATTTGACTTCTTGAGCCACTGCAAGCCGCCATTGTTGCCCGATTTGGCTGAAATTTAGCATGTGGTGTTTACTTATAACTTCCAACAACTGCGCAAAGTGCGGACCGAATCGGTCTATAACCTGATATGGCTCCCGTATAAACCGATCTCCCGAATTGACTTCTTGAGCACCTGGAAGCCGAAATTTTTGTCCGCTTTGGGTGAAATTTTAAACAGGGCGTTCTGTTATGGCTTCCATCAACTGTGCCAAGTGCGGTTCAAATTGGACCATCGAGAGGCCATCGAGAGAGGACGATAAGGAGGTCAGTATAGATTTTGGTAACATAACGGGAGACATTGGACTATGAGCTCACTTATGCAAAATCGGTGCGGCAAGTGATAGCATGTGTAGGGCATGTGGGGAGACGTTAGACCATTTCCTATGTCATTGCCCGGCTTTCGCAGCTAACAAACACCGGTACATAGGTGGGGGCATAATACCAGACCTGAACCAACTTAGGGGAGTGGTATGGAAAACAATTAAGGATTAAGTAGCACGGAGTTCCAAACTTAAAATTTTCGTTTTCATGTTTACTTTTTAGTTTTGGAGCGCACATCAAGCCGATTACTCGCCTAGGTGTATGTTCATAGTGGCATGGGGCGGATTAATATCCGCATTTTCAACTTAACCTAACCTAAAATATTTTATAGGCCTTTTTTATTTGAGCAAATAATTTTTATACCCTCCACCATAGGATGGGGTATACTATTGGGTTGTCCAAAAAGTAATTGCGGATTTTTCATATAGTCGGTGTTGACAAATTTTTTCACAGCTTGTGACTCTGTAATTGCATTCTTCCTTCTGTCAGTTATCAGCTGTTACTTTTAGCTTGCTTTAGAAAAAAAGTGTAAAAAAAGTATATTTGATTAAATTTCATTTTAAGTTTTATTAAAAATGCATTTACTTTCTTTTAAAAAATCCGCAATTACTTTTTGGGCAACCCAATAATTTCGTCATTCTGTTTGTAACTACTCGAAATATTCGTCTGAGATCCCATAAAGTATATATATTCTTGATCGTTGTGACATTTTATGTCGATCTAGCCATGTCCGTCCGTCTGTCCGTCTGTCCGTCCGTCTGTCCGTCTGTCTGTCCGTCTGTCTGTCCGTCCGTCTGTCTGTCCGCCCGTCCGTCTGTCCATCTGTCCGTCCGTCCGTCCGTCTGTCCATCCGTCCGTCTGTCCGTCCGTCTGTCCGTCCGTCTGTCTGTCCGTCCGTCCGTCTCTCCGGCTGTCTGTCTGTCCGTCCATCCGTCTGTCTATTCGTCCGTCCGTCTGTCCCTCCGTCTGTCCGTCCGTCCGTCTGTCTGTCGAAAGTACGCAAACTTTCGAAGGAGTAGAGCTAGCCGCTTGAAATTTTGCACAAATACTTCCTATTAGTGTAGGCCGGTTGGGAGTGTAAATGGGCCATATCGGTCCATGTTTTGATATAGCTGCCATATAAACTGATCGGAGGTCTTGACTGCTTAAGCCTCTAGAGGGCGCAATTCTTATCCGATTTGAGTGAAATTTTGCTCGACGTGTTTTGTTACGATATCCAATAATTTTGCTAAGTATGGTTTAAATCGGTCCATAACCTGATATAGCTGCCATATAAACCGATCTGGGGTCTCGATTTCTTGAGCCTCTAGAGGGCGTAATTCTTATCCGATTTGAATAAAATTTTGCACGAAGTATTTTGTTATGATATCCAACAAATGTGTCAAGTATGGTTTAAATTGGTACATTACCTGATATAGCTGCCACATAATCCAATCTTGAATCTTGACTTCTTGAGCCTATAGAGGGCGCAATTTTTATCCGATTGGAATGAAATTTTACACGACGTGTTTCGCTATGACTTCCAACAACTGTGCTAAATTAGGTTCAAATTGGTCAATAACCTGATATATAGCTGCCATATAAATCGATCTTGGGTCTTGACTTCTTGAGCCTCTAGCGGGCGCCTGTGCGACGGAACCCCTCATGACTATCAACATACATGTTTATTATGGTCTGAATCGGTCTATAGCTCGATACAGCTCCCATATAAATCGATCTCTCTATTTTACTTCTTGAGGCCCTGAAGGGCGCAATTCTTATTCGAATTGGCTGACATTTTACACAGGTCTCCAACATATAATTTAATTGTGGTCCGAACCGGACCATATCTTGATATCGCTCTAATAGCAGAGCAAATCTTTTCTTTTATCCTTTTTTTGCCTAAGAAGAGATGCCGGGAAAAGAACTCGACAAATGCGATCCATGGTGGAGGGTATATACCATTCGGCCCGGCCGAACTTAGCACGCTTTTACTTCTTTAATTTTCTTTATCAACACCAAATGTTAATCCCATGGCCAAAGTATGGCTGTTTTTGACAGCTCTTTACCTTGCCTCACATTCCGCCTTAGCTTCTAATTTATGGCCTGAATTTAGATTTGCTTGACACCATCCAACATTTTTGTTGAAATTTCGTCACAATGTATGAGATAAAATATTTTGCTGGATAATCTTCTTGGGTTCAAGTTCGAATACATTTTTAGCTTTTTTTACATTTTTTGGAAAGCACAACCTTCATGGCCGTTGGCTGTTCATTAAAGTCACATAAAATGCTACAAATGGAAAAAAATATTAAACTAAAAAAAAAAATTTTGGGTAAAATTTGTATACCCTCCACCATAGGATGGGGGTATACTAATTTTGTCATTGCGCTTGTAACACATCAAAATATTGATCTGAGACCCATAAAAGTATTTATGTTTTTGATCGTCTTGACATTCTAAGTCGATTTAGCCATGTCCGCCAGTCCGTCCGTCTGTCGAAAGCACGCAAAATTTTGAAGAAATAAAGCAGAGCGCTTGAAATTTCGCACGAATACTTCTTAGAAAGGTAGTTCAGTTGGGATTGTAAATTGGCCATATCGGTCTATGTTTTGATCTCGGCTAATGACTTCATGCGCCTTTAGAAATTTGCATGATGGGTTCCAACAACAATGCTAAATATGGTCAAAATCGATTTATAGCCTGATAAAGCTCCCTTATAAACCGAACTCGGATCTTGGCTTCTTTAGCAGCTAGAGGGCGCAATTATTATCCGATTGGGCTGAAAATTTGTAAAAAGTTTTTTGATTTGAATAACGCCAAGTGTAGTCAAAATAGGTTCATAACCTGATATAGCTCCCATATAAACCGATCTCCCTGTATACTTCTTGAGCCTCTAGAGAGCACAGTTATCATCCGATTTGTCTGAAACTTTGCACGAGTTGCTTTGTTATGTCTTCCAACAACTATGTTAGGTATGATCAAAATCAGTTCGAAGCCTAATAAAGCTAGAATTTCATAAGAAGTGTTTTGATTTGAATTCCAACAATAACGCCAAGTATGCTCAAAATCGATTCATAATCTGATATAGCTTCCATATAAACTGATCTCCCTGTATACTACTTGAGCCTATAGAGGGCTCAGTTATCATCCGATTTGTCTGAAACTTTGCACGAGTTGTTTTGTTATGACTTCCAACAACTGTGTAAGGTATGATCAAAATCGGTTTGAAACCTGATAAAGCTCCCTTAGAAACCGATCACGGATCTTGACTTCTTGAGCCCCTATAACCGCAATTCTTATCTGATTTGGCCGAAACTTTACATGAAGGGTTTTGTTATGAGATGCAACAACTGATATGGCTTCCTGCCATACAAATCAATCTCGGATCTTGACTTCTTGAGCCGCTAGAGGGCGCAATTATTATTCGATTTGGCTGAAATTTTACACAATGACTTCTGTCTTCAACATCCAAACCAAGTATTATCCAAATAGCATAACTATTCGTATCCATTTTTCTTTGTTTGCCTATGAAGAGATGCCGGGCAAAGAACTTCACAAATATGATCCATGGTGAAGGGTGTGTAAAATTCGGTCCGGCCAAACTTTGCACTCTTTTACTTGTTTTACTTCATATGTCCCCTAAGCCCATGCAAAAAGTTTTTTGTACCAAACAATATTTGGATTTAGAAACTATCTTCACTCGAAATGGGTGTTTTGGATATTTTTGTGAAAAACTCGTTCAGTATCTATTTTCGGTTTTTTGAAGACGCCATTATCCAAAAAAACTCGGTCAAAATTATTTCTCACAATTTTTTCAATACGATTTTTCGTTTACAGAAAACTGCAAAAGTCAATCCAACTTTTTGTAGGGAATTTGGGCATTATTCAACAAAAAGATAATTTTGGAAATTAGATATACGGTGAAAAATGGGTGAACATGGGCAGATCGTTTTAAATATTTACGATGACCAAGAATATCATTAGACTGTCCAACGCTTAGATGCTCGGGCCCGAGGGCCGAGTAATAAAAGATACGATATTTTGTTGAAGTTTTTCACAGCTAAAATGAGTTTTTTAAGGGATTAGGTTAGATTTTCAAAATTTGAATCGATAGTACGGTCCATATAATTTAATGTTTGAAGATTATTTCATGCAAATGTTGACCGTCCAATATTGGCATACTCTTTCCCACATTTCGACTTCGATGTTGTCTTCCAATGCGTCAACTGCAGCGGGCTTGTCTGTATAGACATGAGCTTTAACATAGCCCCACAAAAAGTAGTCTAAAGGCGTTAATTCGCACGGTCTAGGCGGCTAATTGACCGGTCCCGCACGTGAAATAAAATGTTCACCAAACTCGCCTCTCCATTGTTACGCGACCTTTGTGGCATATGGCACCGTCTTGTTCAAATCATTGCATGACGCAAGACAAGCTCTTGCATTTTGGGCAAAAAGGTTGGATATCATCCCACGGTAGCGCTCACCATCCACAGTTACGTTACGATTCGTATCATCTTTGAAGAAGTACGGCCCAATGATGCCACCAGCATATAAACCGCACCAAACTCTGACTTTTTATACCCACAACCGAAGGATGGGGGTATATTCATTTTGTCATTCCGTTTGCAACAGATCGAAATATCCATTTCCGACCCTATAAAGTATATATATTCTTGATCAGCGTAAAAGTCTAAGACTATCTAGACATGTCCGTCCGTCTGTCCGTCTGTCTGTTGAAATCAAGCTACAGTCTTCAAAAATAGAGATATTGAGCTGAAACTTTGCACAGATTCTTTTTTTTGTCCATAAGCAGGTTAAGTTCGATGATGGGCTATATCGGACTATATCTTGATATAGACCCCATATAGACCGATCCGCCGATTTAGGGTCCTAGGCCAATAAAAGCCACATTTATTAACCGATTTTGCTGAAATTTGGGACAGTGAGTTGGGTTAGGCCCTTCGACATTCTTCGTCAATTTGGCCCAGATCGGTCCAAATTTGGATATAGCTACCATATAGACCGATCCTCCGGTTTAATGTCTTAGGCCCATAAGAGCCACATTTATTATTCAATTTTGCTGAAATTTGGAACAGTGAGTTGTGTTAGAACCTTCGACATCCTTCTTCAATTTGGCCCAGATCGGTTCAGATTTGGTTATAGCTGTAATATAGACCGATCCTCCGATTTAGGGTCTGAGGCCCAAAAAAGCCACATTTAGTATCCGATTTTGATAAAATTTGGCACAGTGAGTTGTGTTAAGCCCTTCGACCTCCTCCGTCAATTTGGTCCTGATCGGACCAGATTCGGAATGAAAGGTGGTTTACATATATACCCGACGTGGTTGGTATCCAAAGTTCGCCCCGGCCGAACTTAATGCCTTTTTGCTTGTTTATGGATGCATTGGTTGCTATTGCAATACTTTGGGCTGATCTTCACTCCAAAATTGACAATTCTGCTTATTTACTTACCCATTGAGCTAAAAATGAGCTTCGTCGCTGAACACAATTTTTAGATAAAACCGCGCGATGAACTTTCTTAACAGAGCACACATTTTGATAATAAAATTCAATGATTTGCAAGCATTGTTCGTTTTCATCGTTAAATTATAGACCAAACTGAAAATGTTTGACAGTGAAACAAAACACTAATCGTGCGTGAGCTGTTTAAACCGGTATTGCCAAAACGATAATGTCTAAAAAATCACCCTTTACAATGTTTTTTTAAGCGGCGAAGTCTATTAGCCTCAAACTCGACCTTTTCCCATCGTCAGACCAAAAAAATTCGCCCTTTCTGTGTTGCCATTAAAGTCTCCAACACGATTTTAATGCCATGTGGGCATGTAAGGCAGCATTGGTCTTTTAGTTCTTCTATCGCGACATATCGGCACAGATAAGATTGGTGTAAAAGTATTTGGTCTTTATGTGGATTGTGGCTGTCCTCTCACCCACAGGAGTAAATTTGGGAATACGAGGTCTAAGTCTCCGACTTACCACAAAACCACTGCCAAACTCACGTATTATAGCAGTTTTGATACATCTCACCTTGCGAAGTTTTTGTGGCGCCTCTCCATCCTTTTGCATCGCACTTTCTGCATGTAGACAATTCAAGTGTTTGATGGGATCTTCAACATCAGGAAAGTCTGCGTTTTTTTTCTCAAATTTTTATACCCACCACCGAAGGATAGGGGGTGCATTCATTTAGTCATTCGGTTTGCAACACATCGAAATATCATTTTCCGACCCTACATAGTATATATATTTCGGATCGTCGTAATATTCTAAGATTTAATGTCCGTGTGGCTGTCCGTCTGTCCGTCCGTCTGTTGTAATCACTCTAGAGCCTTCAAATTGAGATATTGAGCTGAAATTTGGCACAGATACGTCTTTTTGATGCATGCTAGTTAAGTTCTTGAACGGGTCAAATCGGACCATATTTGGATATAGCTGCCATATAGATCGATCTGCTGATAAAGGGTCTAAAACCCATAAAAGCTTTATTTTTTAACCGATTTCGCTGAAATTTGAAACAGTGAGTAGTTTTAGGCCTCTCGACATCTGATCCAAATATGGTCGATATTTAACTATATTTAGATATAGTTGCAATATAGACCGATCTCCCGATAAAGGGTCTGAAGCCCATAAAAGCTCTATTTATTACCCAATTTCGCTGAAATTTGAAACAGAGGGGTATTTTATTCCTTCCGACATCTGACCTAAATATGGTTCAGATCTGACTATATTTAAACATAGCTACCATATAGACCGATCTCCCGATAAAGGGTCTGAAGCCCATTAAAGCTTTATTTTTTAACCGATTTCGCTGAAATTTGAAACATTGGGTAGTTTTACGCCTCCTAACGTAGGACCCAAATATGGTTCAGATCGGACTATATTTAGATATAGCTGCCATATAGACCGATCTGTCGATAAAGGGTCTGAAGCCCATAAAACCTCTATTTATTACGCGATTTTGCTGAAATTTGAAACAGTAAGCAGTTTTAGGTCTCCTGACATCCGTCCCAAATATGGTTCGAATCGGACTATAATTAGATATAGCTGCCATACAACCGATCTCCCGATAAAGGGTCTGAAGCGAATAAAAGCTTCATTTTTTATCCGATTTCGCTGAATTTTAAAACAGTAAGTAGTTTAAGGCCACCCCCTATTTGACCAAAATATGGTAAAGATCAGACTATATTTAGATACAGCTGCCATATAGACCGATGTGCCGATTAAGGGTGTGGGGCTCATAAAAGCTTTATTTATTACCCGATTTTGTTGAAATTTTAAATACAAAGTTGAACAGTGACTTATATTTATTAGCCCACTCAATATCCGTGTCGAATTTGGGTACATAAGTTATCCAATTTTCACCGGATTGTGACGAAAGGGGGTTTTCATATATACCCGAGGTGGTGGGTATCCAAAGTTCGACCCGGCCGAACTTAATGCCTTTTTACTTGTTTAAGGCGATTCGGTAGGGTGGATAACTACCCCCCGCCTCCTAAACCCCAGGTGGCAACACGGAGAAGTCAGTGGCCACTATTGAGACCAAAGATGCCAAAATTGACATGAACTTTCACAATGTAGATGAGATATTCGATTAGAATCGATCCATGACTGTGGTTTTGTCAAGCAGTTCGACATTTCGTACATGCGAGGTGAAAAACTTTAACCATGGGTCCGCCTCTTAACCCACTATTGTCTTACAAAAAAAATATCTCAGCATTCCGTTTAAGAGAATCTTAAAGGTATCATTTCAAAAGTACAAACTTTTTTTCCAGAATTTTTCGATTTTTAACCACTGTGTAATGTTGGAGTTTTATCTCTATCGATAGGTCCCCAAAGTAATAAATAAAACTGTTTATCATAAATAATTTTTTTTTAGTTTTCCTTTAAACAGCTATTCACCTGTTCATTACTTCTATCGATTCGATATCTCTGATCATTGGAAACATTTTTGTTTACAAGTTCCATAGCTTCCGTTAGAAAACATGTCCTCAAAATCAGATTTATTAAGCCTCTAAATGCCTTAATGTCTTATCCGATTGTTCTGACGTATTGATTTCACCTTCATTTTCATTAAAAAAAATATATTCTCTTTCATCTTTCTCATCATGCTACAGAATGTGGAATATGGAACAGCACAATAGATTATGGACCAGTGCCGCGGCCGGCATTCCTCACTTGATAGACCATCTATCTTTGCGGACGATCATAAATTCTAGGGTGGAAAACAAAATATTTGCCTCGTCAAAAAGGGGGGATTTATTTATGTTTCTCAAGAAATGTGCCTTGATTAATACAAATGAACTTCTGAGCAGGCAGATCTCTTTAAATTTGTTACTTAATTGTCCATGGACAACTTTGGCACATAATCACTTAAGAAATAACAACAAAAAAAAAAAACAACAGCGAAGTCTATGCGTAAATACATTTGTTGGTACATGTGTAAAAGGGCATGTGTGTGTGTGTGTCTTTATATTTTTTGCGATCATATGTTTAGATATGTTGTTGATTTAAAGTAAACAGCTGATCATGGCCTGTGTTTGACTTCTTTCAATTCTTATTCGCTCTCACTGATATAGCTAGCTGCCAGACAGACAGACATACGCAAATTATTGTTTTATGATGATGCTGTTAAGGCTGGCTGTCTCTAAGTTTGGTTGTTGATGGTTTATTTATTTGTTTGTCTACGCGGCAGCAGCGTAGCGTTGTTCTTGTTGTTTTTTATTGCTGATGTATTTCGTTTGTTTGACAATAAAATAAACTATTTATAAAATGCCGCTACTTTGTCATTGAATACAAGCAATTAATTTGTTCCAATTTTCAAAACAAAAACAAACAGCCACCCAACAACATCTCCCCCACCCCCTACCAAACAAATGGAATTTCTTTTTCGTGGACTACACGACTTTCATCCATTCAACATAAGTGTGTGAGTATGTATGCGAATGCGAGTACAATCACTGTAACACTTACTCTCCGCTCTGCAATGAGTGAGTCTCTCTCATGTTTGTGTGAATTAAAATTGAATTGGCGTTGATGTTTGCCCGTCCATCAGTTCATTTGTCTGCTCTGCATGTCTGTCACCGTGTCTGTCCTTCAGAATTTTTTAGTTGATCAAGTAACCGAGCAATGGGCTTAAGGCGGCAAAAGTGAGGGTGGGGCAAGGGTTCAGGCGCGCATGCCGCCAGAATGTGTGCCAATATGTTTTGTTGTGGCTGTTGTTGTTATTGTTTTTTTTTATGGTTTTTGTTTCAATTCTTTAGCATGTAGTTGAGTTGATTGTTTTGGCTACTTCTTCATCTATTCCGTTTGCCCAAGTTAAACAATTCAAATCATTTGATGTTATAAATAAAGAAGCGTTCTTTCACCAAACATACATATACCAATTTGTGCACATCACACACATATGTGCATACACACACGCACACACACAAATAGTATTATTAGTAGCCAAATTTTACAAAAGAACATGCACGACTAGCCTTTGATTCAAAATCACAGTATTTTGCAAGATAAAAAAAAATTTTTAAAATTGGAAAACACTCTTGAAAATTTAAAATTTTGTAGAAAATTTCTTTAAAAATTAGATTTTCATAAAATAATTTTGAAATGTGACTTTTAAAGAAGGGTAATGAGCCTAAGGTTCCCCTGTAGGACGATGATAAGATGGGTTGGGGCGTCGGGTTAGTATTCCATCACCCGGAAAACTTGAAGAGATTACTTTGAAAAAAACTAAGAAGACGACTGAAAATCCCCCCTTAGGTTGACTACACCCAAAAACGTTTTAGTGACCATAATTTGCGTATCTGCACCTGGAATGTCCGCATTCTTTATAGGGAGGGTATACGCACTGGCGGATGTATTGGAGAAATACAGAGCAGACATTACCGCCATACAGGAAGTGCGATGGCTCGGGAAGAGCTCCACAACAACATTGAGAGGTGACGCCCTATGTTATAGCTGCCATGAAATGAGGCATGAATTTGGCTGTGGATTTGTGGTTAGGCGGAGAATGAAAAACCTTGTCTGCAGGTTTACTACGGTTAGCCACAATCCACATAAATGCAAAATTCTTCAACATCAACCTTATTTGAGCACATGTCCCGACGGAAGACAAAGACGAACAGACCAAGGATATTTCCTACGAAAATATGACCGCTGTCACGCCCATTATTAAAATAGTTCTGGGAGATTTTAATGCAAGAAAAGGGAAGAAAAATCTCTTTGGCTTAATAGTCGGAAAATTTAGCCTACACAAAGAAAACCGATAATGGATTCAGGCTAATAGATTTCGCCGCGGCAAAGAACATGGTAATTAGCAGCATCAGATTCCAACATCGAAGGATTCACATGACTGTCACCCTATCAAAACACAAGAAATCAATTACATCATGTTGTGATAGATGCAAGGCATTCAAACGATGGATGCAAGAGGCGAAAATCAATTCGGATCGTAACGTTATTGCAGCAAAGACTAGTTCTTGGTTTAGTGTGGCGAGAAACGTACGATCGACAGAAGGTGGACATCAAAAAGCTGCAAACACAACAGGTGGTAATGGCATACTCCACACGGCTGACGCAATTACTTGAAGAAAGTACTCCCTTTCCCTATAGTATAACAGCGCAATGGCAAACCATTGCCCACTGCATGGAATAAGCCGCAACTTCCGTAATTGAATACCAAAAGCCTCCCCCAAGCAACCCATGGTATGACCAGTTGTGCCAAAAAGGTGCTGTAGAGAAGAATGCGGCATACAGAGAAACCTTACGGTCAGTAACGGAAGAAAATTAGAGAGAAAAAACGACTCTTCCGCAAGAGGTAGAAGGAAATGGATAGACGTGAGTGGCTCCTGATCATATCGATCGGGAGCCACAATGAAATCCGTAAATTCTACCAAAGAATTAAACATGGCACATCCTCCTGCAGAGACAAAGAAGGTCATCTGGAAAGTGCTACAGATAGTGTGCTGAGGATATGGAAAAAATATTGTTGACAGCTGCTGGTATCCGATGATGGTGGCCATTAGTATACCACAGAATCAATCCCTGATGATGATACCGAATGTGTGGTACATAGTCAGAACGAAGTCCACGTAGCAGTAACCTGGCTGGCAGCAGGAGTCGATGGGTAGCCGGCTGAACTATTAAATACCGGAGACGAGACGCTTATAAGGCATATGGATCAGCTCGTATACACAGTGTGGCTAGAAAAACACATATCCGATTATTGGAACCTCACAGGTACACAAGGAAGGGGACAAGACGATATGTACCAACTACAGAGGAATTAGTCTTCACTCCATCGCATACAAGATACTATCGGGTGTACTGTGTGAAGGATTAAAGTCTAAACTCAACGAAAAAATTGGGCCCTATCAGTGTGGCTTGAGACCTGCTAAATCCGACCCGAGAAGGACTAATCAACACCATCTTTTCGTTGACTACCAAGCCGCCTTCGACAGCCATGTCTGTGTTTGGTATTCCTGCAAAACTGATACGACTTTCAAGGATAACGCTTGCTGAAAATGTTACTCCTAAGATAAAATGGTAAAGAATCTCTCGGATCCATTCAATACCAAACGAAGTATTGAAAGAGAATTATCGCTTCATATCATTTTTTTTTTTTCAACTGTGGGATTTGTGATCAAAGATTGAAGAGAAGCAGCCTTAGCTGCTTTGTCGGCATTTGCGTTGCAAACAAATTTTGAACTTTTTTCGAAAAAATTTACTATACCAAACACTGACAAAGGGTTGTCATCTCGACTCATCTCACATCGGCTGCTTCACCAGGTTCATGGAATATTATTTCATGTCAATTATTAAATCATTTTTTATTAAATAAACTGTACATTGACAAATTTGCATAGCTGAAAATTTATGTTTTTCATAATTTTTTATGTATTTATAATGACACTCTGTCTTATTTCTTTTTTTTTAACATATAAAAAATGCTAATGCGAGCAATAAAATTTTTATTGTTTTTCCCAAATTAATTATTAGTCGTTGTTATGTGTGTGTGCTCTTGTGGCGTTTTTTGTACAAAAACAACCAATTTAAATTATTATATTGCCAATACGTGCAGTTTAAACAATTCGCAAAAGTATGAAATCAAAATTATTGTTATGGAGTTTTTAATTTTATGGTTTTTGATTTGATGCCATTTGGCATTTTTATGCGAATCAAAAGCAATTCACGAAACACGTACAGCATGTGCGGCATGCTTAGGTGTTGACTTTTATGAATCATTGCGATTGTTGATTCTATGATAAAAAAAAAGAAAAAATCTTACAACTTGAAGAAAAAATAGACATGAGATTTGCCATAACATTCTTTAGACAAAATTTTCAATTGAAATAAATTGTAAAAAATTTTTGTTAAAAAAAAAAAAAAAAAAAATTTAAAAAAATATCTAAAGAAACAAAATGTTGACTAGATATTCGTCATAAATAAAATATTGAAAATATTATTTATCGACATAAAATTCTTAAAGAATCTATTACATAACAAGTAAGAGCGTGCTAAGTTCAGCCGGACCGTATCTTAAAACCCTCCACCATGGATCGCATTTGTCGAGTTCGATGTGCGATCTCTTTTTAGGCAAACAAAGAATATTGAATAAGAACTGTTATGCTATTGGAGTTATATCAAGTTATAGTCCGATTCGGACCTTAATGAATGCTGAACATTTTAGAAGTCATTGTGTAATATTTCAGTTCATTCGAATAAGAATTGCGCCCTGTAGGGGCTCAAGAAGTAAAATCGGGAGATAGGTTTATATGGGAGCTGTATCAAGCTATTGATCGATTCAGACCATATTAAAAACGTATATTGAAGGTCATGAGAGAAGCCGTTGTACAAAATTTCAGCCAAATCGGTTGAGAATTGCGCCCTGTAGGGGTTCAAGAAGTCAAGATCCCAGATCGGTTTATATGGCAGCTATATCAGGTTATGTACCGATTTGGCCCCATACTTAACACAGTTATTGGAAGTCATAACAAAACATCTCACGCAAAATTTCAGCCAAATCGGATGAGAATTGGCTCAAGAAGTCAAGATCCAAGATCGGTTTATATGACAGCTATACCAGATTAAGAACCGATTTGCGCCATACTTAGCACATTTGTTGAGGCTTAAGAAGTCAAGACCCAGGATCGGTTTATATGGCAGCTATATCAAAACATGGACCAGTTAAAACTATACTAAGCATAGTTGTTGGACGTGCTTCCAAAACACTACGTGCAAAATTTCAACAAAATCGGACCAGAATTGCGCCTTCTAGATGCTTAAGAAGTCAAGACCCAAGATCGGTTTATATGGCAGCTATATCAAAACATGGGCCGATGTAGACCATACTTAGCGTAGTTCTTGGAAGTGATATCAAAACGCTATGTGCGAAATTTCATTCCAATCGAATAAGAATTGCGCCCTCTATTGGCCCAAGAAGTCAAGATCCAAGATCGCTTTATATGACAGCTATACCAGATTATGAACCGAATTGAATCACACTTAACACAGTTGGCAGTGACACCAAAACATTTCGTGCAAAATTTAAGTCAAATCGGACGAAAATTGCGCCCTCTAGAGGCTCAAGAAGTCCAGATCGAAGATCGGTTTGCATGGCAGCTATATCAAAACATGAACCGATTTGGCCCATTTACAATCCCAACCGACCTGCACTAATAAGAAGTATTTGTGCAAAATTTCAAGCGGCTAGATTTACTCCTTCGAAAGTTAGCGTGCTTTCGACAGACAGACGGACGGACATGGCTAGATGATATGAGGATCAAGAATATATATACTTTATGGGGTCTTAGACGCATATTTCGAGGTGTTACAAACAGAATGACGAAATTAGTATACCCCCATTCTATGGTGGAGGGTATAAAAATGAAATTGTTGCGCTTTGATTGTTTGTTGGCTCTACAGATTTTCTTGGATTTTTTCACGGATGATGCATAATGATTCCGTGGTGAAAATAGGGTACCACATTTTTTGATAACTGAAAGTGGGGCGGACCCTCCCCCTTACCCTAATTTTCAGAAACGCCGGATCTCGGAGATGGGCGGAGCGAGTTAAGCGAAATTTGAGTGCTTTCTTATTGTAACCTAAAACCGAAAATTTGGGATCTAAATTTCGGATGGGCTACCTAGGGGGGCACCCCACCCCCAAAAGCTAACAAATATATATGTAGACCAAACACAACAATATAGACCTCAAACGATGGGTATTTAAGATTAGAAAACGCATATGATATCCAATTGTTTGAACCAAATGTTTGGGGGACGTCCCCAACCCCAAAAACCACCTAACTTATTTCACGACCATGGCAATATGGAAATCGAATGACAGGTATTTGATAGTGGAATATGTGGGTCCAACTGTTTGGGAGCCGCCCCTCCCTAAAAGCGCCTCCCAAACATTACTTATTTACTGACCATAGCAATATGGGGCTCAAATAAAAGGTATTCGAGTATAGAATACAAATCTGATATTCAAATGTGGGACCAAGTGTTTGGGGTACGCCCAAACACTGATATATTTTTAGAGCTTAGTGTTTGGGGGACCATCCTACTCACCAAAACAAGGCTAAATCGGGCATATTTACCGACCATGTCAATGTGGGGCTCATATGAAAGGTATTGGGGAGTAGAGAACAAAATTCATACCCACTTTCAGAAAAAATGTTCTGGGGGTCTACCCCTTTCCCCTAATAGACCACAACAGCAATTATTTACTGACCATCGCAATATGGGGCTCAAATTAATGTATCTGGGAGTACAATACAAATATCCAACTGTGAGACCATGTACTTGGGGCAACGCTCTTTCCACAAAACCGCCCCAAAGGGTAAAAATTTGCCTACCACGCCAATATGAGAGGTATTTGAGATTAGAAAACTAATTTGATAACCAATTTTGTGGCCAAGAGTTTGGGGGGGGGGGGGGGGTGGCAATGGAAATATGGGGTTAAAATAAATGGTATTTGAGACAAGAGCACGATGCTGATATTTTTTTAGGGTAAAGTGTCTAGGGGATCACCTCACCCAGTTCGGAAATAAAGTCATTTTAGAATGGCATTAAATCATCCGAGAGAATTCGTAGTCCTCTTCAATTGTCGAAAATAAATATTCAAAGGATAATTTTGTTCCATACAGAGTAAAAGAAAGCGCAGCGGCCGGATCAGTTAGTTTTCTATAAAATAGATATAAAATTTTTACAAAATTTTCTACAAAAACAAAGTTTTGACAGAATTTTCGTAAGAAATAAAATTTTTAAATAAATTTCTACAAAAATAAAGTTTTGCCATAGTTTTGTATAGGAATACAATTTTGACAAAATTTTCTAGGAAATTAGATTTTTTTAAAATTTTTCATGAGCATCGATTCTATTTCTTATCTGAAAACCTTGTTAAAGCGATTTCGATTTCTTAGTTATTTCTTCATACATTCAATTTTTGTTTATTTATTTTTTTTTTGTTTTAAACAAAATGAAAATATTGCCACCTCCATTAATTGCCGACCTTAAGTAAACTTTAATCGAGCCAAAGAAATTATTCATTTTCCGGCGAAACATACAGAGGAAAAAATCTCAGAATTTCTATGAGTAATTTGCCTGCCTGGTTCGAAAATAACTCAATTGGAAATTCTAAGCAAACGCCACGATTAATGAATGTTTTTGAATTAAATGCCCAATAAAAAATCACGTAAATTATATGGCACAAAAAACGAAAAACAAACAAGAGCAGCAACAATAACAACAAGGCAAATTACAACAAATCTACTTGCAACAATTTACAATACTTAAATAAAAAATTTACAAAAAAAAAATAAACAACACAGATGAGGGAATGCGATTTATAAAAGCTGCAAAATACCCCAATGGAGACGTCGTCGACCCCCACGACAGCATCCCGCCATAGCATCATCACCCTGATACTGATGAAGTGATAAAGATGCTGGTGCGATAGCTGCGAGGGCTTATCATGTATAAAGACTACGTCATCATCACTGATCGTCGTCATCGTCATCATCATCATC
This sequence comes from Stomoxys calcitrans, assembly GCF_963082655.1. NCBI lineage: Eukaryota > Metazoa > Arthropoda > Insecta > Diptera > Muscidae > Stomoxys > Stomoxys calcitrans. The sequence goes on along the minus strand of NC_081553.1, from coordinate 66,193,695 downwards.
ATCGCCAGAAAAGACAGAATATTTATAATTGTTTTTTTTTTTTTTTTTATTTTTAATTATGATGCAGAACCACTTGGCCAGCCTGTTGTCTATACTCACATGGCATTGTGTTAATGCCTCGCGTATTCACTCTCTGGTCTGGCGCGATCTTCAACGAAATGCATAAATCAAAAATATTAGTTTTTTTTTTTTTTTTTTTTTGGGGATATGTCAACTTTTTGAGACAACATATGTATGCAAATTTTTATTATCCTCAGTTGGCTACTGAAATATATGTATGCTACGGGTATATGAGCTATCAGATATATCAAAATATTTTTATTGTCTTGTCTAATATTTTGGATGTGATACCATTTTATAGGGGGGGTTAGTATGATGAGTTTTGTAATTTATGCTCGTAAAAGATGAGTTAGACATTTTTAGATATAAGGGGAAAATTTATAATTTCAAATGTTTTATTATGATTTTTATTTAAATCAATAGTAGGGTTATTAGGTTAGATTAGGTTGAAAAGAGACACTATGGACATAGACCTAAGCCAGTAATCGGCTTGTTATGCGCTCTAAAAACTAACAAGTTCTTTGAAAGACTTTTTCGAATAGATGGATTCAAATATCATGGCACCTCTTCTTAGGCAAAAAAAGGATAAAAGAAAAGATTTGCTCTACTATTAGAGCGATATCAAGATATGGTCCGGTTTGGACCACAATTTAATTATATGTTGGAGACCTGTGTAAAATGTCAGCCAATTCGAATAAGAATTGCGCCCTATGGGGGACTCAAGAAGTAAAATAGAGAGATCGATTTATATGGGAGCTGTATCGGGGTATAGACCGATTCAGACCATGATAAACACGAATGTTGATGGTCATAAGAGGATCCGCCGCACAAAATTTCATGCAAATCGGATAATAATTGCGACCTCAAGAGGCTCAAGAAGTCAAAATCCCAGATCGGTTTATATGACAGCTATATCGGGTTGTGAACTGATTTGAACCTTATTTGACACAGTTGTTGAAAGTAAGAATAAAATATGTCATGCAAAATTTCAGCCAAATCGGGTTGGAATTGCGCCCTCTAGAAGCTCAAGAAGTCAAGACCCAAGATCGGTTTATATGACAGCTATATCGGGTTATGAACCGATTTCAACCATACTTGGCACAGTTGTTGGATATCATAACAAAACAGGACGTACAAAATTTCATTCCAATCGGATAAGAATTGCGCCCTCTAGAGGCTCAAGAAGTCAAGATCCAAGATCGGTTTATACGACAGCTATATCAGGTTATAGACCGATTTGAACCATACTTGGCACAGTTGTTGGATATCATAACAAAATACTTCGGGCAAAATTTCATTCCAATCGGATAAGAATTTCGCCCTCTAGAAGCTCAAGAAGTCAAGACCCACGATCGGTTTATATGACAGCAATATCAGATTATGGACCGATTTGAACCATACTTGGCACATTTGTTGGATATTATAACAAAACACGTCGTACAAATGTTCAATCCAATCGGATAAGAATTGCGCCCTCTAGAGGCTCAAGAAATCAAGACCCAAGATCGGTTTATATGTCAGCCGTATCAAGTTATGGACCGATTTGAACCATACTTGGCACAATTGTTGGATATCATAACAAAACATGTCGTGCAAATTTTCATTCCAATCGGATAAGAATTGCGCACTCTAGAGGCTCAAGAAGTCAAGACCCAAGATCGGTTTATATGGGAGCTATATCAAAACATAGACCGATATGGCCCATTTACAATACCAGACGGACGGACATGGCTAGTTCGACTTAAAATGTCACGACGATCAAGAATATATATACTTTATGGGGTCTTAGACGCATATTTCGAGGTGTTACAAACAGAATGACGAAATTAGTATACCCCCCATCCTATGGAGGGTATAAAAAGAATAACATTCAAAAATGAAAACAAATTAGTAAACATTCCCTTTGCCCTACACAAGTTTGCCATGCATGGTCCCTGCCAGGCTTTGGAACACTTGAACTTGTAATTTGAAATGTTGAGCCCTCAGATTCATTCACTCACATTGCTGAATCGCTGCCACATGACATGACAGCCCCATGAAACATTCAAATAACCACGAATGTCACCATTTTAGGATTTGTTTTTTCTGTTTCTTATTTTGCTCCAACTAAATTCTTTAAATCTTCTACTTGTACTTGAACCCAAAAAAAAAAAAAAATTCTAAACTACAAAGAACAACAACTACAACGTTGGTTTAAGTAAATTTTCAAATGAGTAAAATACGTTGAGCTCGAATAAGCCGCCATTGGTATTGCCGCAGCGGTGGCAATACACAACGGCCCCATCATTGCCATCCACCATCACCGCCACCATCATCAGCGGCCGAGTAAGTAAGTAAACGGCGCATTTACCTAAATTGGAATTTCCGGTAAAAAAAAACCAACCAAAAGATGGAAAAATATGTACTCGGACTTGCTTCACTCACTACGACTATATTGGGACAAATGGAACTGAGAAAAAAGCACAGAAAAAAATGTCATCATGTTTGCAATCAAGCAAAAAAAAAAGTATAATGAAATAATTTAACTTATATAGAGAATAATAATAACGGTGTAAATGCTAACGAGGGTGGCATGATAAGGGAGTGAAGAATACAAATAAAAAAGAAAAAAAGTAAAAGATTGGTAAGTTCGGCCGGGCCGAAGCTTGGGAGCCCACCACCATGGATTCTGCTAAAATATGAGAGCTATATCTGGTTACAGACCGATTTGGGTCGTACTTGGCACAGTTGTTGGGACGCATAACATAAAATTTCAGCCAAATCGAATTAAAAATCGCGGCTTGTAAGGGCTCAAGAAGTCAAATCGTGAGATCGGTTTATATGAGTGCTATATCAGGTTATAGACCTATTCGGATGGTACTTAGCTTATATGTTGGAAGTCACAACAGAACACTACATGCACAATTTCAGCCAAATTGGATGAAAACTGAGGCTTCCAGGGACTCGAGAAGTCAAATCGGGAGATCGGTTTATATGGGAGCTATATCAGGTTATAGACCGATTCGGACCATACTTAGCTTAGTTGTTGGAAGTCATAAGAGAACACTATGTGCAAAATTTCAGCCAAATCGAATGAAAATGGAGGCTTCCAGGGGCTCAAGAAGTCAAATCGGGAGATCGGTATATATGGGAGCTATACCAGGTTATAGACCGATTCGGACCATACTTAGCTCACTTGTTGGAAGTCTTAAGAGAACACTATGTGCAAAATTTCTGTCAAATCGAATAAAAATGGAGGCTTCCAGGGGCTCAGGAAGTCAAATTGGGAGATCGGTTTATATAAGAGCTATATCATGTTCTTGATCGATTTGGACCATACTTAGCTCAGTTGTTGAAAGTCATAAGAGAACACTATGTGCAAAATTTCAGCCAAATCTATTGAAAATGGAGGCTTCCAGGGAAGTCAAATCGGGAGATCGGTATATATGGGAGCTATACCAGGTTATGGACCGATTCAGACCATACTTAGCTCAGTTGTTGGAACTCATAAGAAAACACTATGTGGAAAATTTCAGCCAAATGGAATAAAAATGGAGGCTTCCAGGGGCTCAGGAAGTCAAATTGGGAGATCGGTTTATATGGGAGCTATACCAGGTTATAGACCGATTCGGACCATACTTAGCTTAGTTGTTGGAAGTCTTAACAGAACACTACATGCAAAATTTCAGCCAAATCGGATGAAAATTAAGGCTTCCAGGGGCTCAGGAAGTCAAATTGGGAGATCGGTTTATATGGGAGCTATATCATGTTCTTGACCGATTCGGACCATACTTAGCTCAGATGTTGGAAGTCTTAACAGAATATCATGTGCGAAATTTCAGCCAAATCGGATGAAAATTAAGGCTTCCAGGGGCTCAAGAAGTCAAATCGGGAGATCGATTTATATGGGAGCTATATCAGGTTATAGACTACATGCAAAATTTCAGCCAAATCGGATAAAAATTGCAGTTTTGAGGGGCTCAAGAAGTCAAATCTGGAGATCGGTTTACATGAGAGCTATATCAGGTTATAGACTTATTTGGGCCATACTTAACACAGTTGTTGGAATTCATAAAAGAACACTAAGTGCGAAATTTCATCCAAATCGGACAAAAAATGCGGCTTCCAGAGTTTCAAGAAGTCAAATCGAGAGATCGGTTTATATAAGAGCTATATCAAGTTACTGATCTATTTGGACCGTACTTTACACAGTTGTTGGAAGTTGTAACAGACTTCTACGTGTAAAATTTCAGCCAAATCGGATAAAAATAGCGGCTTATAAGGACTCAAGAAGTCAAATCTGGAGATCGGTTTATATGGGAGCTATATCTAAATCTGACCAATATGGTCCATTTGCAATCCTCAACGATCTACATCGATATTAAGTATCTGTGTAAAATTTCAAGTGGTTAGGTTTACGCGTTCGACCTTTATCGTGATGTCGACAGACGGACGGACGGACATGGATAGATCGATTCAGAACAACGAGACGATCAAGAATATATATTCCTAATGGGGTCTTAGACGAATATTTCCAGGTGGTAGAAACGGAATAACTTGATTAGTATACCCCCAGCCTATGGTGGTGGGTATAACAATACCGTATGGTAAGGATGCTGTAAGCCATTATCAATACCATGCGGTAGTATTATGGTATTAATTCACGGTGTTGCTTTACTATGAATACCATATGGTATCAGTTTTTCTTTCGGTGTACTCTCTACAATGAATGGTATTTGTCATATCTTTTCTGAACAGGAGTCAAAAGAAGAAATCCTCATGGAAGATGGATTTACATAGGAGCTGTTTTAGGTTAAAGACCAGTTGGAATCAAACATTACTTGGCATGTTCATATCAGAACCCAACATGCCAAATCTTAGCTATTTCTTATTACTATTGCGCCACAATCCCATGGCAGCCGGTTGTACGAACCGGATTGACCCGATGGACTTCTTCATCGGCAAGGGCTGCCGCCTCAGTGTATAACTCACTGCTACAACAACAACAACTATTGCGCCATCTGTCCTTGATGGTTGGCCGGATCTTATATACCCTCCACCATGGATTGCATTTGTCGAGTTATTTCCCGGTATCTCTGTTTAGACAAACAAAGGATAAAAGAAAGAATTGCTATGCTAATTGAATTGAATGTTGGAGACCACAGTAAAATTTCAGCCAAATCGAATAAGAATTTTGCCTTTTAGGGGCTCAAGAAGTAAAATAGGGAGACCGGTTTATATGGGAGCTATATCAGGCGAAAGACCGATTCAGACCATAATTGACACGTATGTTGGAGGTAAAGCCGTTATACAAAATTTTAGGCAAAATTGGATAATAATTACGCCCTCTAGTGGGCAAGAAGTCAAGATTCAAGATCGGCAGCTATATCGGGTTATGGACCGATTTAAACCATACTTGACACAGTTATTGTAAGTCATAACGAAATACGTCATGCAAAATTTCAGCCAAATCGGATAGAAATTGCGCACTCTAGAGGCTCAAGAAGTCAAGACCCCAAATCGATTTATATGACAGCTATATCAGGTTATGGACTGATATAAACCATAATTGGCACAGTTGTTGAAAATCATAACAAAACACCTCATACAAAATTTATACTTGCAAAATTTCAGTCAAATCAGATAAGAATTGTGTCCTCTAGTGGCTCAAGAAGATCCCAGATCGGTTTATATGGCAGCTATGTCAAAACATGGACCGATATGGCCTATTTACAATCCCAACCGATCTACACATAAGATGTATTTGTGCAAAAGTTCAAGCGGATAGCTTTACTCCTTCGAAAATTAGCGGGCTTCTGACAGGCAGACGGACGGACAGACGGACGGACATTGCTAGTTTATGGGGTCTCAGACGAATATTTCGAGGAGTTACAAACAGGATGACGAAATTAGTATACCCCCATCCTATGGTGGAGGGTATAAATAACCAAACTCTCCAAAGTTTTCGATTTGTTTTTTAATTTCTTAACCATATTTAAAACTTCTCTCCAAAGAGGTGTCGCTCTGCGGCACGCCGTTCGGACTCGGCTATAAAAAGGAGGCCCCATATCATTGAGCTTAAACTTGAATCGGACTGCACTCATTGATATGTGAGAAGTTTGCCCCTGATCCTTAGTGGAAATTTCATGGGCAAAATTTGCAATTTGCAAATTTTTGCATTGGTTTATAACACCTAGAAGAACGAGAGATAGATCCATTGTTAAGTATGCCGACTAACTATTGGCAGCAATTTTCATCCGATCGTCTTCAAATTTAGTATGGGCGTGTCATTCGCCCTAGAGACAAAGCCTATTGAAATTGGAAAAAATCGGGTCAGATTTGTATATAGCTCCTATATACATGTTTCTCCGATTTGCAGTAATATTGCAATAAAATGGTAATTTGTTAACAGATTCTCCCGAAATTTGGCATGAAGGATTTTCTTGTGATTTTCGACATTACTGGTGAATTTCATAGAAATCGGTTCAGGTTTATATATAGCTGTCATATATGTATATCGCCCGATTTACACTTCTAGAGCCACTGCAATCGCATTTATTGACCAATATTTCCAAAATTTTGCATAACGCTTTTCTTGATGACTATCACAATATCTAAGAAGTTTGGTCAAAATCGGTGCAGATTTAGATATAGCTCCCATATATATGTTGGTCCGATTTTGAGAAATACTGCAATAAAGTGCTCATTTGTTACCCGATTCTCTCGAAATTTGGAAGGAAGGATTTTCTCTTAACTCTCGACATTGCTGGTGAATTTCATAGAAATCGGTTCAGATTTAGATATAGCTGCCATCTATATATATCAGCCGATTTTCACTTCTAGAGCCACTGCAAGCGCATTTATTGACGGATCTTGCCAAAATTTTGCACAACGCTTTCCTTCATGACTACCACAATATCTGAGAAGTTTTCTCGAAATCGGTTCAGATTAAGATATAGCTCCCTTATATATATTCGCCCGATTTTGAGAAATATTGCAATAAATCGATCATTTGTTAACTGATTCTCTCGAAATTTGGCAGGAAGGAATTTCTCCTAACTCTCGACATTGCTGGTGAATTTCATAGAAATCGGTTCAGATTTAGATATAGCTGCCATCTATATATATCACCCGATTTTCACTTCTAGAGCCACTGCAAGCGCATTTTTTGACGGATCTTGCCTGTCCTTACTGGTTTTGCACTGTTAAGGGGTTATAGCTATGAAGTCTCTCTCATTTTCATCAACATTTCACGTTCCCAACCTTATTAAACCTCCCTCATCCCTACGCAATGGCTTAATAGAAACATTCGTCCTCGTTAAATGTGTAGCAGTTTCAAACCAAATAATTTTTTCAATTTATTTTCGTTCAATTTTTATGTAAAACTTACTCTACTTGCCTGCTTGCCATCATTTTTATTGTCGATGTTGTTGTCGTTGTCGTTGTCGTTGTCGTCGTTGCCATCACCATTGCCGCTGCCACCGGCATCATTATCATTAAATCGTCATCAGTTGTTCCGTTCACTTTTCAATTCCTTTGGTACTTTTCTCATGCTTTCAATTTTTCGTACTTGTACTAATGCTGTGTTGTTCCAAAGGAATATTATATTCATTTATCAATTTCTCTGCGGATAGCATCTCATGAAAGCGAGAACTTTTGATTGTTTTTGGGTAAATTTGTATTTTGGATGGTATGGGGATTTAATATTTCTTGTGAAGGTTGTATTAATGAACTCACACACTCAAGCGTTTTTGAACGATTTTTAATGTAGTGCGCAGAAGGGCTTGCAATGTTGGCGGGACCAAAACTTTTATCTGCACAGCCATAAATTGTTATCAAAGGGATTTTTATTTAAAAATCCTTTTTTTATGGCAAAATATTTAATAAGGAGCTGTAAAGTAATAAATCGCTAACAAAACCAAATTGGAACAGGAACAGAAAACCCAAAACGTAAGATTTTTTGGATTTCACGGGTACCACCGTAGCGCAGAGGTTAAAATGTTCGCCTATGACGCTGAACCCCTTTGGTTCAAATTCCGTCGACATCATCAAACAAAATTGTCAGCGGTGGTTCTATCCTCCTTACGCTGCCGGTATTTGTGAGGAACTACGCCATGCAAAAACTTCTCCCCAGAGAGGGAATATTACTGCAAATCGGACGAACATATATATATAGGAGCTACATCCAAATCTGAACCGATTTTTTTCCAGTTTTATTAGGTTTCGTCTCTAGGGCGAAAAAAATGACCGTAGAAAATTTGATACGATCGGATGAAAATTGCGAAAAGTTTAATTTATACACAAATAAACATGGACAGACGGACGAAAAGACAGACAGATGGGCAGACAGATGGACAGACAGATGGACAGACAGATGGACAGACAGATGGACAGACAGATGGACAGACAGATGGACAGACAGACGGACAGACGGACAGATAGATGGACAGACAGACAGACGGACAGACAGACAGACAGAGAGACAGACAGACAGACACAAAGACGGACATACAGACAGACTGACAGACCGACAGGCATACATACAGACAGACGGACAGACAGACGGATAGACCGACAGACGGAGAGACGGACACACAGACGGACAGACAGACAGATAGACAGACGGACAGACGGACAGACAGACACAAAGACGGACATACAGACAGACTGACAGGCGGACAGACAGACGGACAGATAGACGGACATACAGACGGACAGACAGACAGACAGACGTACAGACAGACGGACAGACAAACAGACAGACAGACAGATAGACGTACAGACAGACGGACACACAGACGGACAGACAGACAGATAGACAGACAGACAGACACAAAAACGGACATACAGACAGACTGACAGACCGACAGACGAACAGACAGACAGACGGACAGACAGACAGACAGACAGACAGACAGACCGACAGACAGACAGTGGTGTAGGGTATAATGATTCTGAGTCAATCCATATGCTTAGAAATGGGTCTTGCGCTCTTCCCTCTGGGTGGTATTACAAACCAATCCACTAAGTTATAATATCATGTACCACAGTAGTGGTGTATGGTATAAATATGCTGTGCGAAAACATGTAGGGATATATCTTTGAAATTTAGAATGATTAGAGCTAAGGTGTTAGCGAGATCGTTTCAAGATCCCAGGTTGCCCGGACACCTTTTGGTAGGCCCCTAAAGTTGGTCACCTCGGCATTTCGAAAATTGATTGGGGCTACCAAATCTCCGTTTGTTATCCGATTTCCACAATTTTGGGAAATCGCAATCTGTATCAGAAAATTGCAGTTTTTCCCGTATTGATAAGTATACCAATCGACTCAGAATCACTTTCTGATTCGATTTAGCTGTCCGTCCGTCTGTCTGTCCACGTTAAGTGGTACAGTTCGTACAGTGCGCAATTTTCATACGATCGTCTTCAAATTTGAAAGGGGCATCTTTTTTTTGGCCTAGAGACAAACATTTGGATAAAGCTCCCATATATATGTTCGTCCGTTTCGGACTAATACTGCAATAGTATTGTCATTTGTGAACTGATTCTCATGAAATTTGGCTCAAGAGAGTCTCTTAGTAGAGCAATAACAAAAAATGCGAGCGAGCTCAGCCACACTTCGAAATGTGTACCAATGGTTGGATCAGGTAGCTTCTTTATAGTCATTATCCACAAATTAAAACAAGTAAAAAGGCGTTAAGTTCGGCCGGGGCGAACTTTGGATACCCACCACCTCGGGTATATATATAAACCACCTTTCATCAAAATCCCGTGAAAATTGTATACCTTATGTCCCATAGCAGTTATATCGAAATATGTTTCGATTTGGACCAAATACTAATTAGTACAAGTCATTATTCAATTGGGTATAACAAAATATTGGTCTTTTTAGTAGCTATATCTAAAAAAGGATCTGAAGCATATACGACACGGATGTCGAAAGGCCTAACATAAGTCCCTGTGTCAAATTTCAGTAAAATCGGATTATAAATGCGCCTTTTTTGGGGCCAAGACTTTAAATCGAGATGTCGGTCTATATGACAGCTATATGCAAATCTGTACCGATCTTGGCCAAAATAAGGAAATATGTCGAAGGGCCTTAGACAACTCACTGTCCCAAATTTCAGCAAAATCGGATAATAAATGTGGCTTTTATGGGCCTAAGACCCTAAATCGGAGGATTGGTCTATATGGCAGCTATATCCAAATCTGGACCGATCTGAGCCAAATTGATGAAGAATGTCGGAGGGCCTAACACAACTGATTGCCCCAAATTTCAGCAAAATCGGATAATAAATGTGGCTTTTATTAGCGTAGGACCCCAAATCGGAGGATCGGTCTGTATAGCAGCTATATCCAAATCTGAACCGATCTGAGCCAAATTGACGAAGGAGGTCGTAGGGCCACACAAATCTCACTATCCCAAATTTCTTCAAAATCGGATAATAAATGTGGCTTTTATGGGCCTAAGACCCGAAATCGGCGGATCGGTCTATATGGCGGCTATATCAAGATATAGTCCGATATAGCCCATCTTCGAACTTAACCTGCTTATTGAAAAAAAAATCTGGGCAAATTTTCAGCTCAATATCTCTATTTTTGAAGAGTGATTTCAACAGACAGACGGACGGACATGTATACAATAAATCGTTGTTGTTGTTGTTGTTGTAGCAGTGTGTTGTACACCGAGACGGCAGCCTTTGCCGATGGAGGATTCCATCGGGTCAATCCGGTACGTACAACCGGCTGCCATGGGATCGTCTTAGATTTTTACGCTGATCAAGAATATATATACTTTATAGGGTCGAAAATGGATATTTCGATGTGATGCAAACGGAATGACAACATGACTATACCCCCATCCTTCGGTGGTGGGTATAAAAATAGCATAAAAAATGGTTTTCTGCAGATTTTTTTACTTAAAACAGGAGATTGTTTGCTGATTTAGCTGATGGAAATGTTTGCTAAAACAGCAGCTCTATGTTTGCTGAAACAGCAGTAATGTCTGCTTTCCCATTTTCAGTTGACAAAAGCTGCTGTTTCAGCAAACATTTTTGTTGTTTTGAATATGCAATTTGGTTGAGAGAATGTATGCCGATTTTGATTTAAATCTGTTAAGATTTAGATATAATTCTCATATATATTTGTCAGATTTTGATTTATTTTGCAATAATTTTGGTAATTTGGTTATTTGTTAACTGATCCTCGCACAATTTGCCACTCTCTTTCTCTTGTGACTTTTTTGATCACTGATAAATTTCATAGAAAACTGTTCAGATTTAGACGTATCTTCCGATTTTCACTTTTAAGGCTTTTGCTAAAGCATTTATCAACAGATCTCCTCAATATTTTGCACAACAATTTTTTTATAACTCCGGATTTTGGTCGAAATTCTACATTTCATGTTTTAGTTTCGACGATTTAACTTGCTGTAGGCTAGCAAAAGTTCGGCTTTGCCGGACTTTAGCTCGTCCTTACTTGTTTTTACTGTTTTTATTTACATTACTCTCATTGTGCGACGTTGGAAGAGCTCAGAGCCAATATTGAACGGGAGATACTGACCGTTTCGGCTGACATGTGTGGCCGAGTCATCGAAAATTATGTCCAACGTATTGACAAATGCAGACGTACGTAGACGGTGGCCATATGCAATAATTCGAGTTCCATTCATAAACACTCATAGAATTTTCTTAGTAAAAACAGCAAAAATTGTTTGCTGAAACAGCAGAAATTCTGCTGAAAATGGGACAGCAGTCATTTTTTGCTAAAACAGCATACATTTTTTGCTGTTTTCAAATCAAAACAAGTAAAAGCGGGCTAAGTTCGGCCGGGCCGAATCTTATATACCCTCCACCATGGATAGCATTTGTCGAGTTCTTTTCCCGGCATCTCTTCTTAGGCAAAACAGGAAATAAGAAAAGATTTGCTCTGCTATTAGAGCGATATCAAGATATGGTCCGGTTTGGACCACAATTATATTTTATGTTGGAGACCTGTGTAAAATGTCAACCAATTCGAATAAGAATTGCGCCCCTTGGGGGCTCAAGAAGTAAAATAGAGAGATCGATTTATATGGGAGCTGTATCGGGCTATAGACCGATTCAGACTATAATAAACACGTATGGTGATGGTCATGAGTGGATCCGTCGTACAAAATTGCAAGCAAATTGGATAATAATTGTGACCTCTAGAGGCTCAAGAAGTCAAGATCCCAGATCGGTTTATATGGCAGCTATATCAGGTTATGGACCGATGTGAACCATACTAGGCACAGTTGTTGGATATAATAACAAAATACTTCGTGCGAAAATTCATTCAAATCGGATAAGAATTGCGCACTCTAGAGGCTCAAGAAATCAAGACCCAAGATCGGTTTATATGGCTGCTATATCAGGTTATGGACCGATTTGAACCATACTTGGCACAGTTGTTGGATATCATAACAAAACACGTCGTACAAAATTTCATTCCAATCGGATAAGATTTGCGCACTCTAGAGGCTCAAGAAGTCAAGACCCAAGATCGGTTTATATGGCTGCTATATCAGGTTATGGACCGATTTGAACCATACTTGGGACAGTTGTTCGATATCATAACAAAACACGTCGTGCAAAATTTCATTCTAATCGGATAAGAATTTCGCTCTCTAGAGGCTCAAGAAGTCAAGACCCAAGATCGGTTTATATGGCTGGTATATCAGATTATAGACCGATTTGAACCATACTTGGCACAATTGTTGGATATCATAACAAAACACGTCGTGAAAATTTCATTCTAATCGGATAAGAATTGCGCTCTCTAGAGGCTCAAGAAGTCAAGAGCCACGATCGGTTTATATGGCTGCTATATCAGGTTATGAACCGATTTTAACCATACTTGGCACAGTTGTTGGATATCATAACAAAACACGTCGTGCAAAATTTCATCCCAATCGGATAAGAATTGCGCCCTCTAGAGGCTCAAGAAGTCAAGACCCAAGATCGGTTTATATGGCAGCTATATCAAAACATGGACCGATATGGCTCATTTACAATCCTAACCGACCTACACTACTAAGAAGTATTTGTGCAAAATTTCAAGCGGCTAGCTTTACTCCTTCGGAAGATAGCGTGCTTTCAACAGAGAAACGGACGGACGGACCGACGGACGGAGAGACGAATGGACGGACAGACGGACGGACAAGGCTAAATCGACATAAAATGTCGCGACGATCAAAAATATATATACTGTCAGACGAATATTTCGAGTAGTTACAAACAGAATGACGAAATTAGTATACCCCCCATTCTATGGTGGAGGGTATACAATTTAATGGGTTTTCTTGTTTTGACTTTCCGCTAACTTGCTATGTGTCTGCCTGCAAAGAACCTGACAAGTGCAATTCATGGTGGAGGATATACTCGATTCGGCCCAGCCGAACTTAACAAGTTTTTATGTGTCTAAGTTTAGCATTTTCAAACACATTACGAGTATCACCAAAATCCCATTTAAAATCTATCGAATGATGGAGTACTTTATAGTCAATAATGTGAGCTACTACAAAACCACAAAAAGTCCATTAATACCCTCTTTAGTTCAATTGAGCCTCTTCCAAATATTTGGCGAGGAAAAAAAAATTCCTTCCCCTAAAAGGTTTGCAATTTGCGGTCAAATAGCATATTAAAATTATAACAAAATCTAAAACAAATTTGTGGTTTTCGAATGGCAATACGCGTTCATAATACATAATTAACTGACAAAGTTAGCCAAAAGCCATAAAAATAACTCATACTCTGAAAGTCTAAATCTAACTTCCAACACAAAGACACTCACCAGTACCATCATAAAAAATTCAACTCCATTTGTAATTGCTTGCCCACCAAACAAGGTGGAAATAAGCAACAGCAGACATGTTTGATGATGGAAATTAGACATTGGGATTTTCCCACTGTCATTTTTTTTTTAATTTCAAAGTGCAGGAAGTCAATGCCTAGACTAAAAAACACTCTTAAACGGAATGGCTTCTTGGGCGACAGCATGTGACCAAAGGCTAATTAAAACTGTTTCCATGCATGCACCTTCCACGATTTCCCAATACCTATCACAATCATAATAATAATACAAATAATAAATATTTCCATAAAAAAATAAAAGAAAAAAGCATAAAAATATAATAAAAACAAAGACAAATTAAAATTAGAAAAACCCACATTTACGATTAACAGTGTGGCCCGGTAGTCTTTAGTGCAATTGCGGTGACACGCATTGTAGAGAGGGCCAAACCAAGCATACACATATGTGTGTGTGTGTGTGTGTGCGTGTAACCATTTCCGTTTTGTTGCACCTGTGCCATATCCGCTTTTGACAGCTTAACACAGAATGCAAAGTGCTTTACCATCACACACCCACCGCAATATGCTCTGCTTGTACTCCGAATACTGTTTCTCAATAACAGGCTCGTATATGTATATGGCCCTAGTCTGGTGGTTTGGATAAAACCACCCACCACCTAGTGACCTCTACTAGGAATTAAAATGGGAAATAAACGGACTTAGAGTGCAATCACAGACGTTTGCAGACAGCAATAGATGGGTGGATAGGTGTATGAATAGATGAATGGATGGATAACTGACCGCAGGCCACAGAACAACTGACTGACCGCACCACCGTTCATTTCTGGTCGATCATAAAATATTCATAAATGCTGGATTCAATCAAATGTCTGTCTGGCTATTTGCTTGGTTCTTCGTATGTCTGTCTGTTTCTCTGACAGCATATATGTCCGTCTGTCTGAGCTCAAATATTGTTCATTTACTTTTCAATTTTGCACCGAAGGCAACAATTATTGAATGGCTTCGGCATGTTGATGTGTATGTGTGTGTGTGGGAGCCTATTTTCTTTGTTGATATTGGAAAATTATTTGCTTCCGTTATGAAGAAAATGCTTAAAGAAAATAATATTATGTATGCAATTTATGTTTACAATTAGATTTGGTATGGGCAACATAGGGCACCATATAGATAGAAAAGTGATTGAAAGTGACAAAATTTTCAATAAAATAAAATTTTTACCAAATCTTACATATATAAAAATCTATTTGTGTTTGTTTGTAGGTTTGTTTGTTTGTATGTTTTTGTGTTCCTTATAGACCCAGAAACGGCTGAATCGATTTTCTTGAAATTTTCACAGATACTGCATAATGACTCCGTGGTGAAAATAGGGTACTAAATTTTTTGATATCTGAAGGGGGGAGCGGACCCTCCCCCTTACCCAAATTTTCAGAAACGCCAGATCTCGGAGATGGGCGGTGCGATTTTAGCGAAATTTTGTGTGCTCTCATATAGTACCCTTAAAGAAAAATTTTGTTTCCAAATTTCGGATGGGGTACCTAGGGGGGCTGCCCTACCCTAAAACCTACCAAATATATATTTAGACCAATCACGACAATATGGGTCTCAAAAGAAAGGTATTTTGGATAAGAAAACGTATCTAATATCCAATTGTCGCACCAAGAGCTAGGGGGACCACCTCAAGCCCCAAAACACCCCTAAATCGGACATATTTACCGATCATGGCAATATGGGACTCAAATGAAAGGTTTTTGCGAGTAGAATACAAATCTGATATCCAAATGTAGAACCACGTTTCTGGGGGTCCACCCCTTCCCCAAAACACCCCCCAAACAGGACTTATTCACTCACCATGGAATTATAGAGCTTGAATTTGAATTGAATTTGAATGTAGAATACGAATCTGATATCCAGATATGGGACCAAGTGTTCGGGGGGCCGCCTCTCCCCAAACAACCCCCCGAAGGGGACAAATTTACGATCATAGCCCCAAAACACCCCTAAATCGGACATATTTACCGACCATGGCAATATGGGACTCAAATGAAAGGTTTTTGGGAATCTGATATCCAAATGTGGGACCACGTTTCTGGGGGTCCACCCCTTCCCCAAAACATCCCCCAAACAGGACTTATTCACTGACCATGGGATTATAGAGCTTGAATTTGAATTTGAATTGAATTTGAATGTAGAATACGAATCTGATATTCAAATATGGGACCACAAGTGTTTGGGGGGTCGTTTCAATTCATTCATTCATTCAAATCGGATGAGAATTGCGCTCTCTAGAGGCTCAAGAAGTCAAGACCCAAGATCGGTTTATCTGACAGCTGTATCAGGTTATGGACCGATTTGAACCATACTTGGCACAGTTGTTGGATATCATAACAAAACATCTCATGCAAAATTTCAGCCAAATCGGATAATAATTGCGTCCTCTAGTGGCTCAAGAAGTCAAGACCCCAGATCGGTTTATATGACAGCTATATCAGGTTATGGATCGATTTGAACCATACTCAGCACAGTTGTAAGGAGTCATAACAAAACACCTAATGCAAATTTCAGTCAAATCGGATGAGAATTGCGCACTCTAGACGCTCAAGAAAGGAGATCGGTTTATATGGCAGCTATACCAAAACATGGGCCGATATCACCCATTTACCACACTAACCACGCTGGACAATTACATCATGGAGACGTTTTTGTAATTAATCATCACACCTCATATGGTTGAAAAGTTTTCTAACCAAAGACGAACCGCGTCCCATAGTGGTGTGTGTTGATATCTCTGGCTTTGCTTTTCCATTTGCAAAGAAAATCTCCAATCATTGAGCTAGTCTCGAAAGAGGAACAAACATAAAAAATACAATTGTGACAAAATTTTCCATAAAAATAAAATTTTAACAAAATTTTTTAAAATGTTGACAAAATTTTGTATACAAATAAAATGTTGACCAAATTTTCTATAGAAGTAATTTACCCTACAAGTACTATCCAAAAATAAAAGTGAACCGATCACGACAGTATGGGGCTCAAAAGAAAGGTATTCAGGAGTAGAATACGAGTTTCGTATTAAAAATTGAGTGGAAATAACTAGGGGGCGGCCCCAACTCCAAAACCCCCTAAAATAGGTTCATTGGTCGAGCATGACAATATGGGACTCAAATGAAAGGTATTCGGGAGTAAATTACCCATATTCGTAATCAGGAAGAATAAATATGCTTTATAATTTGTTCATATCGGAGGAGGGTGGACCTTCGCCAAAAATACCTGCCAAAATCACAAGTGGACCGATAAATACAATATGGATATCAATTGAAAGGTATTCGGGAGTAGATTACGAATATGGTATTAAAAATTGGGTTCAAGTACCCAGGAAGGCGCTCAAAATATCTAAAATCAGACAAATTGGTCGTCCGTATCAATATGGGGCTTAAATGAACAACCAAAATCTGGCAACCAAAATCAGATCGAAGTATAGGTGGTCACCCTTCCCCCCAAAAACGCCTTAAAAGGATATCTGACCCATTACGACTACATGGCACTCGGTTTTTTGTTTGTTCAGTAGAATCAAAAACGGCTGAACCGATTTTCTTACAGTTTTCACAGATTATGTAAGTTTGTTTGGAAGAAAACATAGGCTATATAATTTTTAGATATCGGATGGGGGCGGTCCCTCAGGTTCGCATTAATAATCCTGCCATAAAGCATATTATTGGTCCACTGGGAGATTATGGGGTGAATCCCCGTGCAATCCAGTGCGGCGACTATCGATCCTATCTCCACATCCACACAATCCACAATCAATATCCAAGAAGGCCGCCAAAGAGTACTAATTCTTTCGAAGAGACGTCTCGACGTCATGTACCACCTCGTGAAGCACCGTTTCCACCGACCTGCCTTTAAGGCATGCAACACGCATACCTCAAAGGCAGGTCGGTGGATACGGCTCAGCAAAAACGATGACAGACTAATTGGCCTATAATTCTTCGTCGTACTGTTGTTTATTCTTCCCACCTTGGGCATGAAGACTACCTGAACCCCCCTCCATGCCCTCGGTACGTAGGACAAGGGCAGGATGACTCCAAGGGACTCCTGCAGCAATGCAGAGATAATTTCGTCAGGTCCGGACGACTTAAATGGCCAGAAAGTGCAGACCGCCCACATTATGTTCTCCTTGTCAACGATGTCCCTGACGAGGTCATCCGTTGAGGCCGCTAGATTGCAATTTATAATATACTAGCAGACCCGGGCCCGCTCCACTGCGCCTTCTTTTACTCTATATGGAACAAAAGTTCCCTTGGAATATTTATTTTCGACAATTAAAGATATTTTAGTGAAATTCCATGCTAACTTGACTAACAGTTTAACAATATAAATGCCTTTATCTGAATTCCACATAATCTTTATTGGTCTACGAATTTAAGTTTGGATGTAAAGTGTACTCCATTCTTAAAATACTTCATTTCAGTCCGATATTCTCATGATGTCTGATTAGGTGGTGCTTTCGGGGTAGAGGTGGTCCCCCAGCATATCAGCATCATGCTCTTCTCTCAAATACCATTTATTTAAGCCCCATATTGTCATTGGCTTAAGAGGAGGTTACAGGATGAGGCGCCACCCAAACACATGGCCCCAAAATAGGTTATCAAATTCGTTATCTAATCTCAAATACCTTTCATTTGAGCCACATATTGGCATGGTCGAAAAATTTTAATCCTTTGGGGAAGGGGTGATGCCCTAAATACATGGTCCTACATTTGGATATCAAATTCGTATTCTACTCCCAAATACCTTTATTTGAGCCCCATATTGCGATGGTCAGTAAAAAATTGCAGTTTATGGAGTATTTTGGGGAAGGGGTAGACCCCCTGAAAATTGGTCCCGAAAATGGGTATCAATTGCTCTTGCTCTACCCCTAATACCTTTCATTTAAGCTCCACATTGACATGGTCGGTAAGTATGCCAGATTTAGGGGTGTTTTGGAGATTGGGTGGTCCCCCAAACACTAAGCCCGGAAAATATATCATTTATTTTTACCCCATATTGCCATTGCCCTCAAAATTGGATATCAAATTCGTTTTCTAATCTCATTTAAACTCCTTATTGCAAGAGTCAGCAAATATGTCCGGTTTGGGTTATTGGCCCTAAAAACTATGAACTAAGACCAAAATTGCCTTAGTAAGGAAACACGTCCTTTTTGGGGGTTGTTAAGGTGGTGGGACGTCCCCTCGACAGTTGGCCACTAATGTTGATATCAGATACGTGGTCTACACCCGAATACCTTTAATTTGAGCCCCATATTTCCATAGTCGGCAAACATGACCGGCTTGGGGGGTGTTTTGTGGGATTGGCGGCCACTCAGTGAGTTGGCCTTGAAAATATATATCGGATTCGTATTCCACTTTAAAAACCCTCTTATTTGAGCCTCATATTGCAATAGTCAGCAAATATTTACTATTTGAGTGGTGTTGTGGGGGTGGGGTGGCCCCATAGACACTTTTCCCGAATATTGATATCAAATTCGTGCTTTACTCCCAAAGACCTTTCATTTGAGCCCCATATTGCTATGGTCGTAAATTTGTCCCCTTTGGGGGATGTTTTTGGGGAGAGGCGGCCCGCCAAACAATTGGTCCCATATTTTGATATCAGATTCGTATTCTACATTCAAATACGTTTTATTTAAGCCCCATATTCCCAAGGTCAGTAAATAAGTCTTGTTTGGGGGGTGTTTTGGGAAAGCGATGGACCCCCAGAAACGTGGTCCCACATTTGGATATCATATTCGTATTCTACTCATAAAGACCTTTCATTTGAGTCCCATATTGCCATAGTCGGTAAATATGTCCGATTTAGGGGTATTCTGGGGCTTGGGGTGGCCCCCTAGCACTTGGTCCGACAATTGGATATCAGATACGTTTTCTTATCCTAAATACCTTTCATTTGAGTCCCACATTATCGTGATTGTTCTAAATATATGTTTGATGGGTTTTAGGATGGGGCAGCCCCCCTAGGTCCCCATCCGAAATTTGGATACCAAATTTTTATTTTGAGGGTACTATATAAGAGCACACAAAATTTCGCTTAAATAGCACAAACCATCTCCGAGATCTGGCGTTTCTGAAAATTAGGGTAAGGGGGAGGGTCCGCCCCCCCCCCCCCCCCTTCAGATATCAAAAAATGTAGTACCCTATTTTCACCACGGGGTCATTATGCAGCATCTGTGAAAATTTCAAGAAAATCGCTTCAGCCATTTCTGAGTCTATAAGGACCACACAAACAAACAAACACAACTTGATTTTTATTGGGTTGCCCAAAAAGTAATTGCGGATTTTTCATATAGTCGGCGTTGACAAATTTTTTCCCAGCTTGTGACTCTGTAATTGCATTCTTTCTTCTGTCAGTTATCAGCTGTTACTTTTAGCTTGCTTTAGAAAAAGATTCGATAATCAGCTCACCCCTTTCGTTGATATCCGAACTTCCCCATATCTGGTTGTTGTTGTAGCAGTGTGAGGCGCTAGCCCTTGCCGGTGAAGGTAGCAGTGTGAAGCGCTATGGAGAACCTTGTCGATGAAGAACTCCATTGGGTCAATCTGGTACGTACGTCCGGCTGCCATGTGATATCTGGTGATGTGCATTAGCATCACTTTCTACAATGAGGCTCTTTTTTCCTTGCAAAAGCGGATTCAACCAGCAAATTAAGACTTGAATCGTGTGCCATATATAGTAAGCCAGCCAGTGATGAGACTTATTCATTTCAAGGCTGGCTACTACTGATTCCTCAGTACTTAGCGACGGAAGAAGAAAAACATTTAGACTACTCTTTGCAAGAATACAGACTCTGTGACTCCCATTCCCCGTACCCTTTAGTAGTTTAAATCCCGGAATTCTTAGTCCACGAACCATTCCTCCATTCCATATAAACTAATTATGACAACATTGGACTCAATTAAAAGATCTTTGCGAGTAGAGTACATATCAGGGCATTTATTATAGTCGACTAGAGACTCAAATAGAAAGTAATTCCAATAACACTAAGAATCACTCATCCACAGTTGTGACAAAGGGCCTTTGAGCTGACCCACCATCAAACATCCCCTCATTGTGGTGGTGGGCACCTAAGGTTCGGCCCAGCACATTTTTACTTGTTTTTGTTTTCATAAACACTCTCTTCATTATCCTATCAATTTTGTCCTATTGTCTGACGTTGATACAGTGGCAGGTTGATATGCTGTGTCTGTGCAACGGTCAACACCAAACACTCCACCCATTTCAATTTGTTCGATTTTTTCCTGCAAAAATATGCAGTTTAAATAAACCTGTGTGTCTGGCTGGCTAAGTGGCTACTAGCTGGCTGTTTGGCCCTGGCTAAGTACCTTAGCAATTAAATGACAATGATGACTTAGCCATATTTTATGTCAATTTTATAAAATTTTTCCCTAACAGCCTGTCCGTTGTACCAGGGTCCCTGTGTATGGAGAATATTTAATTACAATTTTATATTATTTTTATACGAATATTATATTCCTTATTATCTTTTTTTTTACCTTATGCAAATCACAGCAAATCCATGCAACAACATTATTAATGCATGTTTTTTTCTCTTAAATGTGTTTTTATTTTTTTTTTGCAGGTCAATGTTCTAAGCGAACTTTTTTGCCTTTCATTTGTTTACATTGATGTGTGGGTGTGGGTGTGGAAGAAGACAGAGAACAGCGAAAAAAACAGCCAAATGAAAAAATAATTTCTAAAGTTTATTTTATTAAAATTTTACTTTAAATCAAATAAGCCAGACAGGCAGCCAGCCCACAAACACATACACAGCCATAGGCCTCCACAAAAACCATTTGAATGTAGCCATAGCCCAAAACACAACGTTTCCGCCGGATATACAAATGCTGTTTTTGGGGAAGCAAACGAAGACGAAAAATTTCAGCTGCTATAACAAAAACAAATATTTGTTTTTTTTTTTTTTTGAAAAATAAGAAGGTGTGTATGGCTATCGTTGTTGTGTTTCGACTGATATTGCCACACAACAAGTGCACACTGCCAAAATAATAAAGAAAATGATTATTAATTCCATGGTGTTCAGAGTAATACAACAGAGACAGAGCGAAGACCTCACGAAAACGGCCGCTATATTTCGTTTGAATTGAACTTGAAGTTATTTCTTGTGTCTCGTGTACAAATTATTTCCCTCTAAAGAGATAGTGGTGGCGGTATTGGCTGTCTCAAAGGAAGCTCACACGTCTGGAACGCTTGCAACTACAATTGAACTAACACCAGCTACCAAAAGTTATTCAATATGTCTGTGGGTAAGTGAGAATACATTATCATATTAAATATTATTACTATTAATGCTAAGGGGAGAATATTGATATCTCAATTACTGTGAGAAGTCAATGTCTTAACTGAATTGAAACAGGTGTCTTATGGGCCTCTCATACTTGGGGAAATTTTTAAGAATTAAGAACAAATAAAAAGAAGTTAAGTTCGGCCGGGCCGAACTTTGGATACTCGCCACGTCGGGTATATATGTAAACCATCTTCGTCATAATCCGGTGAAAAATTCATAAATGTCCCCATAACAGCTATATGAATATATGGTCCAATTTGGACCAAATTCGACACTGTTATTGAGTGGTCTAATAAGTAAAAGTCATTGTTAAATTTTGTAGAACAAAATATTGGTCTTTTTGGTAGCCATATCCAAATATAGAAAAGCCTAGCATAAGTCACTGTGTCAAATTTCAGAGAAATCGGATTATAAATACGCCTTTTATAGGGCCAAGACTTCAAATCGAGAAATCGGTCAATATGAGGGGCTTAACTTAACTCATTGTCCCAAATTTCGGCGACACTGGACAATAAATGCGCCTTTTATGGACCCAAAACCTTAAATCGAGAGATCGGTCTATATTGCAGCTATATCCAAATCTGGACCGATCTGAGCAATATTACAGAAAGATGTCACGGGGCCTAACGCAACTCAATGTCACAAATTTCGGCGAAATCGGACAATAAATGCGCCTTTTATGGGGCCAAAACCTTAAATCGAGAGATCGGTCTAAATCGCAGATATATCCTAATCCGGACCCATCTGAGCAATATTACAGAAAGATGTCAAGGGGCCTAACGCAACTCAATGTCACAAATTTTGGCAAAATCGGAAAATAAATGCGCCTTTTTCGAGCCAAAACCTTAAATCGGGAGATCGGTCTATATGGCAGCTATATCCAAATCTGGACCGATCTGAGCAATATTACAGAAAGATGTCAAGGGGCCTAACGCAACTCAATGTCACAAATTTTGGCAAAATCGGACAATAAATGCGCTTTTTATGGGCCCAAAACCTTAAATCGAGAGATCGGTCTATATGGCAGCTATATGCAGACCTTCATCGATCTAGGCCAAATATGTCGAGGGGCTTTACTTAACTCACTGTTCCAAATTTCGGCGACATAGGACAACAAATACGCATTTTATGGTCTAATTGGACCTTTTATGGGCCCAAAACCTTAAATCGAGAGATCGGTCTATATGGCAGCTATATTCAAATCTGAACCGATCTAGGCCAAATTGAAGTGGGATATCAAAGGGACTAACACTACTCACTGTCCCAAATTTCGGCGAAATCGAACAATAAATGCGCTTTATATGGGCCCAAAACCTTAAATCGAGAAATCGGTCTATATGGCAGCTAAAACCAAATCTGAACCAATCCTGGCCGAGTTGGAGAAAGTTGTCGAAGAGCCTAACGCCATTCACTGTCCAAAAATTTTCGGCGAAATATGAAAATAAATGCGCCTTTAATGAGCCCAAAACCTTTAATCCAGAGATCGGTCTATATGGCAGCTATATCCCCATTTGGACCGATCGGAGGCAAATTGAAGGAGGTCGAGTGCAAAATTTCAGTAAAATCGGATAATAAATATGGCTTTTATGGGCCTAAAACTCTAAATCGGTGGATCGGTCTATAGGGGGGCTATATCAAGATATAGTCCGATATCTTCGAACTTAAACTCCTTATGGACAAAAAAAGAATCTGTGCAAAATTTCAGCTCATTATCTCTATTTTTAAAGATTGTAGCGTGATTTCAACAGACAGACGGACGAACATGGCTAGATCGTCCTAGATTTTTACGCTAATAAAGAATATATATACAGTATAAGGTCGGAAATGGAAATTTCGATATGTTACAAATAGAATGACGAAATTAGTATACCCCCATCCTTCGGTGGTGGGAATAAAAATTTGGTCACAATCAAATATATTTATTAAGTTACTAAAACAGAATCCATGATTTCGAGGCAGAAGCTTTTTGGTCCCATGAGCTTTTTTTCTCAATTTTCAGCATAAATTTTGGAGATATCTTTCACTAATTGATGTTTCCATCGAGGTTTCCATGTATATATAAGGCGTTCATTGCTGCAAAAATTTTTGCTGTTTTCTGTTTTTTTTGTGGGTCAGGCTTGGAAAATGCTTTACGTCTCGCCCTATGCCGGGCGCTGTTTCCAATGGCACCGTTCAGAAACCCACCATGTGTCACCTCTGGGGATCAATTTCACCTCGGAACCGCTTTCGCATTATTTCGTGGTGGACCCCTTATATGGTGATTATCCATATCATCATCGTTATATCTGCGTCCAGACCCCCGCATTAATACCCGACGTCCAGGTCTATCTTCTTCCTAGGGATCTAAAAGTCGACTTTCGACTAATCGATTAATAGACTTTTTGTGTAAAACAGTCGAAAAATCTAAGTTAACGAATAATCGACCTTGAAGTCAAAAAAAGTCAAAGAGTCGAAAAAAGTCAAAAAGTCGAAAATTCGAAAAAGTCGAAAAAAAGCCGAAAAATCGATAAAAGCCGGAGAAAAGTCAAAACTGATTTAGTTTCAATTCGATTTTTGCCGACGTCTGCTTCGACTATTTTTTTTAGTTATGGTTGCATTAGGTACAAACGTGATTTTTATAGAGCAAAAATACCAAAAATATCTCGAAATGGAGCGCCAAAAAAAGAAAGTAAAAGCGTGCTAAGTTAGGACGGGCTGAATCTTGGGAACCCACCACCATGGATTCTGCTAGACCGAATTAGACCCAACTTGGAACAGTTGTTGAGAGTCATAACAGAACACTTTATGCAAAATTTCAGCCAAATCAGATAGAAATCGCGGCTTGATCAGGCTCAAGAAGCCAAATCGGGAGATTGGTTTAAACGGGAGCAATATCAGGTTCTTAACCGATTTGAACGGTACATGGCACAGTTGTTGGAAGTCATAAAGTAATACTACGTGCAAAATTTCAGCCAAATCTGGGGAAAATTGAGGCTTCCAAGGGCTCAAGAAGTCAACTCGGGAGATCGGTTTCTATGGGAGCTATATTCAAATCTGAACAGATATGGCACATTTGCAATCCCCAACGACCTATATCAATATAAAGTATCTGTGCAAAATTTTGAGCGGCTGGCTTTACGCGTTCGACCGCTATCGTGGTTTCGACAGACGGACGGACGGACATGGCTTGTTCGAATCAGAATTTCGAGATGATCAAGAATATATATACTTCATGGGTTCCTATATCAATATTTCGAGGTGTTACAAACGGAATGACTAAATGAATATACCCCCCTATCCTACGGTGTAAAAAACCCAAAACCCCAAAGACACCACCCATTATCAAAAGTGTATATATCGGGACAATATGGGTATCAAATGAAAGGTATTAAGGTAAAGAATACGAATATTATTTTAAAACATGGTTTCCAGAACCCATGGATCCGCTCCATTCCAAAAACACTTTCGAACCGAAATATTGGAGTTCATACCAATATAGGTATTGGGGAGTAAAAAATGAAATTGGAATAAACATCAAATCCATTATTTGGACTTGATTTTTATGCCCCCACCTCCAAAAATCGTTCCAAATGGGCATATTAGTTGATAATGGTTATATGAGACTCAAATGAAATTTAGTTGCGAGTAGGTTACAAATATGAGATTCAAATTTTGATCTAAGTATTTAGGTGACACTTTCCTAAAATCACCTCAAACCAGTAATTGACGCATCATGCCAATCAGGTATCAAATTTAGTGGCCACATGTTTTGGGGTCCCATAACATCCGATAGTGGATATTCCTGCCCGAGAGCCATGTTGCCTCATTGTGAGTCCAGCTCCCTCAATGATGGTGTCCTGGAGCCGTTGCTTTATAAGGCGCTCCCAAAGCTTGCCGGCCGTAACTAGCATGCAGAGTGGCCTGTATGAGAATAAGGGTGTTGGATCACCTTTGCCCTTGCACCAGCGTTTGTCTCTTCCATACCTCTGGAAAAACAAATAGGCAGCGGTTAAACATTCCTAGAAGAAATTTTGCTCCATTTTCAGATATTTGCCTGTTGACCTTCGCCGGTATTCCATCAGGACCGGGGGCTTTTCTGTTCTGAATGTTGAGGGCTGCATTCCTTATCGTAAACGGGCTTGTGTTGTCAGTGGCCTCTTCATAGTGTGTGGACTATATTTTCCATTGTTCTTTCGTCCATCAACGCTGTTGGCCACCGTATGCCGAGTTTTTCCATCGCAATTTTGCACCCGAAGCCGCAAGGGTTTTGGTTTATGTCTTCTCTTAATCCTTCCTTCCACTTTTCTTTCCTGCTCCTATCTATTATGGCAGCGAGTAACTTTTTTGCCTCCTTGTACAGAGTGTCTTCTGTCTCAGCCATGCTTTTGCCACGAGCTTACATGTATTTGCGTCTTAGTTTAATGCAGTTACTACATTGCTCAGCTATAAAGTCAATCCACCAGTGTGTACTACGGTTCTACATTCTACATTTTTCTTTTATTCATGTTAAATTAAATTATTAAATTAATTATTAAATTATTATTAATTAAATTAATTAATTAATTAATTAAATTAATTATTAAATTATTATTATTAAATAGAAAAAAAGTTATTACATTTTTTTTTGGTAGCGGCTTTCATCAGCCACCCTGTATATCCCCTCGCCCTTTTGAGTCTTGGCATGGATTTCTTGCAACCACTCTCTATGATGCCTATCATTCGTTCCATTGTAGACAGAACGTCTGAACGCTGGGCTTGCCGGTCAGTTTCGAGGTGTCGAACTTGTTCAAGTTCCACTTTAGTGTATTTCTTGTTGTTGTCGTAGCAGTGTGTTATACACTGAGGCAGCCCTTGCCAATGAAGGACTCCATCGGGTCAATCTGGTACGTACAACCGGTTGCCATGGGATTGTTCGCGTACTTGTCCTCATTAGCTTTGTCCCTTTCAGCATTCAAGGAAAACAGAATATACTAGTTGTTGTTGTTGTAGCCACATGTCCATATGTGGAGGTGGCGATCTTTGTCTAGCTCCTAAAGGTGAGCAAGCTCGTTCCGGTCCAAAGGACCAATCGACTATACTAGTAGTCGCTTTCTACTACACTGCACTTTGTTATCTTTCCGATGATTTCCTCGCAAGCAAGGGTGATGCTTGCTTCCTGTGCGCTTCCTTTATATCTTCCTGAGCCAGGAAGGTGATCTGCCGGGCCTTTTCCGATGGGCGAGCGTATACAGCATTTCAGAGGGTTAGTGCACTCCTTGACGCATTTAATGCACCAGGGATTGGTTCCGTGGCATCCTGTTCATTCCATATCCTTAGTACACTATATGTATCAGTAACCATGTTTCCTTCTTTGTCTCTGCAGGATGGTGTGCCTGCACCAAAGCCATCGATTCGATGTTTGATTCTTTGGTAGAATTTCCGGACTTCACCAATGCCATTGATTCTATGTTTGATTCTTTGGTAGAATTTCCGGACTTCATTCTGACTCCTGTACATCTCAATTCGCTCACACACACGTCTTTCCATTTCCTTTTTCTGCGGAATAGACGTTTCTCCTCTCTCCTTTTCTCCCCATACCTCTTCTTCATCTGGCGCGTTGCTACTGATTACAGGTATACTCTCTATGCCGCATTCTTGGTTTCAGTAGCATCTCGACACTCTTGGTCGTACCATGGGTTTCTTGGAGGAAGCTTCCGGTACCCAAGTACGAATTTCGCTGCATTTTCCATGGAGTGGACAAAAGTTTGCCACTGCGCCATTATATCATCGGAACAAGGAGTGCTTTCATCAAGCAATTGGGTCAGTCGAGTGGAGTACGCCGGTGCGATCTGTTGTGTTTGCAGTTTTTCAATGTCCAGCTTTCGTACAGTGTCAGATCGTATGTTTCTCGCCGTGTTCAAATAGGTGCAAACCCTTGCTGCAACAAGGTAATGACCCGAATCTATATTCGCTCCACGGATCGATTGTACATCTAACACGCGGGATGAATACCTTCCATCTATCACAACGTGATCTCTTTGGTTCCTCGTGTTTTGATCGGATGACAGCCATGTGGCATTGTGAATATTTCTATGTTGAACTCTGGTGTTACTAACTACAAAGTTTTTTGCCACGGCGAAATCTATCAGCCTCAACACATAACTGGATGTTATTTCGTGGAGGCTAAACTTTCCGACCGTTAGACCAAATATGTCTTTCTTCCCTATCTTTGCATTAAAATTTCCCAGAACGATTTTAATATCATGGGCGGGGCAGCGGTCTTATTCTGTCTTTGGGCGCTCGTAGAAAATATTCTTGGTCTGCTCGTTTTTGTCTTCCGTCGGGGCATGGGTACAAATTCGGCTGATGTTGAAGAATTTAGCTTTTATGCGGTTTGTGGCTAGCCTCTCATCCACCGGAGTAAAGCTGGAGACAATGTGTTTCAGTCTCCGACTAACTATGGCAGCTATAGTATAGTTCGTCACCGTTTGGTGTTGTAGTGACGCCATTCCCAGTCCACCGCACTTCCTGTAAGGCGGTTATATCTGCCTTGTACTTCTCTAACACATCCCCCGTATACTGCACCTTCTCTATAAAGAATGCGAACATTCCAGGTGCAGATCCGCAAATCATTGTCCTTTTTTCGTTTGTGTAGGTCGTCAAAGTTGGGGGGTCCGTTTTTACTATTCCTTTGTTTCTCATAGTAGTTCTCATAGCTTTCCGGGGCGGGTTACTGGCCCAGTGCCCCAACCGCATGGATTTTGTGGGATCGCACATGTATCCCTCGTTGTGGCGAACCGCTTGCTCCAAGATCCGACGCTTGCTCCCAGTAGCCTCGAACCTGGGAACAGACGCTGATGTTCGCCATTGATTATATGAAGGCGCCAATAACTCGCCTTGTTATCTCGAGTATCATTGGCACTCAGTATTTAACTAAGAGCCAGTGCCACCTGATTCCTCACTGAGACTCTCCTCTCGAAAATCGCTGATTGCCCGCGGCCGTATTTGCAGCTACTCCGCATAAAAACGGAGCTTTCCACCATCTGCAACCTGTGGACGCGCCCGATAGCTTTCAGCTAAGATTCCCGTGGTAAGGATGGACACCACACAAGTCGGAGCTCAAAGTTACAGCCTGTGTGGTGCTCATAGTTATCCTGTGTCAGCCGGGACAGACCTCCACTAATAAGAAGTATTTGTACAAAATTTCAAGCACCTAACTTTACTCCTTTGAAAGTTAGCGTGTTTTCGGCAGACAGATGGACGGACAGACGAACATGGCTAGCTCGATTTACAATGTCATAACAATAACGAATATATGTACGTGCTTTATTGGGTCTTAGACGAATATTTCGAGGTGTTACGAATGGAATGACGATATTAGTTTATCCCCATTCTATGATGGAAGGTATAAAAATAGAGATATTGAACCCATACCTGCTCAGATTCTATTTTTGTCCATAGGCAGGTTAGGTTGGGTTAGATTGAAAAGAGGGTTCGGATCATAACCCGCCTCATGCCACCAATGACATACATCTAAGCCGTAATCGGCTAGTTGTGCGCTCTACTAAACTATATCCTTGAAAAAGAGAATCTTAGTTAGGCATTTCGTGTTACTTACAAAATCCTTAGTTGTTTCCAAACCAGGCCCCCAAGTAAATTCATGATTGGTATTGTGTCCGTATCTAAGTGCCGGTGTCTCCTAGCCACGAAAGCCGGGCAATGTTCCAACGTCTCGTCATTTTCAAATTTTTTAAATCATTAGACAATTTTGAAAAAACTTTGCAGAAAATCTTTTATTTCTTAAAAAAATTTTTTCACTGTTTTATTTTCATCACTGTCAACATTTACTTTATTTTCAACAATTTGCCAATTTTTTATTGTTAATATTTTTTATGTTCGATTTTCCCAGCATTTTCTTTTAAACATATATTCGACATAAATTATCAAAAAATTAGTTCTCATACATAAATTACATCTTTGTCACTTGTATCAGTATTTTGTTGGTGACTGACCCCGTCACGGACCCTCTCTGGTAATGCATCTGTTGCGAACACATGTAACAACATTTGTAATCTTCACATTTTGTTTACCTAATATTGAATCATAAACAAATCAAAAACAACAAAATTATCAATGAATGAATTATGGGTAAGGATATTAGAGTGGGTTAATGAGAATACCAAGAGAAAAGTTCAATGCAATGCTCATATAAATAAAAAAATATACAAAAAATTCATCTTGCAAGCGAGTCAAATTTTTAAAATATTTTTATAAACACAAATATTGTGCACAAGAATTGAGGCCCGACACGGGATGGCTGCGAGCATTACACAGGCTAGAACATTGAGGTCCGATCTGTGTGGTGTTCGTTGCTGTCACGAGAAGTTTAGCTTCGAGCTATCGGGCACGGCCACAGGTTGCAGATAGTGGAATGCTTCATACGGAGTAGCTACAACAGACAATCAGCGATATGGAGCGGGGAGTCTCAATGAGAGGCCGGGCGGCACCAGCTCTTGCACAAACACTGAGTGCCTATTATGGTCGATATGACAAGGCTGGTTATTGGCGATTTTAAATAACCGATGGCCACCCTGTTTCCGCGGCGAACCGACCGTAACGAGCTTGACGAAGATCGCCACTTCCACATGAAAAAGTGGTAAAAACAGCAATCGAGGCATAAGTGCCTCCCATCTAGATGTCGCTAGAGTGGCCATCCTATGCAATCAGTTTTATGAGTTCAATTCCGGATGATGGTAGAATGATATTTCTTGTTAAAAGTATGTAAATTTGCCCATGAACATTCTATTAAGAAACAAGGGATACTTGTCTCATTCAATGAGTGCAGTCCAATTCAAATTTAAGCTCAATGATAAGGGGCCTTCTTTTCATATTCTAGTCCGCACGGCGTGCCGCAGTGCAACACCTCTTTGGGGAAAAGTTTTTACATGGCAAAATACCTCACATATGTCGCCAGCATTAGGAAGGACAATTTTTTCTGATGTTCTCGCCAGGCTGCGAGCGGCTTCAAACCCAGGCGTCATATGCGGACATGCCAACCTCTACGCTACGGTGTTAAAAATATGTATGTGACTAAAATTCACCCATTGAATATATGGTTGACCCATCTTACAATATGTTTAGAAGTGTTTAATGTACATCTACATGCACCCATTCATACTTAGGCTGATGCCACTCATATGACATTATGGCATTCAAACAAGTGCGAGTACAGTCGAAATATTGATGTTGAGGGGAAAGGGATAAACGAACAAACAAAAGACATCATTTTAATTGCTTTAATTCCCATAAATATGCTGTGAAAGCCTTTAATTCAAGAAACGCAAAACAAGAAGCCAGCCACTTTCTTATTCATGTTGGATTAAATTCAAATCGAATGAAAAGAGGCAGCGACATTTTTTGCCAAACAGATAAACTTCGTAGGTACACGAGGGTTCAATGGCATCTTGGAAAATATAAAAAAGACCCTCATCAAATATTGAGATAAATAAGTGTTCAGTTTCAAACTAAACTAAAATAAATGAAAAAATTTAAATAAAAAAAAAACAAGTTATAGTCCGATTCGGACCATAAATGAATGCTGAACATTGTAAAAGTCATTATGTAATATTTCAGTTCATTCGGATAAGAATTGCGCCTTGTAGGGGCTCAAAAAGCAAAATCGCGAGATCGGTTTATACGGGAGCTGTATCAAGTTATTGATCGAATCAGACCATATTAGACACGTATGTTGAAGGTCATGAGAGAAGCCGTTGTACAAAATTTCTGCCAAATCGGATGAGAATTGTGCCATCTAGAGGCTCAAGAAGTCAAGATCCCAGATCGGTTTTTATGGCACCTATATCAAGTTATGTACCGATTTGCGCCATACTTAGCACAGTTATTGGAAGTCATAACAAAACACCTTATGCAAAATTTCAGACAAATCGGATGAGAATTGCGCTATCTAAGGGCTCAAGAAGTCAAGATCCAAGATCGGTTTATATAACAGCTATACCAGATTATTAACCGATTTGAATTATACTTAACACAGTTGCTGGAAGTGACACCAAAACAAAACGTGCAAAATTTCAGTTAAATCGGACGAGAATTGCGCCCTCTAGAGGCTCAAGAAGTCAAGACCCAAGATCGGTTTATATGGCAGCTATATCAAAACATGGGCCGATGTAAACCATACTTAGCGTAGTTGTTGAAAGTGCTACCAAAACACTACGTGCTAAATTTCAATAACATCGGTTAAGAATTGCGCCCTCTAGAGGCTCAAGAAGTCAAGATCCCAGATCAGTTTTTATGACAGCTATATCAGGTTATGTACCGATTTGCGCCATACTTATCACAGTTATTGGAAGTCATAACAAAACACCTTATGCAAAATTTCAGACAAATCGGATGAGAATTGCGCTATCTAAGGGCTCAAGAAGTCAAGATCCAAGATCGGTTTATATAACAGCTATACCAGATTATTAACCGATTTGATTTATACTTAACACAGTTGCTGGAAGTGCTACCAAAACACTACGTGCAAAATTTCAATAACATCGGTTAAGAATTGCGCCCTCAAGAGGCTCAAGAAGTCAAGACCCAAGATCGGTTTATATGGCAGCTATATAAAAACATGGATCGATTTGGCCCATTTACAATGCCAACTGACCTACACTATTAAAAAGTATTTGTGCAAAATTTCAAGCGGTTAGCTTTACTCCTTCGAAAGTGAGCGTGCTTTCGACAGACAGACGGACGGACCGCTAGATCGACTTAAAATGGCATGACGATCAAGAATATCTATATATACTTTATGGGGTCTCAGACACATATTTCGAGGTGTTACAAACAGAATGACGAAATTAGTATACCCCCAACCTTATGGTGGAGGGTATAAAAAAAAAATATATATAAAATAAAACGGAATAAAACAAAATAACATCTTGTTAAAATTGTTGCGCTTTGTTTGTTTGTCTGTTCCATATAGAAGCAAAAAACGGCTGAACCGTTGAGCCCCCTCGTCAAAATAGGGTACTAAATTTTTTGATATCTGAAGGGGGGGGCGGACCCTCCCCTATACCCCAATTTTCAAAAACGCCAGATCTCGCAGATGCTTGCACCGATTTAAGCGACATTTTGTATGCCACCTTATGGTACACCAAAAACACGAAATTGGTAAAAAAATTTTGGGGTCATATAACCTGGGGGGGACGCCCCATCCCAGAACCCACCCGAACGGACATGTGTACCGATTGGGACAATATGGGTATCAAATGAAAGGTATTTAAGAGCAGAGTACAAAGATTGTGTAGGTTGGTCTGGAAGGAAACATAGGCTATATACTTTTTTGATATCGGAAGGGGGGCGGATACTCCCCCTTACCCCAAAAGTACTACCCAAAAATGAAAGTGTGCCAATCGGGACAAAATGGAATTCAAACGAAAAGTTTTCAGGAGTAAAGCACAAAATTGCATATTAAAAATTGGGTCCAAGTAACTGGGTTCAAGCCCGCCCCAACTCCGAATCCCCCTAAAATAGGGCGGACCCTCCCCCGTTACACAAAAAAGACCACCCTAAACCAAAAGTGGACCGATATGATAATATTGGTATCAAATGCAAGGTATTGAAGGGTAGAATGCGAATAAGGTACTACAAATTGGCTTCAAGTATCTAGAAAGCCGCCCTTACCCCAAAACTCCTCCAAGCAGAAAAATTGAACGTTCACGTCAATATGGGGTTGAAATGAAAGGTATTCGGGTGTAGATTACGAATCTGGAATACAAAATCAGATTGAAGTATGGGGGTTCACACCAACCCTCCGAAAACGCCCCAAATGGGCATATTAAACAATTATGATTATATGGGACTCGGTTTGTTTGTTTTTCCGTAGACTCAAAAACGTCTCAAACGATTTTCTTAAAATTTTCACAGATTGTGTAGGTTGGTCTGAAAAGAACCATAGCCCATACAATTTTTTGATATCAGATGGGGGCGGACCCTCCTCTATACACCAAAAACACCATCCAAAATCAAAAGTTGGCCGATAGGCACAATATGGCTTTCAAATGAGAGGTATTAGAGACTATAAAACGAAAATCGTATTAAAATTTTGGCACCAAGTAACAAGCGGGCCGCCCAACCCCAAAACTCGTCCAAACTGATATATTCGACCTTGATGTCAACATGGGACTCAAATAAAAAGTATTTGGCAGAGATTACAAATATGGCATAACAAATTAAGTCCAAGTAATGGGAGGTCGCAAAATTGCAAATTTTGCCCATGAACATTCCACTAAGGAACAGGGGCAAACTTCTCACATATCAATGAGTGCAGTCCGATTCAAGTTTAAGCTCGTCTCGTCAGGTTTCGAACCCAGGCGTTCAGCGTCATAGGCGGAAATGCTAACCTCTGCACCACGGTGGCCTCCTGGGAGGTGGGAGGTCGCTCCACCCCCAAATACCCCAAAATGGACTCATTAGCCGACCATGGCTATATGGGGCTCAAATGAATGGTATTTGGGAGAAGATTACCAATATGAGATTGTAATTTGCGTTCAGGTCTAGGTGGCGCTTTTTCTCCTTACCCATTATGACAATATGGGACTAAAGTGAAAAATATTTAAGAGTAGAAAACGATTCTGATATCCAATTTTGGAGCCAAGTGTTTGGGGTACGCCCTAAAGCACCTCCTTAACTGAACTTCATTTCCGACTATGGCAATATGGAGCTCAAATCAACGGTATTTATAAGTAAAGAACGAATTTGATATCTATTTTCAGGACAAAGTGCCGATGGGCGCCTCATCCCCTAAACACCCTCCAAACGGTTCACATTTACGGACCACGACAATATGGGGCTCAAATTAAAGGGATTTGGGAGGGAAGCACAAATTTAATATCGATAAGTCTGAGGTTGCATCCCTCCCCTCTCCCAAATCTCGGAGATTGGTAATGCGATTGGTTCGAAAATTATTGGCCCTCTTACAGTCATCTAAAACAAAACATGGTTTCTATTGTTGGGGTCGGGTGCCTCGGGGGCCATCTAATAACCAGCAAATGGACATATAGACCAATCACAACAATATAGGGATCAAACGAAAGGTGCTTGATAGAAAAATGAATTTTATATCCAATTGAAGAGCCATGTGTTTGGGGGTTGCCCCACCCCAAAATACCTTCTTAATCGAACGTATTTATTTGACTTCAATATTTGACTTCTATAAAAGCTTTTTGGGAGTAGAATACAAAATTGACTTTCACTTTTGGGACAAGGACCCTGGGGTCCACTTCACCCTCAAACAGAAC
Source organism: Stomoxys calcitrans (assembly GCF_963082655.1). Classification (NCBI taxonomy): domain Eukaryota; kingdom Metazoa; phylum Arthropoda; class Insecta; order Diptera; family Muscidae; genus Stomoxys; species Stomoxys calcitrans. Next base: position 66,158,210 of record NC_081553.1, on the reverse strand, counting down.
ATATTTATCGATCATGTCAATATGGGGCTCATATATAATACATTTGAAAGTGGAGCACGAAGCTTATATTGGGTTGCCCAAAAAGTAATTGCGGATTTTTCATATAGTCGGCGTTGACAAATTTTTTTACAGCTTGTGACTCTGTAATTGGATTCTTTCTTCTGTCAGTTATCAGCTGTTACTTTTAGCTTGCTTTGAAAAAAAGGGTAAAAAAAGTATTTTTGATTAAAGTTCATTCTAAGTTTTATTAAAAATTAATTTACTTTCTTTTAAAAAATCCGCAATTACTTTTTGGGCAACCCAATATTTACTTTAAGGGCTAAGTGTCTGGGTAGCCACCCCACCCCGAAATACCCCATAAGTAGGAAATATTTCAAAAGTGGTAATATAGGACTCAAAATAAAGGCATTTGGGAGTAGAGTAAAATTTTGCCCATGAACCGATCAGGGGCAAACTTCTCACACATCAATGAATGCTTTCTCATTCAAGTTTAAACTGAATGGTAAGGGACTCTTTTTATAGGCAAGTCCAAACGGAGTGCCGTGACACCTCATTGGGGAATATTTACATGACCAAGCATGGCTTGGTACCTCGCAAATTTCGCCGGCATCAAGAGGGGATAACCACCGCTTTAAATTTTTTTTCCGAAGTTTTCGCCAAGATTCGAACGCAGGCGTTCAGCGTCATAGGCGGACATGGGCTACGGTGGCACGAATTCGATATCCACATTCAGGGCTAAAACAAAATATAATACAACAAAAAGAAAAATTTACGTTAAAATCAAACGTCAAAAATTACTTTTGTAGTTTCTTTGTCCTCCTCATTTCCTTGACTTCCCCATCTGCCCATGACAAATCTCTTCATTATTTCATAATAACAGAGTTTCAATTTTCTAATCCAATCAAAAAGATAACTGACCACTACTTTTTCACATTGGGAACTTTGGGAACAGTTAATGCGGGATAAACCCACACGAAAACGCGCATTTAACTCCCATACAAACCACTGACCAAATCAAGTGAAACAAATTGATGAATGACCCCTAACTAGCTGAGCAGGACTAAGGCAGTCAGTAAATGCATATTCAGTGCATGTGCAACTTGAGTCTTCTTCTTTTGTAAGACACAGAGACAAAGAGAGTACTTTTGCACATGGACATCAGCAGGGACCAGGCCACTTCATTTGTGTTCTATTGTGGCAATAAAATGAACAAAAACCCCAACAAGTCTTCTAGAACGAGAGAATGGGACAATGAGGACGCGGTGATTTATACTTTCTCTATTAGCAGTAATTCAAATCACAGCATTCCACTGTCGCACATTATCATAAACTTCTGGCATCATTTCAAATATTTTTGATTTTTTGTTGGACTATTTTTGAGATATTCCCAATGGAGCGGACACAGGGATAGATGTGCGGATATGAGTGAGAAAGAGTTGCCGTAGCATAGAAACTGAGCTGCTAGTTATTACAGGTCTTTTTATTATATTTTATTGTACTTTATTTTATTTCATTTTATTTTATTTTATTTTATTTTATTTTGTTTCATTTTATTTTATTTTATTTTATTTTATTTTATTTTATTTTATCTTATTTTATTTTATTTTATTTTATTTTATCTTATTTCACTTTATTTTATTTTATTTTATTTTATTTTATTTTATTTTATTTTATTTTATTTCACTTTATTTTATTTTATTTTATTTTATTTTATTTTATTTTATTTTATTTTATTTTATTTTATTTTATTTTATTTTATTTTATTTATTTTATTTTATTTTATTTTATTTTATTTTATTTTATTTCACTTTATTTTATTTTATTTTATTTTATTTTATTTTATTTTATTTTATTTTATTTTATTTTATTTTATTTTATTTTATTTTATTTTATTTTATTTTATTTTATTTTATTTCACTTTATTTTATTTTATTTTATTTTATTTTATTTTATTTCACTTTATTTTATTTTATTTTATTTTATTTTATTTTATTTTATTTTATTTTATTTTATTTTATTTTATTTTGTTTTATTTTATTTTATTTTATCTTATTTTGTTTTTTATTTTATTTTATTTTATTTTACTTTTTTTATTTTATTTTATTTTATTTTTTATGTTTTATTTTATTTTATTTGATTTTTATTTTATTTTTTTTATTTTATTTTATTTGATTTTTATTTTATTTTATTTTATTTCATTTTATTTTTTATTTTTTACTTTATTTTATTTGATTTTTATTTTATTTTATTTTATTTTATTTTATTTTATTTTATTTTATTTTATTTTATTTTATTTCATTTTTTTCTTCTATTAATGATTTTCTTTTGTAAACGGCAACTCTGATGTTATGGTTTGGTCTCTAGTTCGTTTGGTGTTTTTTTGGTTTTACTAGTTATGGTGGCGCTTTCCCATAAAACCAAACGTGGGTAAATCATGTCCACAAATAAATTGCATGCTCCATTAGCCGCAGTCACAATAGTCTCGAACTCTTAAACTGGGAAAAACAATGGGAAAGTATTCTCCTTTCAACTCAAAGATGCCACGACCATAAAAAGCGGCAGCCACATTTCCATCTTGGAAAAGGAAAATGTTTTGCGTTAATGAAGACAACGTAAAAGAAGGGACACAAAATGGTTTTGGAAAATTTTGCACTTTCCCTAATGGAATTTTCACATGAAAGTTCCCATAATGCATGCCAATGCATTATCGTAGGAGCAGACGACACATGTACTAGGAGGACACGGGGAGACTCCTATTTTTGCTACTTTGGCATCTTAATCACTTTGTCTTATACTTCTAAGTGCGGCTAAGGCTTTAGCTTGGTGTGTGTGTGTGTGTGTGAGTGATCATTACAGGGCCATTTGTACTAATTGTTTTCCCCCTATCAGCCACCAACAAATACCGCATCAAAATGCTAGCACACACATACCTATTGAACTACGAGAGAGAGCGAGAGAGAAAGAACTTCTAGACACGCATTTGAAGTGGCTCATTGTTTGTTGCTCTTAGAGGGATTTTTTCGTAAATGATAAATTGCTTAACGTTCTGGGAAATTTCCAATGTTCACAAGAGGCGCAGCATTTTGTGCATATTCCCGTTCGCCTCTTTTCATGGACATGTAGGGCCAAATTGGATATTTCTTCTTAAGATGTCCACTTATACTGTGTGAGGTTTTGTTGTTTGGACATTTCGATGGGTATTTTTGTGTGTTTTGTGTGGCAGAGATTTACCTCTAAGGATAATTTCTTTAAATGGCTTATTAAATGGATTTGTGTGTGACATTAATGAAACTGCACTTGTTTATGGGTGTTGCACAATTGTTGGGCCATATAACACCATTTACAATGTCAATTAATAACCTGAAATTAAAAAAAACGAACAAAATAAGTGGTCTTAACGAAATTTGAAGTAACTCCCTAAATGTTAGTCCTAGAGAAAAATAAGATTAAATTTAAACAAGATTTAAATAAAAAAAAATAAAATATAATAAAACAAAATAAAACACTATGACATGATATGATATGATATGATATTAAATGATATGATATGATATGATATGATATGATATGATATGATATGATATGATATGATATGATATGATATGATATGATATGATATGATATGATATGATATGATATGATATGATATGATATGATATGATATGATATGATATGATATGATATGATATGATATGATATGATATGATATGATATGATATGATATGATATGATATGATATGATATGATATGATATGATATGATATGATATGATATGATATGATATGATATGATATGATATGATATGATATGATATGATATGATATGATATGATATGATATGATATGATATGATATGATATGATATGATATGATATGATATGATATGATATGATATGATATGATATGATATGATATGATATGATATGATATGATATGATATGATATGATATGATATGATATGATATGATATGATATGATATGATATGATATGATATGATATGATATGATATGATATGATATGATATGATATGATATGATATGATATGATATGATATGATATGATATGATATGATATGATATGATATGATATGATATGATATGATATGATATGATATGATATGATATGATATGATATGATATGATATGATATGATATGATATGATATGATATGATATGATATGATATGATATGATATGATATGATATGATATGATATGATATGATATGATATGATATGATATGATATGATATGATATGATATGATATGATATGATATGATATGATATGATATGATATGATATGATATGATATGATATGATATGATATGATATGATATGATATGATATGATATGATATGATATGATATGATATGATATGATATGATATGATATGATATGATATGATATGATATGATATGATATGATATGATATGATATGATATGATATGATATGATATGATATGATATGATATGATATGATATGATATGATATGATATGATATGATATGATATGATATGATATGATATGATATGATATGATATGATATGATATGATATGATATGATATGATATGATATGATATGATATGATATGATATGATATGATATGATATGATATGATATGATATGATATGATATGATATGATATGATATGATATGATATGATATGATATGATATGATATGATATGATATGATATGATATGATATGATATGATATGATATGATATGATATGATATGATATGATATGATATGATATGATATGATATGATATGATATGATATGATATGATATGATATGATATGATATGATATGATATGATATGATATGATATGATATGATATGATATGATATGATATGATATGATATGATATGATATGATATGATATGATATGATATGATATGATATGATATGATATGATATGATATGATATGATATGATATGATATGATATGATATGATATGATATGATATGATATGATATGATATGATATGATATGATATGATATGATATGATATGATATGATATGATATGATATGATATGATATGATATGATATGATATGATATGATATGATATGATATGATATGATATGATATGATATGATATGATATGATATGATATGATATGATATGATATGATATGATATGATATGATATGATATGATATGATATGATATGATATGATATGATATGATATGATATGATATGATATGATATGATATGATATGATATGATATGATATGATATGATATGATATGATATGATATGATATGATATGATATGATATGATATGATATGATATGATATGATATGATATGATATGATATGATATGATATGATATGATATGATATGATATGATATGATATGATATGATATGATATGATATGATATGATATGATATGATATGATATGATATGATATGATATGATATGATATGATATGATATGATATGATATGATATGATATGATATGATATGATATGATATGATATGATATGATATGATATGATATGATATGATATGATATGATATGATATGATATGATATGATATGATATGATATGATATGATATGATATGATATGATATGATATGATATGATATGATATGATATGATATGATATGATATGATATGATATGATATGATATGATATGATATGATATGATATGATATGATATGATATGATATGATATGATATGATATGATATGATATGATATGATATGATATGATATGATATGATATGATATGATATGATATGATATGATATGATATGATATGATATGATATGATATGATATGATATGATATGATATGATATGATATGATATGATATGATATGATATGATATGATATGATATGATATGATATGATATGATATGATATGATATGATATGATATGATATGATATGATATGATATGATATGATATGATATGATATGATATGATATGATATGATATGATATGATATGATATGATATGATATGATATGATATGATATGATATGATATGATATGATATGATATGATATGATATGATATGATATGATATGATATGATATGATATGATATGATATGATATGATATGATATGATATGATATGATATGATATGATATGATATGATATGATATGATATGATATGATATGATATGATATGATATGATATGATATGATATGATATGATATGATATGATATGATATGATATGATATGATATGATATGATATGATATGATATGATATGATATGATATGATATGATATGATATGATATGATATGATATGATATGATATGATATGATATGATATGATATGATATGATATGATATGATATGATATGATATGATATGATATGATATGATATGATATGATATGATATGATATGATATGATATGATATGATATGATATGATATGATATGATATGATATGATATGATATGATATGATATGATATGATATGATATGATATGATATGATATGATATGATATGATATGATATGATATGATATGATATGATATGATATGATATGATATGATATGATATGATATGATATGATATGATATGATATGATATGATATGATATGATATGATATGATATGATATGATATGATATGATATGATATGATATGATATGATATGATATGATATGATATGATATGATATGATATGATATGATATGATATGATATGATATGATATGATATGATATGATATGATATGATATGATATGATATGATATGATATGATATGATATGATATGATATGATATGATATGATATGATATGATATGATATGATATGATATGATATGATATGATATGATATGATATGATATGATATGATATGATATGATATGATATGATATGATATGATATGATATGATATGATATGATATGATATGATATGATATGATATGATATGATATGATATGATATGATATGATATGATATGATATGATATGATATGATATGATATGATATGATATGATATGATATGATATGATATGATATGATATGATATGATATGATATGATATGATATGATATGATATGATATGATATGATATGATATGATATGATATGATATGATATGATATGATATGATATGATATGATATGATATGATATGATATGATATGATATGATATGATATGATATGATATGATATGATATGATATGATATGATATGATATGATATGATATGATATGATATGATATGATATGATATGATATGATATGATATGATATGATATGATATGATATGATATGATATGATATGATATGATATGATATGATATGATATGATATGATATGATATGATATGATATGAAATGATATGAAATGATATGAAATGATATGATATGATATGAAATGAAATGATATGAAATGATATGATATGATATGATATGATATGATATGATATGATATGATATGATATGATATGATATGATATGATATGATATGATATGATATGATATGATATGATATGATATGATATGATATGATATGATATGATATGATATGATATGATATGATATGATATGATATGATATGATATGATATGATATGATATGATATGATATGATATGATATGATATGATATGATATGATATGATATGATATGATATGATATGATATGATATGATATGATATGATATGATATGATATGATATGATATGATATGATATGATATGATATGATATGATATGATATGATATGATATGATATGATATGATATGATATGATATGATATGATATGATATGATATGATATGATATGATATGATATGATATGATATGATATGATATGATATGATATGATATGATATGATATGATATGATATGATATGATATGATATGATATGATATGATATGATATGATATGATATGATATGATATGATATGATATGATATGATATGATATGATATGATATGATATGATATGATATGATATGATATGATATGATATGATATGATATGATATGATATGATATGATATGATATGATATGATATGATATGATATGATATGATATGATATGATATGATATGATATGATATGATATGATATGATATGATATGATATGATATGATATGATATGATATGATATGATATGATATGATATGATATGATATGATATGATATGATATGATATGATATGATATGATATGATATGATATGATATGATATGATATGATATGATATGATATGATATGATATGATATGATATGATATGATATGATATGATATGATATGATATGATATGATATGATATGATATGATATGATATGATATGATATGATATGATATGATATGATATGATATGATATGATATGATATGATATGATATGATATGATATGATATGATATGATATGATATGATATGATATGATATGATATGATATGATATGATATGATATGATATGATATGATATGATATGATATGATATGATATGATATGATATGATATGATATGATATGATATGATATGATATGATATGATATGATATGATATGATATGATATGATATGATATGATATGATATGATATGATATGATATGATATGATATGATATGATATGATATGATATGATATGATATGATATGATATGATATGATATGATATGATATGATATGATATGATATGATATGATATGATATGATATGATATGATATGATATGATATGATATGATATGATATGATATGATATGATATGATATGATATGATATGATATGATATGATATGATATGATATGATATGATATGATATGATATGATATGATATGATATGATATGATATGATATGATATGATATGATATGATATGATATGATATGATATGATATGATATGATATGATATGATATGATATGATATGATATGATATGATATGATATGATATGATATGATATGATATGATATGATATGATATGATATGATATGATATGATATGATATGATATGATATGATATGATATGATATGATATGATATGATATGATATGATATGATATGATATGATATGATATGATATGATATGATATGATATGATATGATATGATATGATATGATATGATATGATATGATATGATATGATATGATATGATATGATATGATATGATATGATATGATATGATATGATATGATATGATATGATATGATATGATATGATATGATATGATATGATATGATATGATATGATATGATATGATATGATATGATATGATATGATATGATATGATATGATATGATATGATATGATATGATATGATATGATATGATATGATATGATATGATATGATATGATATGATATGATATGATATGATATGATATGATATGATATGATATGATATGATATGATATGATATGATATGATATGATATGATATGATATGATATGATATGATATGATATGATATGATATGATATGATATGATATGATATGATATGAAATGATATGAAATGATATGAAATGATATGATATGATATGAAATGAAATGAAATGAAATGAAATGATATGATATGATATGATATGATATGATATGATATGATATGAGCAAATAAGACTATTCGATGAAAATTCTTTATATTTGTTTTTCTATTTTAAATAGAACTTAAAGAAACGATGTAAACTAGTGTAATTAAAATCATGCATGGCTCATACTTTTCTGCCTATATCCATTTGATTTCAATTGCATTTCAGACGACTCGTGTCTGTTATTTTATTTTATCTCTTTTTTTTCGCAATGACTTGCTAAATCGGTTTGTCAGCCAACAAGTCTACTGTGCCATAAAACGGCACGCACAAATTGTGAATGGCGGTTTTTTAATTAATTACATAACAATTAACGCATAGAATGTGCCATTTTTGTTTTTATGGACGCTGCAATGAGTTTTTCTGCTCTTTCATAGAACATTCATTCCCATAGAAATGTAAATTTAGTCATTTTACTAGTAGGTTATTTTTGTGGTTTTATAAATACGTGTCATCTTTGGATTGACCTAATTGTTGCCAGACAAAATGTGCTAAATTTGCTATGGTAATTAAAAGGAGAATATAAAATATTGGGGATTTTTTTAGAAAACTAGTTAAACCGGGCAACAAAATTATCCTTTGTATATTTATTTTTGACAATAAAAGAGCTTTTAGTGAAATACCAAGCTACGATAATAATATGTGTATATCGTTGGAGCAACAGTATAACAATATAAATGACTTATCTGAGTCCCATATAAAGCATTGGTGTATGAATTCGCTTGGAGGGTTTACGGTCATTCTAAAGGCTTTTATATGGATTTTGGTACTGGGAAGTGCCTCAAGGTGGGTTGGTGGGTTAAGGGGTTAGTGTGGACCCCCAGAAACGTGGTCCTGAAAGTTGGTATGAATTTCGTGATCTACTCGCAAATACTTTTCATTTGAGCCCCATATTGCCATGATCGGTAAATATGACCTTGAAGTAAAATCAGCATCGTGCTAGAGCACAATTTTGTTTGAGCCCCATAATGTCAAGCATTTTGAAGGTGCTATCAACACATTCAAGGCTACGGTTTCACACTAATTCATTTTTTTGTATTGGTTATCTACATTCAAAATCATATTTCAAAGCGACCACTTGAGATATCACATTCTTAAAGACCCGCAGGTCCTCCTGTGTCCATCCCAATTTGAGGGTAAAAAGTGTACTCTACTACCAAAGACCTTTTATTTTTTCCTAATCGGCCTTCATATATTATTTCATATTACTCATATATATAAATCTAATTCCTTTTTTTTGAGAAGGATAGGGGGAGGGGGATTGCCCGCTGACTCGTCCTTTTCATTTGAGTACAATATATTCTTGTTCATCCTACATACCAGTTACGTTGCATTTATTGAGAGGAGAGGGTCGGTCCCCCCCTCGCAAAGAACCAAACGACAATTCATTTGAGTATTTTATTGTCGCGATCTGCGGAACGGTAGAACGTGATCCAGATACTTGAAACTTTATACCAACATTAGATTCGAAATATACTGCCATAGACCTTTCTTTTGATCGATATATTATCCCGATCGAACTACACGTCCTATTGAATGGTATTTAGTGGCTGGGCCGGTCCCAGACTCTTTCCTAATTGTTTATACCAGATTCGTAGTTAACTCCCAAAGACCTTTCATTCGATACCCATTTTGTGACGTTGGACATTTATGCCCGTTTGGGGGGTTTTTGGGGTTGGTTGATGGCCCCTTTGACACCTTGGACCAAATTCTTATAACAAATTCCAAATATCTTTCGTTTGATACCCATATTGTGTCAATCGGTAAATATGTCCTGTTGAGAGGTTTTGTGGGGTGGGGTGGCGCCTCAGACATTAAGGAATAAATTTTTATATCAGCATTGCACTCTTCTTTTAAATAGCTTTCATTTGATATCCATATTATCCGAATCGGTAAATTTGTCCTGCTGGGGTTTTGGGGGGGGTAGGGAGGGCCGTCAGACAGATTTGAGTTCTACTTTTAAATACCTTTTATTTGATACCCATATTGCTTAAAGTGGGTAAAGTGTCTTGTTGGGTGGTGTTTTTGAGGGTGGGGGCCCCCCGACACTTAGGGTAACATTTTAATGTCAAGTTCGTACTCTATTCTCAAATACCTTTCATTTGATACCCATATTGCCCAAAGTGGTGAAAGTGCCCTCTTGGGGCATTTTTGGGGGTGGGGGATCCCCCCCCCCCTTCCCGATACTAAATGTGAAATTTTTATAGTAAATTCGTACTCTACTGTATATTACCTTTCATTTGATACCCATATTGTCCCAATCAGTGCACATGTCCGTTCGGGTGGGTTTTGGGATGGGGCGTCCCCCTAAATTATTTGATCCCAAAATACTAATCGGTTCGGTTTTGGATATAGCTGCCATATATTCAAGCGCACAACTAATCGTCAGACTATTGAATGGGGTAAAGACACATAAACCAGAGGAATGTGCTGTTCGTCCCCAGCCTTTGAGTAAAGACGGTGGTGGCATCAGACCGTAGCATGTTTTTCGCACCCCCTATTGGTGTAGGTGCCATGTCACCTGCAGTCGAGAGTAATGCTTCAAACGCACAACGAAGGAGACTAAAAAGTAGCCGCCACTGGCAACGCAATTGGGCGTAAGTGCGGGATGCTGGCGAGGATAGAACTGACCGTCCAAGCACTTCTACGTACACTGAAAAGAGAATCAGATCTGCCGAAAAGCGTAACACTGCTAAAACGCTGAAAAAGAACTTACGCACTTTCAAGTACTCTGGGAAGATCAAGCTTGCCCTCCCGCAATGCGGAGGGAGACAAAATCAGTCTAGGAACGAAGGAAGCGCACACGGCCCATCATGGAGGGCTGTGACTTCTTAAATCGTCCGATTTGCAGTAACACTGCAATAAAATGGTCATTTTTTAACCGATTCTCTCGAAATTTGGCAGGAAGAACTTTTTTGTGATTTCCGACATTACGAATGATTTTCATAGGTATGGGTTCAGATTTAGATATAGCTCCCATATATATGTTTGTTCGATTTGCAGTTATGATGCAATAAAATAGTCATTTGTTAACCGATTCGCTTGAAATTTGGTGGGATGGATTTTATCTTGACTTTCGACATTACTGATGAGTTTCATGGAAATCGGTTCAGATTTAGATATAGCTGCCATATATGTATAACACCCGATTTTCACTTCTAGAGCCACTGCAAGAGCATTTGTTGACCAATCTTGCCAAAATGTTGCACAACGCTTTTCTCGACACGTACCGCATTATCAAATTTTGGGTAATTTGCGATAATGTTGTCATTTGTGACTCTTAGTTATTACAGTTTGAACATATTTGGTCGAAATGTGATACGGACTGTTTAATAACCCATCTGAAAACATCAGGCGAGGTCCATCAAAATTTTTTCAAAATTAGACATTGCTCCCACTTTGTACCTATAGGGTAGGTGTAGGGTATTATAAAGTTGACACCGCCCGACTTTTGCCTTTCCTTACTGGTTTTTAGATCCTTTAAAATTATCCAAGATTTGTATTTTTTTAAGATTTGTAAATGTTTCGTTTTTATAGTGATTTTATTCAAGTTTAGTTTTTATGGAAAAAAAAATCATACACCATATGTGTTTGAACAGAAGTACAAAATGGTGTCCCCCAAAAAGACATTGGTTCTAAAAGGATTCTGAAAACACAATTTTTTTTATTACCTCTAATAATCAAATGAATTATCAGTTTATTATGCATTAAATTTCCCTATTGCTCAACCAGTGCGATTACAAGACAATAAAAAAATCAAAATTAGCCTTAGAAAACCTGCATCACAACTCCATTTGCTTAGGCATGGTCCCCAGAGAAATGATTTAATAATGCGAGAGTATCATGCATTTTTATGACAAAAACAGAAAAAAAGAGTTTTTCATATTATTAACACAGGCATATGCCTTCAATGGTGCCCATAAATAGAGTCTCATTTATAGAGTCCCAGTTTTTATAGCTACTAAATCTTCGGAGACATCACAGGAAATGTACATTTGTGTGTTTGTCGGTGCTTGCTGCTATTTGCCAGGGCTTAATAATTTTAGTTTTCTTTTTTTGTTTTACTACACTACACTACTACACATTATGCTCCAATTAATAGAGAGAGTGGATTATGACACGACTTTATTGCCAAATGAAATTTTTATTAAGTGTATGTAAATGTTCATAATTTTGTTGTTCAGAAGGGTAGTTGGTGTAACCACAACAAACAAGAGCACCGACAAACATTAGGTTTTGTACATGTAAATAAATATTTATATATGACATAGCAAAGGGCTAAAAAACATAAAAGCAAAATTTTCATAAAAAATTTCTCTAAGGCAAAATTTCCCTGAAAAATTTCTCTAAGGCACAATACCCATAAAAAATTTGTCTAAAGACAAAATATTCATGAAATTTTCTCTAAAGACTAAATGTGCGTGAAATTTTCTCAAAAGCCTGAATGTCCATCGACATCTTATCGAACGCCAGCAACTCCCTTGTCCTCCTCTGGTCGATGACTGGCCATAGCGCCTTCGCAGTCCGTCAACCATTCACCGAGTGCCACCTCGCCACCGACGCCGCTCTGGCCATACCATCTACTGTGTTAAGTAGCTCGACAGATGGCACGTAGGCAAGACCGATGACTAGTCCCCCGGGCGCAGACGTACCCCTCGTGGCGCGCTCTTCCGCCCTCTCATTCCCTGAAGCCCCTCATGCCCAGGAACCCATATCAGCGTCACATCGTGGGCCCGGTCCCGGGATCCCAAAAAATCTGCCACGCATCTCGGCCTCACCATCCTTCAGCCCAAGGCCTTGTGCGCCGCCATACTGTCCACATAAATTCGAGAGTTTCGAGGGCGGTAAGCCCCTTACCAGAATTTCTCTTGCGGCCACTGCAATGGCACAGACCTCTGCCCGAAAGATCGTACAGTCGTCTGGCAGATATTAAGTGCATCAAAGTAGACCCCCAGTCCCGTCCCTGACTCCATCTTGAAGCCATCTGTGTAGATCGAGGTCTCATCGTCCTCAAGTACAGCATTTGCCCTCCATTCATCCCTCTCGGGAAATCGAATCGCGAATGCCCTCACTCCAGTCGGCACTGTTGCCAGGTTGTCAGAGATCCTCCTCAGTCTACCCTCCGCAACCATAACATCCAGAATCGAAGTGTGGCCGCAACCATCCTCCTTCAGCATGCCGAGCTCCCTCAGCCTAAGCGTGACCCTGGCGACGCAGTTCCGAATATAGGCCTCTATGGGCTGCATATCCAACATCCCCTCCAGGCCTGCCTGTGATGCGGATCTCAGTGCCCCTGTGAACCTGACGCAGGCCAGTCTTTGGACCTTGGATAACAGGCCTATTAGTCTGTCATCGTTTTTGCTGAAAACTCTGGAAAGACTGATTGATCTGAAGGTGAGAGGGTGACTGACGGCGGAAAAATTCAGTGGCGCACAACACGCATACCTCAAAGGCTGGTCGGTTGAGGCGGCCCTTCACGAGGTGGTGCAGGAGGTAGAGACGTCTCTCCGACAGAAGGAGTACACTTTGGCGACCTTCTTGGATATTGATTCAGTAACCGCACTGGACCGTGCTTTATGGCAGGATTATTAAAGCGAACCTTGGAGATAGTGTGGTCAGAAGGCGGGTGACCAGAGGAACGCCCAAGGGTGGGGTGTTCACGCCGATTCCATGGAACCTCGTGATTAATGAAATCCTGATGGATCTCAGTGGGGACGGCACGAGGTTTTTCGCTTATGCGGACGACGTTGTGTTGCTGGTCCGAGACCGAGTTTATGTCGACGATCAGCGAGATCTTGGAAGGGTCACTGAGAAGGTGGTCGCAATGGGCTATCAAGAATGGGTTGAGGACCAATCCAGAGAAGACGGAGCCGATGCTTTTACGCGTAGATATAAGATACCGGAGGTCAGACTCCCGTCCTTGGACGGTCTATTAGTCTGTCATCGTTTTTGCTGAAAACTCTGGAAAGACTGATTGATCTAAAGGTGAGAGGGTGACTGACGCCGGAAAAGTTCAGTGGGGCACAACACGCATACCTCAAAGGCTGGTCGGTTGAAACGGCCCTTTACGAGATAGTGCAGGAGGTAGAGACGTCTCTCTGACAGAAGGAGTACACTTTAGAGGCCTTCTTGGATATAGATTCAGTTCCCGCACTAGACCGTGCTTTATGGCAGGATTATTAATGCGAACCTTGGAGATAGTGTGGTCAGAAGGCGAGTGACCAGAGGAATGCTCCAAGGAAGGGTGTTCTCACCGATTCTATGGAACCTCGTGATTAATGAAATCCTGATGGATCTCAGTGGGGACGGCACGAGGTTTTTCGCATATGCGGACGACGTTGTTTTGCTAAGCCGAGACCGAGTTTATGTCGACGATCAGCGAGATCTTGGAAGGGTCACTGAGAAGGTGGTCGCAATGGGCTATCAAGAATGGGTTGAGGACCAACCCAGTGAAGACGGAGCCGATGCTTTTACGCGTAGATATAAGATACCGGAGGTCAGACTCACGTCCAAGGACGGAGGCACCCTGCAGCTGTCGAAAGAGGCGAAGTACCTAGGCATAGTCCTCGATTCGAAACTGTCCTGGAAGAGGAACAACGAAGAAAGAAGCCGTAAAGCACTCTTGCAGGAGGATTTTCGGTAGGAAGTGGGGGGTGACTCCCAAGAAGATTTATTGAGCGCTTTCTACTCCTGAAGAACGATGGTCGGTAAAAAGTATGGGATTATTTGATATACGGCCATCATGAGACCAGTGCTGTCCTTTAGAGCACTGATATGGTGGAATGCCGTAGAGGGGGTTACAAGGGCACTGAGATCCGCACCGCAGGCAGGCCTGGAATCGATGCTGGATATGCAGCCCCTCGAGGCCTATATTCGAAACTGCATCGCCAGGAACACGCTTAAGCTGAGGGAGCTCGGCATGCTGAAGGAGGATGGTTGCGGCCACACTTCGATTCTGGGTGTTATGGTTGCGGAGGGTAGACTGAGGAGGATCTCCGACAACCTGGCAAAAGTGCCGACTGGAATGAGGGCATTCGCCATTCGATTTCCTGAGAGGGACGAATGGAGGGAAAATGCTGTACTTGAGGAGGATGAGACCTCGATCTACACAGATGGCTCCAAGATGGAGTCTGGGAGTGGATTGGGGGTCTACTCTGATGCACTCAATATCAGTATGTCTCTGAGACTACCGGACGAGTGTACGGGCTTTCAGGCAGAGGTCTGTGCCATTGCAATGGGCGCAAGAAAAAATTCTGGTAAGAGGCTTTCCGCCCTCGAAACTCAGAATTTATGTGGACAGTATGGCGGCGCTCAAGGCCTTAGGGTGAAGGTTGGTGAGTGCGAAGCGGACTATTTGGTATCCCTGGATAGGCGCCCTGCAGGCCACCGTAGCTCAGAGGTTAGCATGTCCGGCTATGACGCTGAACGCCGGGGTTCAAATCCTGGCGAGACCAACAGAAAAAATTTTCAGCGGTGGTATCCCCCTCCTAATGATGGCAACATTTGTGAGGTGCTATGCCATGTAAAACTTCTCTCCAAAGAGGTGTCGCACTGCAGCACGGCGTTCGGACTCGGACTTGGCCCCTTATCATTAAGCCTAAGCTTGAATCGGTCTGCATTCATTGATATGTGAGAAGTTTGTCCCTGTTCCTTAGTGGAATGTTCATGGGCAAAATTTGCAATTTCCATTTTTTGGATAGGCGCCTGGCCCACGATATGATGCTGACATGAGTTCCTGGGCATGAGGGGTTTCCACGGAATAAGAGGGCTGACGAGTGCGCCAGGAAGGGTTCGTCTGCGACGGGCGGACTAGCCATCGGTCTTGCCTATGTGCCATTTGTCGAGCTACTGAACACAGTAGATGGGATGGCCAGGGCGGCGTCGGTGGGACTCGGTGAATGGTTTCCGGCCTGCGAAGGCGATATGGTCGGTCACCGACCAGAGGAGGACGAGGGAGCTGGCGTACGATAACAGGTTGATGAATACTTTGACAGGGGTCATAACCGGACACTGTGTCATAGGCCGCACGGCGCGCAGAGGAGGACGAGGAAGTTGCTGGCGTTCGATAAGAGGTTGATGAATACCTTGAAAGGAGTCATAACCGGACACTATGTCATAGGCCACACGGCGCGCATGGGGATACCGCACAATGACTGTAGGAGTTGCCTCGATGAGGATGAGGAGGAGACTATTGAGCACTTGCTGTGTTCCTGTCTGGGTCTGCAGAGATGTAGACTCTGCCTTTCTTCTGTGATCTTTGTGAACTTGCGAACGTACCTCTAGTATGTCTCCTGAGGTTTGTTGAGGGAACAGAAAGGTTCAGACAGGGGGTGCCACAAGCTCCGGCATAGGTAGATCTTTGCTTGCATAGGGACGGGTGGTTCTTCACCCACCGCTCGGCTTCTCCACTCCTTCTGCTTTTTCTTTTATTCGTGTATAACCTCTAGTCCGAGGTCTCACACTTTCTTTCTCCTCCATTTCTCTCTCTAGGATACCACAATGGGCCAAACTGCCCTCCGAATGAACTTACCTTTGACCGGCAACCCATTCAAAGACAAGATTTCCATAAAATAGACAAAATTTCCATGAAATTTTCTTCAAAGACAAAATTTCCATAAAATTTTCTCTAAAGACAAAATTTTCTCTAAAGGCAAAATTTCCATAAAATTTTTCTCTAAAGAGAAATTTTCTCTAAAGACAAAAATTTCATAAAATTTTTTCTTAAGACAAAATTTCCATAAAATTTTTTCTTAAGACAAAATTTCCATGAAATATTTTCTTAAGACAAAATTTCCATGAAATTTTCTCTAAAGACAAAATTTCCATGAAATTTTCTGTAAAGACAAAATTTCCATAAAATTTTCCCTAAAGACGAAATTTCCATGAAGTTTTCTCTAAGACAAAATTTCCATGAAATTTTCTCTAAAGACAAAATTTCCATGAAATTTTTTCTAAATACAAAATTTCCATGAAATTTTCTCTAAAAACAAAATTTCCATATAATTTTCTCTAAAGTCAAAATTTCCATGACATTTTCTCCAAAGACAAAATTTGTGTGAAATGTTCACAATGGCCAAAACTTCCATTAAAATGTCGCTAAATACAAAATTTTCACGAATTTTATCTGAAACTCAAAATGTTCATAAAATTGTTTCTAAGGTCAAAATTTTTATAAAATTTTAAAAAATTTTTCATGAAATTTTCTCTTTAGAAAAATTTTTCATAAAATCTTCTTTTTAGACAAAATTTTCAAGAATTTCTTTAAAAGCAAAATTTTCATAAAATTTTCTTTATACATAAAATTTCTTCAATTTTCTTTGGTGATGAGTATAATTGAAAAAATACTTCCCCCACCCACCCCATCGCACATCACCACTATTGAGCTTGGCATTTCAATTACTTGGAAACAAATTGATATAACGATCGTTGGGGTTCATTATAACTTCATTACCAAAAAGACAAAGACAAATAAAACACAACTTCAGGCATTTCTTTAGAATTTTTTTTCCCCAAAACGACATGTGTTTGCCCAAAAATAGAGTCCCACCAAACTATGCATAAATGGAAATATTTCCCTAAAGGGATTTAAATGATAAACCATTGACATCTAACATCACAACCTGTAATGTTAACACATCTGACAACCAAACAAAATTGTTGTCAGGTTTAGTTTAGTGTCGTCTTTGTGCGTTCTTACGATAGAATATCCCTTTGCAATCCCAATAGACAATCAGCCAGCCAGCCAGCCAGCCGGGCAGTCATTCTCAGCCACCATTAATGTATTTTTAGCTAAACCATTTCCAATGAAACGCCAAAAAACAACACGATCCCTTTAGCAAAATGCACGAGAAAAAAAACGCACCTCATTATTAAAAAAATACAGTTGTTGTAAAAAAATCTTCCAGATAAACAACTGCTGCTGGATAGTCTGTTGGGGGAAGCAGCCAAGTATGGGGCATTCCATACAGAATGTTTGAGTTTAAAGAAAATTTTATAAAAATGTTGTCTTTAAAGAAATTTTGTCGTTAGAGAAAATTAAGTGGAAATATTGTTTTAAGAGAAAATTTTTATGGAAGTTTTGTCTTTAAAGAAAATTTTATGAAAATTTTGTCTTTAGAGAAAATTTCATGGAAATTTTGTCTTTAGAGAAAATTTCATGAAAATTTTGTTTTTACAGAAAATTTCATGGAAATTTTGTCTTTAGAGAAAATCTCATGGAAATTTTGTCTTTGGAGAAATTTTCATGAAAATTTTGTCTCTAGAGAAAATTTCATGAAAATTTTATCTTTAGAGAAAGTTTAATGGAAATTTTGCCTTTAGAGAAATTTTCATGGAAATTTTGTCTTTAGAGAAAATTTCATGAAAATTTTGTCTTTAGGGAAAATTTTATGAAAATTTTGTATATATCATTTTTTAAGTTTTTTGCCTGTTATGGCGAAGATCATTAAATTTCACAATCTTTGTTTGTCTTTAGAAAAAATTTCATGAAAATTTTGTCTTTAGGGAAAATTTCATGAAAATTTTGTATTTATAATTTTTTAAGTTAATTTAATTTTTTTGTCTAAGATCATTAAGTTTCACAATCTTTATTTGTTTCTCTTTCGAGACGAGCTTAATGATAGGAGATGCAAATGGGTAAGGAAAGCCAAAGATAGCAACACACACCAACCACTATGGGACGCGTTTCGTCTTTGGTTAGAAGAGTTTTCAACCACATTAGGTGTGATAGGTTCAAGGGCCGTGTGGTTAGAGAAAATTGCATGAAAATTTCGTCTTAAAGAAAATTTCATACATATTTTGTCTTTAGAAAAAAAATTATAAAAATTTTGTCCTTGGAAAAATTTTACCTTTAATGAATTTTTCACAGAAATTTTGCTTTAAGAAAACATTTCATAGAGATTTCTTGTTTAGAGAAAATTGTAGAAAATTTTGATTTATGAGAACATTTTTTTTATTAGAGAAAATTTTACAAAAATTTTTTCTTGGAGAAAATTTCATCAAAATTTTATAAAAATTTTGTATTTAGAAAAAATTTCACGGACATTATGTTTTTAGAGAAAATTTCGTGAAAATTTTGTTTTTAGAGAATATATCGTGGAAATTCTGTCTTCGTGGAAAATTTATCGAAATTTTGTCTTTTCAGAAAATTTTGTGAATTTTTTAAAATATTTCATGAAAATTTTGTATTAAAGAAAATTTTCATGAAAATTTCGTCGTAACACAAAATTTTCATGGAATTTTCGTCTAAACAGAAAATTTTCATAGAAATTTCGTCTTAAAGTAAAATTTCATAGAAATTTTGTCTTTCGAGAATATTGAATAGAAGTTTTGTCTGTAGAGAAAATTGCATGGAAATTTTGTCTTTAGAGAAAATTTCATGGAATTTCATTGCCTTTAAACAAAATTTCATACAAATTTCGTCTTTAGAAAAAATTTCATGGAAATATAGTCTTAAGAACAAATTTTATGAAAATTTTGTCCTAGAGAAAGTTTTCCCTTTAGTGGAAACTCCACAGAAATTTTGTCTATGAAATTTTTTCTTAAGAAAAAATTCATAGAAATTTTGTCTTTAGAGAAAATTTTGTTTATAGAGACAATTTTGTGGACATTTTTTTATTAGAGAAAATTTCACCAAAATTTTGTCATAAGGAAAATTCTACCAAATTTTGTCTTAAGGAAAATTTTTATCAAATTTTGTCACCGAGAAAATCTTACCAAAAAGTTTTACCAACATTTTGTGAAGATTTTGCCTTTAGTGAAAATACCACAGAAATTTTGTCTTAAGAAAAAATTTCATAGAAATTTCATCTTTAGAGAAAATTTTAGGAAATTTTGCTTTAAGAGAAAATTTTATGGAAATTTAGGTATAAGAGAAAATTTCACCAAAATTTGGTCATAGGGAAATTTTACCAAAATTTTGCCTTTGGGAAAATTTTAACAAAATGTTGTCCTAGGGAATATTTTACCACAATTTTGTCTTAGGAAAAATTTAATGAAAATTACGTTTGTAGAAAAAATCGAAAATTTTGTCAGATTTTAGAGAAAATTTCGTGGAGAATATTTTGTGAATTTTTTGTTTTAAGAAAATATTTAATGAAAATTTTGTTATTAGAAAAAATTTCATGGAAATTTTGTTTTTAGAGAAAATTTCATGGAATTTTGTCTCTAGGAAATATTTCATAAAGATTTTGTCTGTAGAAAAAATTGAATGAAAATTTTGTGAGTAGAGAAAATTTCAAGAAAATTTTGTCTTAAGAAAAAATTTCATGGAAATTTTCATGTAAATTTTGTCATAAAAAAAATTTCATAGAAAATTTGTTTTTTAAGAAAATTGTATAGAAATTTTTTCTGTAGAGAAAATTTTGCCATTATAAAAAAATTAATAGAAAATTTTTCTATAGTTAAAATTGCATGGAAAATTTGTCTTAAGAGAAAATTTTATGGAAATTTTGTATTAAGTTAAAGTTTCATGACAATCGTGTCTGTAGAGAAATTTTCTTGGAAATTTGCTTTAGAGAAAATTTTAAAAAATTTGGTCTTCAAAAAAAATTTTATGAAAATTTTGTCTTTAACAAAAATTTTATGAAAATTTTGTCTTTAACAAAAATTTCATGGAAATTTTGTCTTTAAAGAAAATTTCATGAAAAAAATAAAGAACATTTCATGCAAAATTCTATTTTCGTGGAAACTTTTTCTTTAAAGAATTCGTCAAAATATAGTCTTTAGAGAAAAATGCATTTGAAAATTTCTTTATATGTCCCACTTAGCACGCAATACCCCATATCCCATTTGTGGCTGATCATTGTATAATTTCCCCCCTCCACTTAAACGAATATGACAACAATGCACATGCGCTCGTGCTTTAAAGAACAGACAACCACCGTCCGCCACCATCACCGCAACTATCGTCACTTTGACATCCCATATGGGGGATGGGATCACGCGTCTTTTTTTTTTTTTTTGATGTTCATTGTTTCCTTTTTTGTCTTTTGGTTTCATGTTATGCAGATGAGGGGAAGAAACAAGCAATATATATTTAATTTTGGTTTTTTTTAATATTTTTTTGGAGACGTGAGATGTGTACATCAGTTGTTGTTGTTCTTGGAGGATGTATAATCAAGTAACGGCATTTATGATTTTTCTTCTTTTTATTGTTTATGGATTTTTCTTTTCAGCGAGAGAAAAAAGGGGAATAAAGACATGAACTTTTTCTTTTTGGAAATTCTAAATAAGTGGGTATTTGTAAGCTTTTATGCGAAGAGAAAGAGCTGCTGTTGTAAGTTAAGAATTTAAAAGTAATTGCGGATTTTTCATATATTCGGCGTTGACAAATTTTTTCACAGCTTGTGACTCTGTAATTGCATTCTTTCTTCTGTCAGTTATCAGCTGTTACTTTTAGCTTGCTTTAGAAAAAAAGTGTAAAAAAAGTATATTTGATTAAAGTTCATTCTAAGTTTTATTAAAAATGTATTTACTTTCTTTTAAAAAATCCGCAATTACTTTTTGGGCAACCCAATATTTGGTTTCTAGTGTCTTGATCGGATGACAGTCATGTGGCAGTTGAAATCTGGTGCTGCTAACTACCATGTTCTTTGCCGCATCGAAGTTTATTAGCCTCAATCATTTATCGGAAGTTTCGTCGTGTAGGCTATATTTTCCGACTGTTAGGCCAAGGGTGATTTTCCTTCCCTATTTTTGCATTAAAATCTCCCCTCAATGATTTTTATTCCCTGGTCGGAACAGAGGTTATATTCTCTCTCTAGACGCTCGCAGAAAATATCCTTGGTCTGCTCGTCTTTGTTCTGCTAGTCTTTGCCTACCGTCAGTATCCGACTAACTACAAATCTTCAGTCAAA
This sequence comes from Stomoxys calcitrans, assembly GCF_963082655.1. Classification (NCBI taxonomy): domain Eukaryota; kingdom Metazoa; phylum Arthropoda; class Insecta; order Diptera; family Muscidae; genus Stomoxys; species Stomoxys calcitrans. Next base: position 66,134,839 of record NC_081553.1, on the reverse strand, counting down.
TTTGTTCCTCTTTTCAGCATTTCCCTATCCATCTCGCTTCCTGTATGGCGGTAATGTCTACCCTGTATTTCTCCAATACATCCGCCAGTGCGTTTAATATTCTTCACCCTCTCTATTTATAATGAGTTCGGACATTCCAGACACAGACACGCAAGTCATGGTCCTTAAAAATGTTGCGGGGCTGAAAACCCAGAATCCGTTTTCAATATTTTTAGGATGGGGGTATACTAATTTCGTCATTCTGTTTATAACTACTCGAAATATTCGTCTGAGACCAAATAAAGTATTTATATTCTTGATCGTCGTCTGTCCGTCCGTCCTTCTGTTCGTCCGTCCGTCTGTCCGTCCGTCCATCTGTCCGTCCGTCCATCTGTCCGTCCGTCCATCCGTCTGTCCGTCCGTCCGTCCATCTGTCCGTCCGTCCATCTGTCTGTCCGTCCGCCCGTCCGTCCGTCTGTCGAAAGCACGCTAACTTTCGAAGGAGTAAAGCTAGCCGCTTGAAATTTTGCCCAAATGCTTCTTATTTGCGAGGTCGTCTTGGGTCTTGGCTTCTTGAGCCTCTAGAGGGCGCAATTCTCATCCGATTGGAATGAAATTTTGCACGACGTGTTTTGCTATGATATCCAACAACTGTGCCAAGTATGGTTTCAATCGGTCTATAACCTGATATAGCTGTCATATAAACCGATCGTGGGTCTTGACTTCTTCAGCCTCTATAGGGCGCAATTCTTATCCGATTGGAATGAAATTTTGCACGACGTGTTTTGCTATCATATCCAACAACTGTGCCAAGTATGGTTCAAATCGGTCCACAACCTGATATAGCTGTCATATAAACCGATCTGGGGACTTGATTTTTGAGCCTCTAGAGGGCGCAATTCTTATCCGATTGTAATGGAATTTTGCACGACGTGTTTTGTTATGATATCCAACAACTGTCCCAAATATGGTTCAAATCGGTCCATAACCTGATATAGCTGTCATATAAACCGATCTGGGGACTTGACTTCTTAAGCTTCTAGAGGGTGCAATTCCTATCCGATTTGGCTGAAATTTTGTACGACGTTTTTTATTTTGACTTTCAATAACTGTGCCCAATAAGGTTCAAATCGGTTCATAACTCGATATAGCAGCCATATAAACCGATGTTGGATCTTGATTTTTGAGCCTCTAGAGGGCGCAATTCTTATCCGATTGGAATGAAATTTCGCACGACGTGTTTTGTTATAATATCAAACAACTGTGCCATGTATGGTTCACATCGGTCCATAACCTGATATAGCTGTCATATAAACCGATCTGGGGACTTGATTTTTGAGCCTCTAGAGGGCGCAATTCTTATCCGATTGTAATGGAATTTTGCACGACGTGTTTTGTTATGATATCCAACAACTGTCCCAAATATGGTTCAAATCGGTCCATAACCTGATATAGCTGTCATATAAACCGATCTGGGGACTTGACTTCTTGAGCTTCTAGAGGGTGCAATTCCTATCCGATTTGGCTGAAATTTTGCACGACGTTTTTTATTTTGACTTACAATAATTGTGCCCAATAAGGTTCAAATCGGTTCATAACTCGATATAGCTGCCATATCAGCCGATCTGGGATCTTGACTTCTTGAGCCTCTAGAGGTCGCAATTATTATCCGATTTGCCTGAATTTTGTACGACGGATCCTCTCATGACCATAAACATACGTGTTTATTATGGTCTGAATCGGGCTATAGTCTGATACGGCTCCCATATAAATCGATCTCTCTATTTTACTTTTTGAGCCCCCAAAGGGCGCAGTTCTTATTCGAATTGGCTGACATTTTACACAGCTCTCCAACATTTCTTGCTTGGTTTATAACATCCCAAGTCATCCCTTTATCCTGATATACCTCCAATAAAACCGACCTCCCGATTTGACAAAATTGTGCCCCTAGAAGCCGAAATTGTTGTCCGATTTGACTTAAATTCTGCATCATGCACTCTTGTAAGACTCCCAAAAACTGTTCTAAAATCCATCCAAATCGGTTGGTAACCTGATATTGCTGCTGATTTGACATATTGAGCCCCTTAAAGCCGCAACTGTTGTCCGATTTGACTTCAATTTTATAAATGCCAACTTCAGCTTAGATCATTTGTGGACATTTTAAAACAATCCATCGAAATGGGTTCCGAAGATTTGATCCGGCCGATCTTAAGCGTTTTTACTTGTTTTGCATCCCCATTTTGGTGAATTAAAATCAAAATATGGCAACTCTATTTCTCTACGTATGCATATCAAATGCTATGAAAATAATTAAAATTTCTTTTTTCTTTTTTAAATGATCACATCCCAAGAAGGTGTAGGAAGCCAAGCATTTGCGACTTTTGCTTACGCGTTCTTGCGGTGATGTTCACTTCAATTTCGAGCGCTCAGTATTCAATGAAATCTGTTGAACAGATGTGTGGGCTGTGAGCTTGAGGTTTTTGTAAATATACAAAACAAACAAAAAATCCCCACAACACACAGTGTTCATGTGAGTCCTTTGTGGCCTCGAGTTAGGGAGTGTTGGGACTGGCTACTTGGTAGGTAGTTTGTTAATGATTTCTTGGTTTGCTGGTTTGATAAACATTTTGTGCTACATTAAAATACAGACTTTTAGGGAGTAGCTGCCTTGGACTTTAGAATAAAAATCGAATGGGGACTATGATTTATGTACTGGTTTTATGGATTTTAAAAGACTAAGGTTGTAGTAGAATAGGAAACCCCCATGTTAACCCATTAATGCCGGATGTTTAAAAAATACCCAGAACTAAAGCTGTGTTGGAAAAATTTCACCTCGCATTAGGAGGCGATTTGGTTGGAATAAAGTGGACGAATGAAACTAGATAAATAAATTTTAGCCGTCATATGGGGTCATGTGTTTGGGAGAAAATTCATGTTCATTCGTAAGTGCTCAGGAAGTCAAATTGGGAGATCGGTTTATATCATGTTCTTGACCGATTTGGACCGTACATGGTACAGTTGTTGGGGGTAAAACAGAGCACTATGTGCAAACATGGTTTACATTGGAGTTATTGGGTTGCCCAAAACGTAATTGCGGATTTTTTAAAAGAAAGTAAATGCATTTTTAATAAAACTCTGAATGAACTTTAATCAAATATACTTTTTTACACTTTTTTCTAAAGCAAGCTAAAAGTAACAGCTGATAACTGACAGAAAAAAGAATGCAATTACAGAGTCACAAGCTGTGAAAAAATTTGTCAACGCCGACTATATGAAAAATCCGCAATTACTTTTTGGGCAACCCAATATATCAGGTTCTTGACTTATTTTAGCCGCACTTGGCACAGTTGTTAAAAGTCATACCAGAACTCCACATGCAAAATTTCAACCAAATCAGATGAAAATTGCGGTTTTCAGGGGCTCAGAAAGTCAAATCGGGAGATCGGTTTGTATGGGAGCTATATCAGGTTATAGGCCGATTTGAACCATACTTGGCACAGTTATTGAAAACCATAACAGAAAACTATATTCAAAATTTCAGCCAAATCGGATGAAAATTGCGACTTGTAAGAGCTCAAGAAATCAAATCGGGAGATCGATTTATATGGGAGCTATATCAGGTTATAGACCGACTTGGACCGTATTTGGTACAATTATAGGAAGTCATAACAGAACATCGCATGCAAATTCATTCAGCCAAATCCGACAAAAATTGGGGCTTCCAGGGGTCAAATTGGGAGATCGGTTTATATGGGAGCTATATACAAATCTGAACCGATATGGCCCATTTGCAATCTTCAACGATCTACATCAATATTAAGTATATGTGCAAAATTTCAAGCGGCTATTCGTTCGTCCGCTATTATGAGTTCGACAGACGGACGGACAGATATGGCAGTTCGGCTCACAATATCGAGACGATCAAGAATAGTTTATGTGGAAATCGAAAATCGAAAATCTTCTCTCGAATCCTATTAGTATTCAAGAACTCTGCCAGGACTTGGTCCTACTTGTCAGCGCATCGCACCTTATAAGTACCTCGTTTCTTGTCTGTTTTGTCTTTCCTCACCAGCCGTTGCAGCTCCGACGCGGGTGGCAGTGTCGCAGAATCGAATATCTGCTATAGTGATGTCATGTATGCTGCACCGTCTCCCTGTCTCACCACTGTTGCATCTGACATTGACAACTCTGTTGGAAATACGGAGGTCCTCGGCCGAGTATCAGTGTTAGCCTAGAATAATTGGTAGTTGATATGGTTCAGTCCACAAAACTTTGTTCCGGGTCGCCCTGATTGCTGATTTTCTCCATCAGAGCGTGTGTAGCAGACTCGCTCCGCTGGAGGTTTATCTGTATAACCTAAATCATTGGTCCTCCTGTAAATGGGCTTCTTGGGAATGGGTGATGATCTCATCGCCCGCTCATTATGCAGCATTGACTTTCTTGTCACTGCAATGCCTGATGTTTTCGTATAAGGTTCTGTACCTATCCTAGTCTTCCGAATCTTTATAAGGTCGGTGATGGTTCCTTCGTCGGGACCCTGTTCGTTCCCGTCCATGTACTGCCTGATGTTTCAATACTATGGTATTTGCTTATTTCAGTCTTCCAAATCTTAAATGGGTTTCTTGGGAGTAGGTGATGGTTCCATTTTCGGCTCCCTGTTCGTTAGGCTGCATTGAAACTCCTGTTTATGCACTGCCTGATGTTTCAGTATTAGGATCTTTACCTGTCTTAGTCTTACGAATCTTGAAGTCGGTGATGGGTCTGTCGTTGGGTCCCTATTCCTTACGGTGTACGGGCGGTGTTGGGTGAGCGGGCGGTGTTGGGTATACGGGCGGTGTTGGGTGTACGAGCGGTGTTGGGTGTACGGGCGGTGTTGGGTGTACGGGCGGTGTTGGGTGTACGAGCGGTGTTGAGTGTACGGGCGGTGTTGAGTGTACGAGCGGTGTTGGGTCTCTCGTCCCTGCATTGCCTGTTGTTTTAGCACTAGGGTCTTTGCTTATTCTAGTCTTCCCAAAATTAAGAGAGACGGTGAATGTCTCGTCATTAGCTTCCTGTTTGTTGGGCGGTATTGAGTCACCTGCCACTGCACGGCCTGATTCCTATATATGAGGATTTTTGCCTCTCCTAGTCTTCCCAATCTTGAACAAGTAAAAGCGTGCTAAGTTCAGCCGGGCCGAATCTTACATACCCTCCACCATGGATCGCATTTGTCGAGTTCTTTTCCCGGCATCTCTTCTTAGGCAAAACAGGATATAAGAAAAGATTTGCTCTGCTATTAGAGCGATATCAAGATATGGTCCGGTTTGGACCACAATTAAATTATATGTTGGAGACCTGTGTAAAATGTCAGCTAATTCGAATAAGAATTGCGCCCTTTGGGGGCTCAAGAAGTAAAATAGAGAGATCGATTTATATGGGAGCTGTATCGGGCTATACACCGATTCAGATCATAATAAACATGTATGTTGATGGTCATGAGAGGATCCGTAGTACAAAATTTCCGGCAAATCGGATAATAATTGTGAACTCTAGAGGCTCAAACCGTCCCAGATCGGTTTATATGACAGCTATATCAGGTTATGAACCGACTTGGACCTTATTTGACACAGTTGTTGAAAATAAGAATAAAATACGTCATGCAAAATTTCTGTCAAATCGGATAGGAATTGTGCCCTCTAGAAGCTCAAGAAGTCAAGTCCTCAGTCCTGTTTATATGACAGCTATTTGAGGTTATGAATCGATTTGAACCATACTTGGGACAGTTGTTGGATATCATAACAAAACACGTCGTGCGAAAATTCATTCAAATCGGATAAGAATTGCGCCCTATAGAGGCTCAAGAAGTCAAGACCCAAGATCGGTTTATAAGGCAGCTATATGAGGTTATGGACCGATTTGAACCATACTTGGGACAGTTGTTGGATATCGTAACAAAACACGTCGTGCAAAATTTCATTCTCATCGGATAGGAATTGCGCTCTCTAGAGGCTCAAGAAGTCAAGACCCAAGATCGGTTTATATGGCTGCTATATCAGGTTATGGACCGATTTGAACCATACTTGGGACAGTTGTTCCATATCACAACAAAACACGTCGTGCAAAATTTCATTCTAATCGGATAAGAATTTCGCCCTCTAGAGGCTCAAGAAGTCAAGACCCAAGATCGGTTTATATGGCTGCTATATCAGGTTATGGACCGATTTGAACCATACTTGGCACAGTTGTTGGATATCATAACAAAACACGTCGTGCAAAATTTCATTCCAATCGGATAAGATTTGCGCACTCTAGAGGCTTAAGAAGTCAAGACCCAAGATCGGTTTATATGGCTGCTATATCAGGTTATGGACCGATTTGAACCATACTTGGGACAGTTGTTCGATATCATAACAAAACACGTCGTGCAAAATTTCATTCTAATCGGATAAGAATTTCGCTCTCTAGAGGCTCAAGAAGTCAAGACCCAAGATCGGTTTATATGGCTGGTATATCAGGTTATAGACCGATTTGAACCATACTTGGCACAATTGTTGGATATCATAACAAAACACGTCGTACAAAATTTCATTCCAATCGGATAAGAATTGCGCTCTCTAGAGGCTCAAGAAGTCAAGACCCACGATCGGTTTATAGGCTGCTATATCAAAACATCGGCCGATATGGCCCATTTACAATACCAACCGACCTACACTAATAAGAAGTATTTGTGCAAAATTTCAAACGGCTAGCTTTACTCCTTCGGAAGTTAGCGTGCTTTCGAGAGACAGACAGACGGACGGACAGACGGACGGACGGACACACGGACAGACTGACACACGGACAGACGGACGGACGGACAGACGGACGGACGGACGGACAGACGGACGGACGGACGGACGGACGGACAGACGGACGGACGGACGGACGGACAGACGGACGGACATGGCTAGATCGATTTACAGTCATGGCTAGATAAGTCATGACGATCAAAAACATATATACTTTATGGGGTCTTAGACGAATATTTCGAGTAGTCACAAACAGAATGACGAAATTAGTATACCCCCCATCCTATGGTGGAGGGTATAAAAAGACAGTCTTGCTCCCGTAATGCGCCATGCCTTTAGTCTTAGCCATACTTATCACCGAGACTTGAACAATGCCAACCACAAGGAGAGTTCCTTCCTCCTTGTCCTCCCTGGGAGGAAGACCTCCCACTTCCTTGTGACCAAACCTTGGTTTTGCTTGCCCAAGAATCCCAACATGCGTGCCGTCGCAAATTTACTCCCCCATCACTTGATGAAGACCGTAGCCTTTGTGAGCTGGGGGATGTCCATCTCTCCTTTGGTTTAAAATACACTGTTAATTGACTCATAGGTACTGTTAATGTCAAGACATTTCGCATTATTGACTATTTTCTCAAAGATCATTAACATTTGATGACCATTGGTCTCGAATTTCTAGCATTGTAAAGAAACAACTCACTGAGATGCCTATTGCCATTAAAAATAACGAATGTCATATGATGGTCGGTTTTTATGGCCTTTTTAACACATTAACAATGCAAGGCGGGGGGTTCAATAAAAACAACCAAAAAAGAAGCGAAAAAACAAAAATCCATAATAGGAAGAGAATAAATGTCCATTAAATACAACAAATTAATGGCTTCGTGTCCTAAAGGCCTAATTGATATTTCAAAGGAAATCCCAAAGGAATTCTAGGAATTTTTCTAACACTCAAACCACATGGATTTATAAAAGCCCTTTGGACTACAAGAAAATTGAAATTTTCCAAACACTAAAAGAATAAAATTAGCATTTTATCAAAAAAAAAAAAAAAAAAAACAAATCCTTTAATAGCTAGTTGTGAATGTCTATTTTTTCCTCTCATGAGCAATGCATTGTGGCTTCATGCAATGAAAACGGAAATGTCGATTTGTGTGTAGCTACCACAGCCAACTGGCAAGATGTTAAATATTTCATTGACACTGATAATTGCATCAGATCCCATCGGATCCTATGCTACTGTGAAATAAATTTCAATTAACTGTTGCTTAAGATGATGTAGGAACTTTTGTGCGTTTTGTTATCGTTGCTTGGAGCAGGAGGAATTTTTTAAATATTTTTGCAAGCCCAAGGGAAGTTGTCTAGCATTGTGACTTATGGGGCATATGATAAATTGGGTAAAAGTTTATAAAAGAGTATAGCATACAATCTGAGGGGTGATCAGTCACAAGTTAGAATAATGGTATTTGCTCAGTAGCAAAACCGTTAAAGGGTTTGGAGTTCCGCGGGTCAAATTTTTTTCAGAGGGGACGGAATTAAGCGAATTTTTGGTTGGTAATACTAACCCAAAAACATAAATAGTCCAAAGGGCCCATAATATGTATTTTATGGGAGAAACCTCCTCAGTTGGGAGTTCTTTACATATGGCAGCTATATCCAAATATGGTCTGATCTGGACCATACTGGACGTCGAGGGGCCAAACACAACCCATTGTGCCAAATTTCAGCGAAGATTGGTAATAAATGTTGTCTGGGGCCTTGTCCCTAAATCGGAAGATCAGTCATATCAAACTATAGACTAATTTGGACCATGTTTGATACTTATGTCGAAGGGTAAAATATAACTTAACTTGAAATCAGGTAATTGATGCGCTTTTTAAAGTGCCGGTGGGGACACAATATCGGACATGAACCAACTTTGGGTGGTGGCATGTCAATTTTTCATTTGGTTTGCATTACATCGAAATATCCTTTTCCGAGTCTACAAAGTATATATGTTTTGAATCGGACTATACTGACTATATTTAGAAATAGCTGACATATAGACCGATCTTCCGGATAAGGGTCTCCCAAAAGTAAAACCGAGGTCTCCCTAAAGTAAAACCGGGAGGTCTGATTATACTGAATTGGAAGTTCGTAGGAAATTTCACCGATATCGGATAAGAATTGCCCTATCTAGGGTCCAAGACGTACAATCGGGAGATCCGTTTATATGGGGGCTATAAACGGTTATGGACCGATTGAGACTATAGTTTACAAATGTTGGAGATCATAAAAGAAGCCTGTTTGCAACATTTCAGCCAAATCGGATAAGAACTGCGCCCTCTAGAAGCTCAAGAAATCAATTCAGGAGATCAGTTTATATGGGAACTTTATTAGGATATAGTCCGATATAGACGGCGATCAAGAATACATATAATCGGAGTTGAATATTCTTGATGCTGTAAACGTTATGACAAAATAAATGTATCATATCACAGGGCACGGTTTGTATCAGAATCTTCAAAAATAAATAGTTTATAGCCAAGTCCGAACGGCGTGCTGCCGTGCGACACCTCTGTGGAGAGAAGTTTTAACATGGCATAGTACCTCACAAATGTCGCCAGCATTAGGAGAGGAAAAAAAAATTTTGTGATGGTTTCGCCAGCATGCGAACCCAGGCGTTTAGCGTCATAGGCGAACATGCTAAGCTCTACGCTACGGTGGCCTCAGTCGAACGCGTAAAGCTAACCGCTCGAAATTTTGCGCGAACACTTCTTAATGATGTCTGTCGTTGGGAATTGCAATCGGTTCAGTTTTGGATGTGGCCCCTATCTAAACCGATCCCTGGATAGGACATCTTAAGCGCCTAGAAGTAGAAGCTTCAATTTCCATCCAGTTTGGCTGAAATGTGACTTCCGCTGTAACTTCCAACATCCATGACAAGTATGCTCCGAATCGGTCTACAAACTGATATAGCCCCTATATAAACCGACCACCGACCAAAATTTTTAGCGGAATCTATGGTGGTGGGGACCCAAGATTCGGACCGTCCGAACTTACCACGTTTTTACTTGTGTTTATATCATATTCGTACTATAGTCTTAATACCTTCTATATAAGACCCATATTGTAATAATCGGTAGACATGCCCGTTTTGGTGGGTTTTGAAATAGAGCACTCACCCCCTTTGCCTTTGTAGGTGTTTACTTAAATGGAAGATTTTGGGTTGCGTTTGTAGGTGACTACTCTTGTAAAAGTTTTCGGGAGGTCTTAAACTTGGGTACATCTTCTTACCATTTCGGTTTCCAAGAGGAAAAGAGCCTGTAGATGGCTGAATCCATGGGCAGGACTGTGTAAACGGGTCTAGCCCCAAATTTGTCCTCGAAATATTTATCGGTTACTTTTCATGGCAAGATGCACTTGTTGTTGGCCTATTACGCTGAACACCAAGATTCGAATCCTGGCAAGAACATTGGAAAAATCTTACGCGGTGGTTATTCTCTGGGAATATTTTTGAGGTACTACGCCATGTAAAAACCTCACTCCAAAGAGGTGTCGTACTGCGGCACGACGTGCGGACTCGGCTATAAAAAAGAAGTGCCTTATCACTGAGCTTAAACCTGAAATGGAATGTTCTTTGGCAAATTTGAATTAGTGGTACTATCAGTGGTAATATTAGTGGTACTATTAGTGGTACTATTAGTGGTACTATTAGTGGTACTATTAGTGGTACTATTAATGGTACTATTAATGGTACTACTAGTGATACTATAAGCGGTACTAGTATTGGTACTAATAGTGGTACTCTTAGTGGTTCTATTAGTGGTACTATTATTGGTAGTATAGTGGTACTATTAGTAAGAGTGCTCTCTTAGTGTACGATTAGTTGTACTTTTAGTGGTACTATTAGTGAGAGTGCTCTTTAAGCGGTACTCTTAGTGCTACTCTTAGGATACTCTTAGTGGCACTCTCAGTTGTTGTACTTTTAATGGTATTTTCAGTTATACTCTTAGTGGTACTCTTGGTGGTACTCTTAGTAGCACTCTCAGTTGTACTCTTAAAGGCACTCTCAGTTATACTCTTAGTGGTACTATAAGTGGTACTTTTGGTGGTACTCTTAGTGGCACTATTAGTGGTACTCTTGGTGGCACTCTCAGTTGTACTCTTATTGGTTATTTTAGTGGCACTCTCTGTTGTGGTACTCCTAATAGTATTCTCAGTTATACTCTTAGTAGCACTCTCAGTTGCACTCATAAAGGTACTCTCTGTTGTACTCTTAGTGGAACTATTAGTGGTACTATAGTTGTACTACTAGTGGTACTATTTGTGGTACTATTTGTGGTACTCTTAGTGCTACTCTTAGTGGCACTCTCAGCTGTACTCTCATTGGTATTCTTAGTGGCACTCTTAGTTGTACTTTTAGTGGTACTCTTTGTGGTGCTCTTGGTGTTACTCTTAGTGACACTCTCAGTTGTTGTCTTACTGGTACTTTTAGTTGTACTCTTAGTGATATTGTATATGGTACTCTTTGTGGTTTTCTTACTGGTACTCTTAGTGGTGTTCTTAGTGGTACTCTTAGTGGTGCTCTTAGTGGCACTCCCAGTTGTACTATCAATGGTACAACTTGGTGGATTTCTTAGTGATATTCTATTTGGTACTCTTAGTGGTATTCTTAGTGGTGCTCTTAGTGGTACTCTTTATGGCACTCCCAGTTATCAATGGTACTCTTGGTGAAACTCTTATTGATATTCTATGTGGTACTCTTAGTGGCATTCTTAGTGGTGTTCTTAGTGGCACTCTTAGTGGCACTCCAAGTTGTATTCTCAGGGTTACTCTTAGTGGTACTCTTGGTGATACCCTTAGTGGTACTCTCAGTTGTACTCTTAGTGGCACTCTTAGTTGTACTCTTAGTTATACTCTTAGTGGTACTCTTAGTGATATTCTAAGTGGTACTCTCACTGGTACTCTTAGTGGTATTCTTGGCGGTACTCTATGTGGTACTCTTAATGATATTCTTAGTTGTACCGTTAGTGCTACTATTATGCTGATAGCAAAGACCTCATCCTCAATTTTAACAACTACAAGAAATTTCCTTTAATTTTCATCCCATCCCCCCGTCATAAAATCATGTATGCTTTTCACACTTTTTGTCGAGCACAATAGTGAACTGATATTCCCCAATAAAATACGGAAATGCCAATGCCAAAGTAAATGGCATAACAGCTATGGAACAAATTTAATATGCCCAACGTATGCACATATGTGCAGGGTCGATGGTGTCGTTTACTCTTCCTTCCGATGATGGCCAGTCACCACTGATCATTATCATTGCGATCGAAATTTGTCTATGCACACTTACGAAAGAATTCACAATGAATGCTATCAATGCGCCTCCTGTCTGCCAACTGAGTGACTGCCTGCATGCCAGGCTGACAGCTCTGGCGAGAAAGTGTGAACAAAATGCATTTTTACTACCTGTCTGGGATGGGAGAATGAGCAGACAGACAGACAAACAGCCAGCCGGTCAACTTGCACAGACTCACTCAGTCACCCACCCAGCTCTATGCACTTCCGATTAGAAATGGTGTGGAAGATTTTCAAATAAAAATTCCTTGCATTGCTTTATGGACTGACTATTCGTATCGTACTCTCCTCAAAACGAAGCAAAAACAATAAAACTGAATTTGTTGAAACATGATTTTTATGGCTTGCCTTTGTTAGATAGGAGACAAGGAACGAAAAAAGGAAAATCACTATCCCCACATCCGTTCCCAGGCAAACAGTTCTAGGCTTCCTTTTTTTCTGTTACTGAGATATGGTCAATGGTATCCTTTAAATTTTCAAACGACAATAAAAGTTATTAATTATTCAGTACGCAATTACTTTGTGTTGTGGGTAGCATGTCCTTTAATCGGGGTTCCCATCTGCATGAGGATATCATTAATACGTTTCCACTTGTAACGATTTCACAACAATACCTTTGGTGATGTTTATCTTTAAACTTCTATTGTCCTTGTGGGCATTTTAATGGTGTTTTTAACAACACCTTCCATTGATTTTTAATTTTGTGATTTTTACGGCCAAAAAGGTTAAGGGTTTTAATTCTTAAAACCGAGGTTAAAAAGGTTGTCCCCGAAAAGGTCAAAATGCTCAAATCAAAATTCGGTTCAAAAATGATTTTTTTTTTTGATCCAGGGACATATAAGCCGTGGTGTAAGGAAACCTTATTGAAAAATTTAAAAGTTAACAACTTTTTGTATGTTTTGATTTTCCTCAAAGAAAAATTAAAAAAAAACATCAATAAGGATATTTTTTCAAACAAAGGATCTGTAGGATGCGAATGTCAAAAATTTAAAATATAAATAAATTAAAGTCGAATATCTTGAAAACTATATGAGATATTCTACACATTAATGCTTGTTTTTTGTAGTGTCCAACTAAAAAACCGCATTTCTTACCCAGAATTAAAGAAATTTGGTAGAGATCCCTTAACACTCGTGCCAGTTACTGTCAATATCACAACCTACGCCTTTTAGGATATTTTGAAACAGTGAGACGCCATGTAACAGAATTTGGCCCCTCAAAATCCATGGTTTTATTCTGCGCTGTTATCGAATACACCCACAGATCAATCCCATGGCAGCCGGTTGTACGTACTGGATTGACCCGATGGAATCCTTCATCGGCAAGGGCTGCCTCCTCGGTGTATAAAACACTGCCACAACAACACACAGACAAAAATAATTTTGAAAAATAACAACTTTCGTCGAAAAATCGACGACGAAATTTGTTAATATTCCTGCAACAATTTATTTCGAATTTAAACAACCCAAAATACAAATTTGTTGTTGAAAAGCATTCTTACAAGCCAACATACAACAACAATATATCCATAAGCAAGACAAAAAAACGTTTAACCAGCCGCTACATGTGCTTTCTTGCCTAGCTTCGGTTTGGTGGTGCTTTTATTTTCTTTGTTAGGCTTGGGCCGCTTCTCTTGTTTGTTTACTGCTTTGCTCTTGGGGTTTTTTTGTCACTCTCTCTACTATTACTCTAAAATCTAATTTTATTAATTTTGCCACCACGTGATTTGAGAACTCATGATTTCATGCTCAATAGTCTTGCACGCATCCTCTTGCCGACATACTTTATTCATGATGAAATAACTCAAGCATTATTGCACAGTAATAAATGTCTCAATAAAATTCGATTTTAAAGAAATGTAAAAACCGAATTTTTAGCTGAGTTTTCTAAAAAAGGTTTAAAGAAAAAATAACAACAAATAAATTTTTTGACCGGCTGGGGGATTTGAACCTGGGCTTGCAAGTACCTATAATGTCCCGGGTCACTAAGATTTGATGGGGAAATAACTTAGTGATCCGGGACATAACAGGTACTCGACCGTCTTCTACTTCCTCTCGTCACCATGGACCCTGCAAAAATTTGCCTTTGCCTTTGTACAGCGCGACATCAAAGACCTGACATTGCCATAACCAGTCAGGAGCCCCTTTCAGCAGCCCCAAGTCATGCTTCCTAAGCCGCAGGATAAGTAACGTCCTTTTCCGCGAAGCTCATGGCCACAGGGTTATATTGGTTGCAACCCATGGCGTCTGGCTCACACTTCATTCGCGCAATCATGTGCTACAAACGGTATTCTCTAACAACAAATTCCTGGTCGCAGCATCTCCTTACCAGTGTTGATCTCACATGGCCCAACACCAGATGCCTGTATGCCGTACTGTTTGACGCCCTAGAACGCCAAGGAACTCGAAGAAGATTCCAGCCCGGTGCTCCATCCATGTATACAGAAAGTCCTGGAAAGTCCAAAACAAGCAACTAGGAAACAACTTATCTTTGATTCAAAAGGTAAAAAAAAACCAGTAAGGAAAGGCAAAAGTCGGTCGTAGCCGACTATATAATACCCTACACCACCGAGTCTACGTAGCACTTTTAATATATAGCACTTATATCCAAATTTAGTCAGACTTTATTTTTGCATACCTATTGAAATATTGAATTGTGACTTCTACAGCCTTAAAAGTCGAAACGCTCAAAAGATATATATGAGACTTTTATCTAAATCTGATTCGATTTTAATGATATTTTTTGCATGTAGTGCGACGTCAAATAAAACATCTCCTGCAAAATTTTGTAAGGATGGCACCAAAATTGTGGCTTCTACAGCTTTAAAAGGGCATATCTGATGAAAGATATATGTGGGAGCTATATATAATTCTGATTCGATTCTGATGAAAATTTGAACACATAATAGGACGTCACAAAAAGCACTTCGCGCCAAATTTGGTAAAGATCGGACCAAAATTGTGGCTACTACAGCTTTAAAAGGACATATCGGATGAAAGATATATACGGGAGCTATATATAAATCTGATCCGATTCTGATGAAATTTTGCACACATATTGAGACGTCACAGAAAAGCACTTCGTGCCAATTTTGGTAAAGATGGGACCAAAATTGTGCCTTCTACAGCCTTAAAAGACCATATCGGATGAAAGATATATATGGGAGCTATATATAAATCTGATTCGATTCTGATGAAATTTTGCACACATATTGGGACGTCACAGAAAAGCACTTCGTGCCAATTTTGGTAAAGATGGGACCAAAATTGTGCCTTCTACAGTCTTAAAAGACCATATCGGATGAAAGATATATGTGGGAGCTATATATAAATCTGATCCGATTCTGATGAAATTTTGCACACATATTGAGACGTCACAGAAAAGCACTTCGTGCCAATTTTGGTAAAGATGGGACCAAAATTGTGCCTTCTACAGCCTTAAAAGACCATATCGGATGAAAGATATATATGGGAGCTATATATAAATCTGATCCGATTCTGATGAAAATTTGCACCCAAAATAGGTTGCCAAATTTGGTAAAGATCGGACCAAAATTGTGGCAACAAACAGCTTTAAAAGGGCATATCGGATGAAAGATATATACGGGAGCTACATATAAATCTGATCCGATTCTGATGAAAATTTGCACCCATGCTAGGACGTAAAAAAAAGCACTTCATGACAATTTTGATAAAAATCGGACCAAAATTGTGCCTTCTATAGCCTTAATAGGTCAAATCGGATATAAGTTATATATGGGAGCTTTATCTAAATCTGAACCGATTTAGATGAAATATTACACACGTGTTAAGACGTCACATGCTAGATTTGGCAAAGGTCGTACCAATATTGTGGCTCCTACAGCTTACAAAGGGCGTATCGGATCAAAGATATATATGGGAGCTATATCTAAATCTGAACCGATTTTATATTGGGATGTCAAAACAAATACTCCGTGCCTAATTTTGTAAGGATCGCACCAAAATTGTGGCTTCTACAGCTTTAAAAGGGCACATCGGATGAAAGATATATATGGGAGCTTTATCAAAATCTGGTACGATTTTTTTCAAAATCAATAGAGTTCGTCCTCGGACAAAAAAAACAGACTTGTGCAAAATTTTGTGAAAATCGGACAACAAATGCCACATTCGACCAGGCTGAATCTTATAAACCCTCCCACCATGGATTCCGCTAAAAATGTTTCATTATTAACTCTGTTCGTATTTGAATTATTTTGCAACAATCAAATCGGGAATTGATTGTGGCTGCTATGATCTCAAGTAGTCATATCGGAGAAACTGTATATAAGGGGCCTATATCAGTATATAGACCGATTCCGGATCGTACTTGGCACAGGCGCTGGAAGTCATAGCAAAAGTCTTTGTATCAAATTTCAGTCAAATCAAAGATTTGAGTGAGACCCCTAGGAACTCAAGAAGTCAATTCCGGGGATCAGTATGAACAACTACTAACCTGATATAGCTGCGATATAAACCGATCTTCAGATTTGAAATCTTGAGCCTTTCGAGGGTTCAATTCTTACCCAATTTGGTTGAAATTTTCTACATATTGTTTTGGTATGACTTCCAACAACTGTACCAAGTATGGTTAAAATCGGTCCATAACCTGATATGGCTGCCATATAAACCGATCTCCCGATTTGGCTTCTAGAGCCTCAAGAGGGCATAGTTCTTATCCGATTTGGCAGAAATATTGCACATGATGTTTCAGTATGATTTCCAACCATTGTGCTGAGTATTTCTAATTTTGCCCATGAACATTCCAATAAGAGAAGGGGCAAACTTCTCACATATCATCAATGGGTGTTGCCCGATTCAAATTTAAGCTCAAGATTTTACATGGCAAAGTACTTCACAAATGTCAAATACAAATTTTGCCCATGAACATTCCACTAAGGAACAGGGGCAAACTTCTCACATCAATGAGTGCAGTCCGATTCAAGTTTAAGTTCAATGATAAGGGGCCTCCTTTTATAACCGAATCGGAACGGGGTGCCGCAGTGCGACACCTCTTTGTTGTTGCCAGCATTAGGAGGGGAAAACCACCGCTGACAATTTTTTCTGATGGTCTCGCCAGGAATCGAACCCAGGCGTTTAGCGTTATAGGCGGACATGCTAAGCTCTGCGCTACGGTGGCCTCCCAAGTATATATCAGTAGCTGATGTAGCTCCTATATGAACCGATTTCCCGATTATACTTCTTGAGCCGCTAGAGGGCGCAATTCTTACCCAATTTGGTTGAAATTTGGTACATGGCTTCTCAGTATGACTTCTAACAACTATGTCAAGTATGGTGTAAATCGTCCCATAACCTGATATAACTGCCATATAAACCGATCTCCTGATTGGGTTTCTTGACCTTCTAGAGGGCGCAGTTGTGCAGCGTGCAATTATTACTGGATTTACCAGAAATTTTAGAGGTGCTATATTTCAATGCCAGCCATGATAAGTACGTTCAATATCGGTCTATAACTTGATATGACTCCTATTGAAAAAGTCATTCAAAGAACTGCGATCGCCTGCGATCCATGGTGAAGGGTATATAAAATTCGGCCCGGCCTAACTTAACACGCTTTTTCTTGTTTATATAGGTTGCCCAAAAAGTAATTGCGGATTTTTCATATAGTCGGCGTTGACAAATTTTTTCACAGCTTGTGACTCTGTAATTGCATTCTTTCTTCTGTCAGTTATCAGCTGTGACTTTTAGCTTGCTTTAGAAAAAAAAGTGTAAAAAAAGTATATTTGATTAAAGTTCATTCTAAGTTTTATTAAAAATGCATTTACTTTCTTTTAAAAAATCCGCAATTACTT
Source organism: Stomoxys calcitrans (assembly GCF_963082655.1). Lineage (NCBI taxonomy): Eukaryota > Metazoa > Arthropoda > Insecta > Diptera > Muscidae > Stomoxys > Stomoxys calcitrans. The sequence goes on along the minus strand of NC_081553.1, from coordinate 66,116,920 downwards.
TTTGGGCAACCCAATACTTCAATTCTCAATAATGAGTTTTATAACAAAGAAGCTAAAACTTTTACTATCGATTTGCCTTTCCCTAACCCATTTCTAGTACGAATATTTTGACTTCTAATTAAAATTTCAAAAAGAAAACAACAAAATCTTCTCAATATCAGCGACAGCGTAAAACTTTTAATTATACACCTCATTCGTGTTGGCTGCAGCTACGCAAATGTTGCATGCAACGCATGCAGCATTCAAAACAACTGCAACACGATAACCAAAAATTAAAAAAATAAGACAAAACTTAAAACTTTTTCCCGGCATAACCCTCGGCACCACATTGTGCAGAAGAAGTGCAGACAAATTTGTTTAGCCTTTATGGTTGGAATTGTGGCCGTAGCAATTGTTGTTCATCTTTTCATAATTGTTGATCAAATTTCATGAAATTTAACGACGCGTGCTCTCAATTTCGACAGTGGGAGCGGGGTGAGGTTATACCATCATCATACAACATCTTTCTTCAAAGAGTCATAAGGGGAGGGGGGGGTGAGAGAGTATGCTAACGAAGTTTTTGTTTTTTTCACAAAACCAAAATACATTTTCATTTTTATGAAATGATGCCTGCCTGGCAGACAGACCACTGCAGTTGTAGCTTTGCGTTGAAGGAGATTTGATGCCTCAAAAATGAAGCCATCAATCCAAGAGTTCTCGTTTTTCCTAATTGGAATAGAGCATATAGAAGCACTATTGAAGCTTGAGTGGGATGAAAATAAATGGGGAAATTTTTGGTGTGTCCGCTCATTTTCTCAACTGTATGTAAATTTAAAACCAAAAGAACAACATTTGTATGATATGGATCTGATCGGGGTAGTTTGAGGTGAATTAAGGGTTTCACGCAAACCACCAATGACTTCATTTGAAGTTAAATGGATATCTAATGTGGGTTTGCGTGCCCACATGCAATGTTACGCTTAGTAAAATGTCTTCAAGTGTAGGAAGAAGTTAAATTTTTTTCGACCCCAAATTGATTCATTTGAATATTTAATATGCATTAAGCTGAAATTGGGAATAAATGGAGCAATTGACACCATTTGGAGGATATGTCGTTTGGATATACTAGATCGATTTAAAATATCTATTGTGCCCAAAAAGTAATTGCGGTTTTTTCATATAGTCGGCGTTGACAAATTTTTTCACAGCTTGTGACTCTGTAATTGCATTCTTTCTTCTGTCAGTTATCAGCTGTTACTTTTAGCTTGCTTTAGAAAAAAGTGTAAAAAAAGTATATTTGATTAAAGTTCATTCTAAGTTTTATTAAAAATGCATTTACTTTCTTTTAAAAAATCCGCAATTACTTTTTAGGCAATCCAATATTTTATAGGATAACAGATCGATATTTGTATAAGGAACAAATTTTTGTCCTAATTTTGAAGATTCGAGCTAAAGTTTAGCAAACTTAAAAATAGCGTCAATGCACTCAATATCAGTGTCTCTGAGACTGCCGGACGAGTGTACGGTCTTTCAGGCAGAATTACCGCAAGAGAAATTCTGGTATGGCGCTTACCGCCCTCGAAACTCAGAATGTATGTGGACAGTATCGCGGCGTTCAAGGCCTTGGGGTCGAGGATGGTAAGATCGAGATGCGTGGCGGATAGTTTGGAATCCTTGGATATGCTCCGGGCCCATGATGTGACGCTGGCATGGGTTTCTGAACATGAGGCCTTGGGATCGGGGATGGTGAGATCGAGATGCGTGGCGGATTGTTTGGAATCCCTGGATATGCTCCGGGCCCATGATGTGACGCTGGCATGGGTTTCTGGACATGAGGGGATTCCAGGAAATGAGAGGGCGGACGAGTGCGCAAGGAGCGGTTCGTCTGCGCCGGGCGGAGCAGTCATCGGTTTTGCCTACGTGCCAATGTCGAGCTACTGAACACAGTAGATGGGATGGCCAGGGCGGCGTCGGTGGCGAGGTGGGACGCGGTACTGCGGAGTCGCTATGGTCGGACTGCAAAGACCCTATGGCCGGGCATAGACCGGAAGAGGACGAGGGAGTTGCTGTCGTTCGATAAGAGGTCGATGAGTACTTTGACAGGGGTCACAACCCGACACTATGCCATAGGCCGCATGTCGGCGCCCATGGGTATACCGCACAATGACTTCTGTAGGAGTTGCCTCGATCCCTGTCTCCTTTCTGGGAAGCCGTTTCTTCTGTGATCTTTGTGAACTTGCAAACGTACCTCTGGTATCTCTCCTGAGGTTTGTTGAGGGAACAGAATGGTTCCGACGGGGGGTTCCACAAGCTCCGACGTAGGTAAATCCGTGCTTGCGTAAGGACGTAGGTAGATCCGAGATTGCGTAAGGACGGACAGTTCTTCACACCCGCTCGGGTTTCTCCACACCTCCTGCCTATTTCTTTTATTCGTGTATAAGTACGAGGTCTCACATCTTCTTTCGCTTCCCTTTCTCTCTCAAGGGGACCACAATGGGCCAAACTGGCCTTCGAGTGAACCTAAATAAGTGAACAGAATTTGCAACGGATGGTCATGTATGGTCGAAGGCCACCGTAGTGCAGAGGTTAGCATGTCCGCCTAAGACGCTGAATGCCTGGGTTCGAATCCTGGCGGGACCATTAGAAAAAATTGTCAGCGGTGGTTTTCCTTTCCTAATGCAGGTAACATTTCTGAGGTACTATGCCATGTAAAACGTCTCTCCAAAGAGGTGTCGTACTGCGACATGCCGTTCGGACTCGGCTATAAAAAGGAGGCCCCTTATCATTGAGCTTAAAACTTGAATCGTACAGCACTCATTGATATGTGAGAATTTGCCCCAGTTCCTTAGTGGAATGTAGTTAGCACATTCCGTCTTGTCTCCTTTCTTGGGTGCGGGACATAGTATTCTGAGTTTCCAATCATCGGGTATGCGTTTTTCTAGACAGATTACGCAGATAAGCTGATGCATACGCCTCCGGTGTTAAATATTGGGTTGCCCAAAAAGTAATTGCGGATTTTTCATATAGTCGGCGTTGACAAATTTTTTCACAGCTTGTGACTCTGTAATTGCATTCTTTCTTCTGTCAGTTATCAGCTGTTACTTTTAGCTTGCCTTAGAAAAAAAGTGTAAAAAAAGTATATTTGATTAAAGTTCATTCTAAGTTTTATTAAAAATGCATTTACTTTCTTTTAAAAAATCCGCAATTACTTTTTGGGCAATCCAATATTTTATAGGATAACAGATCGATATTTGTATAAGGAACAAATTTTTGTCCTAATTTTGAAGATTCGAGCTAAAGTTTAGCAAACTTAAATCAGCATGAATGCACTCAATATCAGTGTCTCTGAGACTGCCGGACGAGTGTACGGTCTTTCAGGCAGAATTACCGCAAGAGAAATTCTGGTATGGCGCTTACCGCCCTCGAAACTCACAATGTATGTGGACAGTATCGCGGCGCTCAAGGCCTTGGGGTCGAGGATGGTGAGATCGAGATGCGTGGCGGATTGTTGGAATCCCTGGATATGCTCCGGGCCCATGATGTGACGCTGGCATGGGTTTCTGGACATGAGGGGATTCCAGGAAATGAGAGGGCGGACGAGTGCGCAAGGAGCGGTTCGTCTGCGCCGGGCGGAGCAGTCATCGGTTTTGCCTACGTGCCAATGTCGAGCTACTGAACACAGTAGATGGGATGGCCAGGGCGGCGTCGGTGGCGAGGTGGGACGCGGTACTGCGGAGGAGCTATGGTCGGACTGCAAAGCCCCTATGGCCGGTCATAGACCGGAAAAGGACGAGGGAGTTGCTGTCGTTCGATAAGAGGTCGATGAGTACTTTGACAGGCGTAATAACCGGACACTGTGCTATAGGCCACCCATGGGGATACCGCACAATGACTTCTGTAGGAGTTGCCTCGATGAGGATGAGGAGGAGACTTTTGAGCACATGCTGTATTCCTGTCTCTTTTCTGGGAAGCCGTTTCTTCTGTGATCTGGGTGAACTTGCAAGCGTACCTCTGTTATCTCTCCTGAGGTTTGTTGAGGGAACCGGATGGTTCCGACGGGGGGTTACACAAGCTCCGACGTACGTAGATCCGGTTCTTCACACCCGCTCGGGTTTCTCCACACCTCCAGCCTATTTCTTTTATTCGTGTATAAGTACGAGGTCTCACATCTTCTTTCGCTTCCCTTTCTCTCTCAAGGGGACCACAATGGGCCAAACTGGCCTTCGAGTGAACCTAAATCAGTGAACAGTGAATTTGAAACGGATGGTCATGTATGGTCGAAGGCCATCGTAGTGCAGAGGTTAGCATGTCTGCCTATGATGCTGAATGCCTGGGTTCGAATCCTGGCGGGACCATTAGAAAAAATTTTCAGCGGTGGTTTTTCTCTCCTAATGCTGGCAACAATTGTGAGGTACTATGCCATGTAAAACGTCTCTCCAAAGAGGTGTAGTACTGCGTGCGGCACACCGTTCGGACTCGGCTATAAAAAGGAGGCCTTAAAACTTGAATCGTACTGCACTCATTGATATGTGAGAAGTTTGCCCCTGTTCCTTAGTGGAATGTAGTTAGCACATTCCGTCTTGTCTCCTTTCTTGGGTGCGGGACATAGTATGCTGAGTTTCCAATCATCGGGTATGCGTTTTTCTAGACAAATTACGCAGATAAGCTGATGCATACGCCTCCGGTGTTAAATATTGGGTTGCCCAAAAAGTAATTGCGGATTTTTCATATAGTCGGCGTTGACAAATTTTTTCACAGCTTGCGACTCTGTAATTGCATTCTTTCTTCTGTCATTTATCAGCTGTTACTTTTAGCTTGCTTTAGAAAAAAAGTGTAAAAAAAGTATATTTGATTAAAGTTCATTCTAAATTTTATTAAAAATGCATTTACTTTCTTTTAAAAAATCCGCAATTACTTTTTGGGCAACCCAATAGTTAAGCGGGTAACCCATCGGACTTCCCGACTGTTGGATCAAAGATGTCTTCCTTCCCTATCTTGGCATTAAAATCTCTCAGAGCGATTTTAATATCATGGGCAGGACAGCGGTCATATTCTCTCTCTAGGCTCGTAGAAAATATCCTTGGTCTGCTCGTCCTTGTCTTCCTTCGCGGATTGCCACAAATACGACTGATGTGGAAGAATTTGGCTTTTATGCGGATTGTGGCTAGCCTCTCATCCACCGGAGTAAAGCTGGAGACAAGATGTTTCAGTCTCCGACCAATTACAAATCCACATCCAAATTCATGCCTCATCTTATGGCAGCTATAGTGTAGTTCGTCGTCGTTTGGTGTTGTAGTGACGCCATTCCCAGTCCATCGCACTTCCTGTAAGGCGGTAATATCAGGCGTGTACTTCTCTAATATATCCGACAGCGCGTATACTGCACCTTCTCTATAGGCAGTGCGGTCATTTCAGGTGCAGGTCCCCACATCATGGCCCTTTTTTCAATTGCGCGGGTCGTCAACGTTGGGGGGGCCGGTCCTTTGTTTCTCATAGTAGTTCTCATAGTTTTCTGTGGGCGGGTTATTGGCCCAGTGCCCCAATCTAATGGGTTTTGTGGGATTGCACATGAATCCCACGCTGTGGCGAGCCGCTTGCTTCAAGATTCGACGCTCGCCTCCAGCTGCCCCTAACCTGGGAACTGACGCTTATGTTGGCCATTGGTGATTTTAAGGCGCCAATAACACCACACAATTCGGAGCTCAAAGTTCCAGCCTGTGTAGTGCTCCTGGTTATTCCGTGTCGGCCGGAGATGGGCATACAAATTGCAAAAATTAAACTTTAAATAAAAAGTAAAAGCTGAGTTTATAGCGAGCACGGATTACCAATGTGAGGGTTGTGGATCCGGTTCCCACCAGAAGCTTTAATCTAGCACTACTGTGATATTGCAATGGACTAAAATTTGAGTCTGTAACGGACTGCTACTACTACCTAACCCATCTATAGTTAAAGTTCAAAGTGCCATTTTACATAAAAGATTATTTTTAAGTTCTTGGAATATTACATTAATACATAATTAATTTTTATATAAAAAATTACAACTTTTAAGAATATTTCAAACATTGTCTTGAATATTTTTTTTTTGTTTTTGAAAATGATTTTCTATTTTGTTTTCCCTGAAATTTCCTGAATTTTCACAGACTATTCAAAACCAAATTTCTTTTCGGAAAATGATTTTCCTCACATATAAAAATAGAATTTCTTGTGTGTTTTCTCTACCTCACTGATGTTTATTTTTTCATTAACCCTTCCTTAAACTTCCATATGATGGATGAGACAAATCACCCCCACCCCAAACATGTGTTCAGCTCAAGCCCATCTATGACCTTTTTACATTTCAATTTACATTTTTTCATACTCGTACATAGTAGTACCTCAAGTTGTGATTAGATTAACATGTGTTTTCATAATTTCCATGTAAATGATGGCTGCGTTTCCATTAAAGCAATTTCCGGAAGTATGGCTACAATCTGTCGGGGCTTAAGGTTGCAGGTGAATTCGTTTATTGATTTTTTGAATATTTTTTCATATTCTCATGGCAGAGACTATAAGGGAAGAAACTATTATTTCCATATATTGTAAAGGGAAATTATGTGATGTAAAGTTGTATTTTTATTTTGTTTGAAAGAAAAGATTCTTAGCAAATGGGTATACAAAAAAGAGGAAGTGTAATGGGTGGAAGAGCTGCGTCGAAATTTTAATTCTGATTTAGGTTATATTTTAAATAAATAAATAAATTTAAATAATAAAACAAAAAAAAACACTAAGAGCGCTTACAGTTCGGCCGGGCCGAGTGTTACATACCCTCCATCATGGATCTCATTTGATTCGTTCTTTGAATGACTTTTTAAAATATATAGACTACTTAATTTCCCATGAACATTCAGTTAAGGAAGAGGGGATACTTCGCTCATATCAAAGAGCGTAGTTCGACTGAAGTTTTAAGCTTAATGAAATGGGGCCTGCTTTTATATGACGAGTCCGAACTGGGAGCTGCATAGCGACACCACTTGGTAGAGAAGCGCCACGGTAGCCTCCAAATATATAGGGAACACATCAAGTTATGGACGGATATGGACCGTACTTGTCTAGGCTATTAGAAGTTATAAGAAAATACAATGTTAGAAATTTCGCTCCAATCACAATAATTGCGCCCTCTGGAGTCTCAAGAAGCCAATTAATGCGATCGACTTATATGGAAGTTATAGCAAGTTATGGACCGATTCAGATCATACTTGGCTGTTGGAAGTCAAGTATAAACTTTACGTGCAAAATTTCAGCCAAATTGGCTGATAATTGCGCCTTCTAGGGCCTCAAGATTTCAAATCTAAAGATCGGTTTATGTAGCAGCTTTATATGTTTATGAACTGATTTGGACCATACTTGGTAGAGTTCTTAGAAGTTAAAACAAAGCACCCCTGCAAAATTTCAGTCCTTTTGTATAAGAATTGCGAATTTCAAGAGCCTTCGACAGAATGTCAAGACTATGAAGAATATACAATCAAATAAATATTTCGATGTTTTACGCACAGAATGACGAAATTAGTATACCCCCAATCTATGACAAAGGGTATAAAAATCAAGAACAAAATTAAGAGCGCTTTAAGTTCTGCAGCCTCGAATTTTAGATTGCATTCGATGGGTTCTTATAACATGGGTTCTTATAACACAGATTACATAGGAGGTATATCAGGTTATAAACGAAATTGACCCTTGCTTGCCGTAGATGGTGGATATAAAACAAAACCAGTAAGGACAAACGTCGAGCGATACGGACCTCGGCGAGCAAATATGTTCAAACTGTAATAACTACGGTTGACAAATGACAACATTATTGCAAATTGCCCAAAATCTGTCGAACATATATATAGGAGTTATATCTAATTCTGAACCGATTTCGAGCAAACTTCTCAGATAATGTGTTAGTCGTCGAGAAAAGCGTTGTGCCAAATTTGGCAAGATTGATCAAACGATGCGCTTGCAGTAGGTCTTGCGGTGAAAATCTGGCGATATACATATATGACAGCTATATCGAAATCTAAGCCGATTTCTATGTAATTCACCAGTAATATGGAGAGTCATAAGAAAACCCTTCCTGCAAAATTTCGAAAGAATCCATTTAAAACTGAGCACTTTCTTGCAATATTTTTCAAATCGGACGAACATATTATATGGGAGCCAAACCTAAATCTAAACCGATTTCGAGCATACTTCTCAGATACTGTGGCAGTCGTCGAGGAAAGCGTTTTGCAAAATTTTGGCAAGATCGGTTAATAAATGCGCATGCTGTGACTGCAGAAGTTAAAATTTGACGATAGATATATATGAGAGCTATATTTAAATCTGAACCGATTTCCATGAAATACACCAGTAATGTCGAGAGCCGAGCGGAAATCTTTCCTGCCAATTTTTCGAAAGCATCGGTTAACAAATGACCATTTTATTGCATTATTACTGAAAATCGGACGTTATCGGAAGTTATAATACTCTGTACCACAGCATTGGTGTAGGGTATAAAATTTTTATTATGCTCCGCTAGAATATTTCCCCACCACGTAATATGAAGGAAAATGTACAGCCGTTTAAGGATAGCTACGATAGTGTTATTCACTAGGCGGTTGACGTTTCTTTTCTCGAGGAGTGAGAACTTGAGTCCAGTTGTAGTCTCAGAACGGATTCCAAAACTAACAGCTGCGGTGATAGTAAAAGGCGTTAGCATGTTGTCTGCCACCGAGATCCGACTGGGGGAGCTGTTGACCAGACTCCACTAGCCTACAGGCATCTGGTAAGCAGGTAAATTTCCGAATCCAATTAAGGAAGTCTTATCGCAGATATTGGAATCAGTCGTACAAAGACTCTCAATTAGCCTGAGAAAAATGCACGCCTTTGAAGGGCGTATTTGTTTGCCAGTTAAGGCCGATGGCCAAGGCAATAATGAACAATCATGTGTATATTTTCTGGTCCTCCCTCAATTGCTGGACCTCCTTCAGCTTATGACGATTCATGCTGAGGCCGATTCGAGAAAATTGCTTTCAACGTTCAATTGACAAGTATCATTGCCTCTTCAAAATATACAAGAGATCTAGCCCGGCGCAGCACTGGACTTAGGAACATAACTCTTCTGGACTCAACAAGGAACATAACTCTTCTTCACCAATGGCACACGCATGGAAACCAAGAAGAGCTTCAGATCCTGAATCCATTCTTGGGAGACTGAAGCATTGTAATTCTAATTCTTCAACCACCGACTGGAAAATTTTTAGATTGTATAGAGCAGACTGCAATCGGCGATATGCGGTATTCGTACTAAACACCGAGCGCCTAGTAAACCTCAACAAGTCTGAAGTTGTTGGATCCTATGGATTCAACAAGTGAAACATGAGGTGCATGGGAGCGGTAAGGTAGGGGAATCAGAAGATGACTCAAAAGATGTTGCTGACGACGTATGGGGAACAATCGGAGACATCTCTATCTCTCCCCTACCATGATGAAAATAGTGCTTCGAGAAGGGATCGGAGAAGCCTCGTGTGGGAGGGTGTTCTGGTTGACTAAGGCTCTAGGAGTGTGCCAGCCGGGAAGAAGGGATCTCAGAAAGTACTTCAACAACAGAACCTGTGAAAGCATCTTAGGTGGAATCGCCCAGCCAATACCGAAGGAGTTTGTGGGTATGCCTCCAGCGACATGTATGGTAATTCTTAAGGATAAGAACCACAGTCAAATATTTCCTCTACTCTACTCTACTCTACTCTACTCTACTCTACTCTACTCTACTCTACTCTACTCTACTCTACTCTACTCTACTCTACTCTACTCTACTCTACTCTGCTCTACTCTGCTCTACTCTACTCTACTCTACTCTGCTCTACTCTACTCTACTCTACTCTACTCTACTCTACTCTACTCTGCTCTACTCTGCTCTACTCTGCTCTACTCTACTCTGCTCTACTCTACTCTGCTCTACTCTACTCTACTCTGCTCTACTCTGCTCTACTCTACTCTACTCTACTCTACTCTACTCTACTCTACTCTACTCTACTCTACTCTACTCTACTCTACTCTACTCTACTCTGCTCTACTCTGCTCTACTCTGCTCTACTCTACTCTGCTCTACTCTACTCTGCTCTACTCTACTCTACTCTGCTCTACTCTGCTCTACTCTACTCTACTCTACTCTACTCTACTCTACTCTACTCTACTCTACTCTACTCTACTCTACTCTACTCTACTCTACTCTACTCTACTCTACTCTACTCTACTCTACTCTACTCTACTCTACTCTACTCTACTCTACTCTACTCTACTCTACTCTACTCTACTCTACTCTACTCTACTCTACTCTACTCTACTCTACTCTACTCTACTCTACTCTACTCTACTCTACTCTACTCTACTCTACTCTACTCTACTCTACTCTACTCTACTCTACTCTACTCTACTCTACTCTACTCTACTCTACTCTACTCTACTCTACTCTACTCTACTCTACTCTACTCTACTCTACTCTACTCTACTCTACTCTACTCTACTCTACTCTACTCTACTCTACTCTACTCTACTCTACTCTACTCTACTACTTCTTTTCCTCCCATAAATTGATCTTCATCAACCCTTCAACAACAAACTGTTCTATATTAAGATATGTATGGCTTATGCAAGCCACAACAACAACAACAACAAAACTAGAAAACTATTATCCTCTGAAGGCACGCATGCACTTGTAACAACAAACCAACGATGCCGGGGAATATCAATTTTTAAATAAAACGTTCGTACAGAGCAAATACCTTCTAGTGTGCTTGCTTTATTATCTACCCCACGAATCCCTTTCAATTCCCCTCCCCTCTATAAAATTTCAATGCGATCATCATTTGTGTAAAGTATTATCGTCAACAACATCATCATCATCATCAGATATTCAAAACGTCCTCTTCCTGTTTGTTGTTATTCCCTTCAATGAATGCATTGATGGTGTGCAGTGTGGACGTGTATTGGTTGCCACACAATGTCGACTGTATGCCTGGCTGCCAGCCTGCCTGATGGGGTAGACATTTATGCTCCTCGTCGGCGGTTTGGCTACTAGAAATGCTTCAAATATATGCATGAAAACATTGAATATTGGTTATACGCATCTAACCACCTCACCCGGCCGACCGCCCGCACTTTTCAGGGTGTTGGGTTCTTTGGATAGTTTGTTGCATGTTGCGTGTCTTTATGCGCATGCGCCGCTGCCTTAAGGCATACGGAAACAAAAGAAAAACAATACAAAATGTGAACATAAATGTATTTCGGCTTTGTCCTAATGTTTCTTGGTGTGGCCTTTCTCGGTGAAGACACTCACATGATGGTTGATGGTGCCTGGTTCTTCATTGGTGTCGGCCTATCCAAATGTTTATTATGGTAGTTATGCTCGCAGTTTTGGTAAGCGTATTATGAAAACAAAAATTAAATTTTCTTGCTTTTATTATTGTTTTGATACTTCGTAGGCAGGCATATGGAGAAGGGGTGGCGCAAGAACAAGGTTTAATGTAAATAAAATAATGAATGTAGGAAAATAGATTCATCATTTGCATAGTGTTTCATATGGCTAATGGATAAAATTAGAAAAAAACTAGATCTTATAGAGATTTTTTCAGTGGTTCATGCTGGATGCGTCATTTCAGTGCTAAATAGAGAAATTGTTTGATGCTTTGGGGTCTAGTACGTTTCTTTTTAAATTTCTAGCGCCACGCTACGAAATGGTTTTAACCAAGTTTCGTTCTCCTCCTTCTATATGAACCATTGGCAAAAATTGCAAGTTTGCCCATGAAAATTCCATTGCGGAACAAAGTTTACCGTCTCCGGCCTAAGCACCCAACTGCTTCCTAACAAGTTGGGAGAGGAGTAGAATGCATTCAGTCCCTTTTAGATCATTTTTTTCGACGCTCCTTCTCCAACTAAGTTTCTTGTCAATTCGGATGCTATGTCAGGTCATGGGCCAAGGATGGCAAACTTTTGGTCCACAGAAGCTTTAAAGGCGAATCAGTGGGCTAGTTTATATAGGACCATAGTGTAACAGAGCTAAATGCATAACTTAAAATTTGTCCATGGACATTCCATTAAGGAACAGGGGCAAACTTCTCTCATATCACTGAGTGTTATACGATTCAGGTCGCTCATAGGCTGAGGGAGCTTGGTATCCTGAAGGAGGACGGTTGTGGTCACAGTTCGATTCTGAGAGCTATAGAGGCGGAGGGTGGACTGAGGAGGGTGAGGGCATTCGCGATTCGTTTTCCCGGGAGGGATGAATGGAGAGCGAATGTTGTCCTTGATGAGAATGAGACCTCTATCTACACCGATGGCTCCAAGATGGAGACAGGGACTGAATTGGGACGCACTCAATATGGGTATGTCTCTGAGACTGCCGGACGAGTGTACGGTCTTTCAGGCAGAGAAATTCTAGTAAGGGATTAACCGCCCTCAAAATTCTAAATTTATTTGCACACTATGGCGGTGCTTAAGGCCTTGGGGTCGACGATGGTGAGGTCGAGATGCGTGGCGTAATGTGGACCCGGAGGTGACGCTGACGTGGGTTCCTGGACATAAGGGGATTCCAGGAAATTAGAGGGCGGATGAATGCGCCACCGGTCTTGCCTACGTGCCATTTGTCGGGCTACTGAACACAGTAGAGGGGATAGCCAGGGCGGCGGATTGTGCCTAACCTCTCACCCACCGCAGTAAACCTGGAAGAACCGTTATCAATCTTTTTCGTTTTTTTTAAGTAATTTCTTCAGGTTTATGGAAGATAACCCATTGACCCGATAATAGTTCTTCGGGTTACTTGTAGCACATTTTAGCCAGGTAACGACCGGGGAGGGGAGGTTTCTGTCCACATTTGAGATGAATGAAGAAGAAGATCCCTGCAGAATGTATTTCTGAACACAAAAAACGCCCTCGACTGTCGCAGATCTCTCAACAAGATGGCTGAACAGTTCAAAATTCACCTGTTCTGGGTGCCGGGTCTCAGAGATATCTCAGGGAATTGTACAACCTATACATTCCAGGGATACTGGCATCTGTGGGTATGCTTCTAGCGACATGTAAGCTAAGTTTTCAGGATCAGGTTTGAAGGACAACGAATGAAAGATGGTCACAAAGAGAGGGCTATGAGCATTCCAAAACTACGTGGCCTAATCTAGACTTGAAGAGGTCTACCGCTTTGCAGTCATTGGCTAGAACAGATGTCTCAATCATTGTGTCGGTCATGACTGGTCACTGTCTAATCGGAAAACATGCAAACAGACTGAAGGTTATCAGCAACGACTTTTACAGAAGTTGTGGGGACATCGAAGATGAAGAGACTATAGAACACCTTCAGTGTGTGTGTCCCGCACTAGCAGTCAGAAGGAGTTCCATTTTAGGCTCTCATTTCATTGAGAACCTGTCGCATTTAGCGGATGTGAACATTCGCAAGTTATTGGGCTTTTTAAAGTGATTTGAATGGTTCAACGGTAGGAACTAGAAGGCTTCTTCCTTCTTCTGTTCCTGTGGTATCACAATGGACGAGAACGTCTAAATGAGTCTTATGGCAGACTGCCACTTAAACCTAACCTAATACTGATGTGGGTCTCTGGGGATTGCAAATGGGCCCTATCGGTTCAGGTTTAGACATAGCTCCCATATAAACTGATCGCCGGATTTGACTTCTTGAGCCACTGGAAGCCACAATTTCTGTCCGATTTGGCTGAAATTTTTCACATAGAGTTCTGTTATGACTTTCAACATTTGAGCCAAGTACGGTCTAAATAGGTCTATAACCTGATATAGCTCCCATATAAACCGATCTCCCGACTTGACTTCTTGAGTTCCTGGATGCCTCAATTTTTATTCGATTTGGCTGAAATTTTGCACATAATGTTCTGTTATGACTCTCAACGACTGTGCCAAGTGCGTTGCAAATCGGTTAAGAACCTGATATAGCTCCCATATAAACCGATCTCCCGATTTGACTTCTTGAGCCACTGAAAGCCTCAATTTTCATCCGATTTGGGTGAAATTTTGCACATTGTGTTCTGTTATGATTTCCAACAACTGAGTTAACAACGGTCCGAATCGGTGTATAACCTGAAATACCTCCTATATAAATCGATCGCCCGATTTGACTTCTTGAGCCCCTGGAGGCCTCAATTGTTATCCGATTTAGCTGAAATTTTGCACATTGTGTTCTGTTATGACTCTCAACAACTGTGCCAAGTACGGTTAAAATCGGTATATAACCAAATATGGCTGCCATATTTTGGCAGAATCCATGGTGGTGGGTTCCCAAGATTCGGCCCGGCCGAACTTAGCACGCTTTTGCTTTTTATACCCTCCACCATAGGATGGGGGTATATTAATTTCGTTATTCTGTTTGTAACCGCTTGAAATTTTGCACAAATACTTCTATTTGGTTTAGGTCAGTTGGGATTGAAAATGGGCTATATCGGTCCACGTTTTGATATAACTGTCATATAAACCGGCAGCTTTTGAGCCACTAGAGGGCACTATTCCTATCCGATTTGGCTGAAATTTAGGATGAAATGTTTTATTGTGACTTCCAACAACTGTGCTGAGTATGGTTGACATGGGTCCATAACCTGATATAGCTGTCACATAAACCTATCTGGGGTCTTGACTTCTTGAGCGTCTAGAGTGATTTGGCTGAAATTTTGCATGAGGTGTTTTTTTATGACTTTCAACAACCGTGTTAAGAATAGTTCAAATCGGCTCATAACCTGATATAGCTGTCATATAAACCGATCTGGGGTCTTGACTTTATGAGCTACTAGAGGACGCAATTATTGTCCGATTTGGCTGAAATTTTGCATGAGGTGTTTTGTTATGACTTTTAACAACCGTGCCAAGTACTGTTCGAATCGGTCTATAACCTAATATAGCTCCCATATAAACCGATCTCCCGATTTTACTTCTTGAGCCCTTACAACCGCGTTTTTTATCCGATTTGGCTGAAATTTTATGTTATGACTCTCAACAACTGCACCAAGTACGGTTTAAATCGGTC